>NC_135714.1:119990987-120316344 GCF_964656455.1 Halichoerus grypus
AAGACTCTTAACTCTAGGAAACAAACTGAGGGTTGCTGGGGGGGATGTGGATGGGGGAGATGGGGTGACTGGGTGATGGGCATGAAGGAGGGCACGTGAAGTAATGGGCACTGGATGTTATATCCAACTGATGGATCACTAAATTCTACCTCTGAAACTAAAAACAAACCCCAAAAAAAGGCTGTTCTGTCTTGTACCGTGTTATATTGTATTTTGGAGAGTGGTGGGCAATAATTCCCTATAGTTATTTCACAGTGTATTTCATTGGCTACACAACAGAAGACACAAGACGTCTGACTCTAACTTCCAGGAACGCGGAGACTGCTCAGAGGTTCAGGTGGGGGCGTCTGAGCCCCTCTGGCCGCAGCCCCCACTCTCCCACCCTGCTCCGCCAGGGACTGTAGGGGCAGGGGGTCTGCACGCCACAACCCCAGGCCCCCCTGCTGGCCAGCTTCCGGGGAGGTTCTGCCTACGGGAGGCAGCACCAAGAGAGGAGAAGGCAGTAAAGAGGAGGCTATGCTTCCTCCGTTGGGGCTGGGGTGACGGCTGCAGCAGCAGAAGCAGGATGGAGCAGCAGGAGGTGGGGAGTCGGCGGAGGCTCCAGCCCTGACAGAGACGGCACTGCTGGGGGGGGGGGGGGCAGGCTCCAACAGCGCTGCAGCAGGTGCGGCCAGTCAGCTCAGCTCGTCAGCTCCTCAAACCCCACCTCCCTTTATGCTTCTCCCATCTCCTTTCTTTTGTTCTCTCAGCCCGTCAGCACTTTCTGACCAGTTCTTTGTACTGACTTCCCTCTATCTGAATTACCAAGCGCGTTCCTGGTTGGGTGCTGGCTGGCACACCTTCCACATCGAGTGCCCCATCCACATGTCACTGAAGGACATGCCTGAACCAGCTGTTTCAAAATGGTGATTTCTAATTCTATTCATTCTACAGTTATTAGCTAGAATTTTTTTTGACGAAAATAACTTTTGCCTCACCCCCTTGAGCTATTTGGTAAGGAAACAAAACCAAACACTTTGCTGGCGAAGCCCAACTGTCTATTGGCCAGATTCAGCTTGAAGGCCCTGTTTGCAAGGCTGGTCTGTGGCATAAAGGGCATAATCCTCAGCACGTTAGCCAAGGCTTCAGGATCTTATCACAGCCTGCCTTAACTCCCACTGATACATCTTCCTTATTCCCAAACGTCCATACTCCAGGATACACTCCTATTTCCAAAAATCTAGTGTGCTCCTTTCTGGCCTTTCTGCCTTCTTAAGCAATTCTATTTGTCAGGTATTCCCTTTCTCCTTTAATCTGCTTTAAGAGTGTCTACTTACACCTTTAGACTCAGCTCAATTATTACTTTCTTTATATCTTGCAGGTAGAGTGAAAGACTTCACCCTCTACGTGTTCTCATACTGCCCTCCCCATACCAATATGAAACACGAGCTTCCTGGCTGTGATTTGTTTTTTACCAGTTGTATCACCCACTGAACATAAAGATCTGAAAGGCTGGGTCCATTCCATAGCATCTTGCTTGAAAATTAACGTCATGTTGGCTCATCATCATGGGCTCGCATCTCCCAGGCTACATCCAAGAGGAGATTGTAAGCAGAAGTGGAGAATGTGACTTCATACACTAAGGAACACAAGAGCTAGATTATTAAGAAATAATCTAGTAGGCTTCTCTCAGAGGAAGTGGATTTCATGGAGAATAGATACAACAATAGTAACATGGAAAAGGTGGATTTTATTAGGCAGACAACCTACAAAATTGGGGAAAGTTATAAGCTATACTTTGTCACAGCTCAGAACTACCTGTAGTTCTAAGTAGTTCTTTCTATACAGCTCACTCATCAGAATGAATATGGTCACTAATACAGTAATATAATTGGGCAGAAAAAATAAAATAGAAAAATGAAAGAACAGCTATTTTCAAACTTATCAGACAGTCCTTACCTTTTTGTAATCATGCCAACAACAGATTTTAAATAATCTTCATTTCTCTAAAAATGAGAAAAATATTTTACTGAAATTAAGCATGCCTCATAGTTTTGCTACTACATGGTTGCTACATATAATTCTAGTTTAGGTATGGAATGTCATTGCTTCCTAAGAATTTTTTTTTTCCACTGTCTATAAAAGAATTTAAAATACCCATGTGTCTAAAAGACCTGACTTGAATACTGAAAAGATTTCATTCTTCCTTTGTCACAGTACAAAATATCGCTACACATTATTTACACTTAAAAATTAGTATGCAAAAACCCATGTATCTAAAACAGTTTTGTCCTAAAAATGGGATGGTTTATTTCTAAGAATTGCGCTTTTTGAAAATGTCTTCATTTTATGAGTATTATAGGATAATAAACGTACTTCAAAATTAGACCACAGTTTTCCAGATGGTATTACTCAGCTTGCTTCCCAAATTTTCTTCCATCAACAAACCTTGTGTGCCTACTCTTTATCAAATTCTGTGCTAGATTAGATGACAGATTCATTTGTAAGTAGCTTTTGGTAGTACATTCCCAGATGTTTTATTTATTTTATTTATTTATTTTCACAAAAGTGATCGTATTTACACAATATTGCCTCAGGGCCCCAAGCATTCCTAATATAAAATTCTGAAAAATTTTGAATAATGACAGTTCTTTTGTCAAATCTGAGTACTCTGAAATGTATACAGACTGCTTATTTTAAAATATCTATCATGATGCAGATAACTCTATGACAGTACTTAAGGTTCTTAAGATAGCCATAAATTGAATCATCAGCTATTTGTTACACAGAAATATTTTATATTTTAAATATAGTACTAAAGTTACACTTCTTAAGCAATCTACATTCCATTTTAAAATTTGTCCCTAATATTTTATTACTGGTCTAAACATTTTAGGCACATGTGCGCCGTGTCAGCAGCAAAGAAATAAAGATTCTGTAATGTACAGAAATGCGACAAAACATTTCGGAGATTATGTATATGCTTTCAATATTAAGAAATTAAACTTGGAGAGAATGACTGTTTAATCTTTTATGTTTTCCTCTTAGTTCTTCTATTGCTTGTTTTGTTTTTTGAGTTTTTTCTGCATTCAAAGACATGTTTATTATAGAAAATTCAAATAAAGAAAAGAATATAGAAAGGACAGGGGCGCCTGGGTGACTCAGTCATTAAGCGTCTGCCTTCGGCTCAGGTCATGATCCCAGGGTCCTGGGATCGAGCCCCGCATCGGGCTCCCAGCTCAGCGGAAAGCCTGCTTCTCCCTCTCCCTCTCCCCCTGCTTGTGTTCCCTCTCTCTCTGTGTCTCTCTCTGTCAAATAAATAAATAAAATCTTAAAAAAAAAAAAGAATATAAAAAGGACAACAAAGATCCCTCCAACTCTTAGTATCCGGAAATAACATTATTTATATTTTGGAGACCATTATTCCAAGATTTGTTCATTTTCTTTTTTTTAATACATTTTGTCTGTATCTTTTTTACCTCCTTCCTTCCGTCTATCACATTTTACATAGATAATATGATGTTAAATGTGATGCTTTACAACTTTTTTCCCACTCAACAATATGATATGGACATCATTTTATGTCAGTTAATACAGATATTCATTCTCTTTTCCATGGTTACAATTGCATTGTGGATTATTGCAATGTAGACACAAGGATTTAACCAGCCTCTTATTGATAGACACTTTTGGTGGTTTTCCAATGTCATGCTTTTATAAAGAAATCAAGCATTGAAAATCCTTGAAATAATTACTTACTGAACGTTTACTATATGCCATGCATCATTCTAAATACTTTAAATATAATAGCTAATGTAATTGACAAAACAACCCTGTGACATAGGTAATATTATCATCACTATTTTGCAGAGAAAGAAAGTGAAGCATAGCAAACTGAAGGAACTTGTCAAGTTCATAAGCCAGGAAATGGAGAAGCTGGTATTTGAACCTTGGCAATCTAGATCCAGAGTATGTGCTCTCAACTACTGTACATACTGTCATATTTTTATTATTTTGGAATTCCTACTTGATTATCTCCTTAGGATAACTTCCCAGAATTGAGATTTCTGATACAAAGGATATACACATTTTAAATCTAACACAAGTTGCCAAATTCCCCCTCCAAAAGGTTTTATGGTGTCAATATTTACGCAGTGCTTTATGTAAGTTTTACATGGCATTAGAGGGCAAGATAGAAAATTTGGGGGCCATTGGACATAGATTTGAATCTGCTGTATTAATTACTGGGTAAGTTACTTACTTTCTATAAGCTCCAGTTTCTTCACCTGTAAAATCAGGATAGCTATACCTACTTTACAAGGATGTAATGCAGACTACAGATAATGTATATAAAAATTGTCTACAATCCTTCAGATATAGAAAGGAATCCCTCAGTATTCATGGTGGTTATTGTTACTTAAGTTAACACGAATTATCTCTTGATTCATATACCTACCTTTTATTGGGCCGGCAGGTTTTATTGCTATAGCTTCAATTTTAATGTTCTGTTTGTAAATATAATTTCTGTACTATGTAGTATGCAGGGCTCCTAGTAACATATTTAACAATGTAATCTTATTTCTCCACATGGAACCACTATATTTTCTTTTTAGATTGACGTATTTAGTTCCTTCTCAGTGGTATCAAACAAGTACTAAATACATTGTCTGCCAACCAAAAAGGCATCTATGAATTGCTTTCTTAAATTTAAGAAAAAAAAATCCAAAATGATACAGTGATTACCATGGAGGAAGGGTATTTGGAGACCACAGGTTGGGCATGAGGAGAGCCACTTATTTTTCATACGTACATCTGCGACAGAGACAATCACCACAGAGTCCTTCTCTTCTGAAGGTGTCATCCTGGAGACAAGAGAATTCAGTGTTTGCTTCAGGTAACTTCGATTTCCTCTGTTAACAGTGGAAATGCCCAGTGCGAAAGAGACTGCAGACAAAGGAGCATGGAATCATCATTTCAAACCACAGAGAAAAACATAATTTATCATTAATATCTATGCTTATTACTGTGTTTGGGTTAGTCGTATGGTCATAAAGAATGTCCAAAACTATATTACAAAAATTATCCAAACTACTCTTAATTTTTATCACAAAGTTCATTTTCTGCCTGAGCAAATTCCAATTTGCAGTGGATTGTTAGTAAATGCATTAAGTAGACTCCAAGATGTTCTCATGTTGGAGGGTTTCAGTGTAGTAAAAGATAAAACTAACCACTCTCCGTTTATTTTAGCTTTTACCTAACTTGGGTACAAAATGTCACACATTGGCAGATTCTCTACTTCTCTTCCTAAGGAAATGCTGGAACCCAAAACAGGAAAAATACTATGAAATATTTTCATCTGTGAAAAAAAAATGTATGAAGTAATTTTCAAGTGATTTAATGGAATGAATCCATGCCCCTAAGTTACTTGTATTGACCACTATTGACTGGAACACTGGGAGAACGGATCTCATGTCATCCAAATAGATAACTAAAATGATATCAGTAAAGTCTGCCCAACTCAACACCAGTGCCTGGGCAAGATACACAGCCTCTCCAGCCTCAACGTCCCCACCTTCAACATGGGGATAAGGACTTCTAGAATGGCTAAGTAAGGAACTCAGAAAATCCTCTCCCTTAGAAAGCAATAATAAAACTAGAAAAAAATTGTCAAAACAATCAGGGCCCTGGATATACAACAAACTGAGAAGCATTTATGTAACAAAAAAATTACTGAACTTTGGTGAGAACAGTAAGAATTAGTATGTCCCTGATTACTATTGAGTTCGAACATACTTTCATATGTTTATTGGTCTTTGGACATTCTTCTGTGAAATCCCTGTTTAAGTTCTTACCCATTTCTCTGAGTTTTCTGGATTTTTCTTATTTATTAATGCTCTTTATAGATTCTGAATATGAATGCTTTGTCAGTTATGTGTATTACAAGTATCATCTCCCACTCTGGGTTCCCTTTTCAATGTTTTACCTCTTGATGAACAGAAATTCTTAATTTTAATATAGTACAATTTATCCATCTCTTCCTTTACATAAAGTTAGTGCTTTTTTGATTCCCGTTGAGAAATCTTTGTTTATCTTCAAGTCATAAAGATATTCTCCTGAATATCTTCTCGATGGTTTATTGTTTGCCTTTTATAGTTAGATCTACAGTCCACCTGGAATTGATTTTTATGGATGGTGTAAGGCAGGAATCAAGTTTCAAACTTTGGGTTTTGTTGTTTTTGTTTTTGGGTGATTTTTGTTGTTGTTGTTACCATGTTGAACTTTTTATTTTAAAATTATATTCTGAGTGGATTTTTAAATTTTTTTTATTATTCAAACTTTGGGATCCACTCTAAAATGCAATTCCCGAAATGACTCCCAATGCCTTCGGGTAAGGAACACATTTACAAACATTTACAAGACCTTTAATGACCTGGTCCTGACCTTCCTCTTCCGTTCCAACTATCCTCTCTTTAAACCAGTCTCACTTAACATCGCTCAGCTTCTCAAAATGACCAAATAGGACACTCTCATCTCCAGGCTTTTGCACATGCCATCCTTTCTTTGCCTAGAATACTCTTCTTCAGGTTCCTTGTGCTAATTCTACACTTTCTTTCTAAAGTAGGTTGGGTGTACCAGCTATATATTCTTACTTCATCTCACATAGTACTTATCATTCTATTTGTTATTAGAATACATAATAATGGCAATAAATTTGGGGTGAATAAGTGAATGGCCAAGTCCCTTTATTATTTGGGCTCTGCCCCATGTCATACTGACAATAACTTCCAGCCCCAATTGTGCACACACGCCCCACTTTTTGTCCAGGACCTCTTGCTGTTAGACCCTTCCTATTTCTTTTTCTCTACCTGGATGAACATCCTCTACTTTTCCACTATCCATCACCTGCTTTTTCCCTATTTAGTCTATTCCAATTCTGTTCACCCTTCATGACTCAGGTGAATGTCACTTTGTCCAGAAAGTCTTCCCTAATTCCCCAAGTATGGATTACTTGCTCCACCTCGTATTTCCCTTGTCACAGCACTAGTTACCCTATATACTGTAATTGCCTTCTCACGTGTCTGTAGGAGGATGAGGGTCTTGTCTTATCCACCACTATTCCCCTGGTAGAAGCTGGTTACTTGAGGACATGGAGGACTGCACAAAGAAGTTGTCAGTTAAGCTGAAAAGTCATAATGGGGAAGGGACTTACATGACAAGTTAGTTGTGGTCGACAGGAGGTGGTGGGTTCATTGCAGGCAGTGATCAGCATGTGCTAATCACTTGGCTTATTCACAGGGACTGCAAGTGTTTTGGGGTTGCTGGAAAGGAGGGGAAGTGGCAAAAATTGATTTGAAAAATAGTCTGTTGTGCATACACCATGTCAAGGAGCTAGCTTCATCCTATATGTACTGAGGACCCACTAAAGGATTTTAAGCAAGAGTTGAGCATGATGTTATGCATTTTAGTACATAGCTCTGAGGAGGGTATGAAGAATGGATTGACTAGTCAATTTACAAGTCTATTTCAATACACTGGGCAAGAAATGAAAGCTGAAAGAATAGTTATAGAGGGTAGAGAGCAGAAATTATTTGAAATATACTCAGAATATAGAACAAATAAGACTGATGACAGATTCCCCAGTAGGCCTTGCTATAGGCTTCAGTGCTTTTACAAATGTTTTATGTACTATGATCTTTTAGTTACCAGGAAAAAAAAAATCTTTTCAATTACTTCTGGTAATGAAGGTTTATAGGCAAACTGGTCCTCTCAAGGACCAATGAAAATCCACCAAAGGGCTCAAAAGGAGGATCAATATATACAGCATGGGTGGAAATCAGGAAATAGTTGGGGAATTAGAAAATTATTCAAGATCTAACACAGTTTTATAGGGCGCCTGGGTGGCTCTGTCAGTTATGCGTTTGCCTTGGCTCAGGTCATGATCCCAGGGTCCTGGGATGGAGTCACGCATCAGACTCCCTGCTCAGCCAGAAGCCTGCTTCTCCCTCTTCCCCTCCCCCTGCTGTGTTCCCTCTCTTGCTGTGTCTCTGTCAAATAAATAAACAAAATCTTTAAAAAAGAAAAAAAAAGATTTAACACAGTTCTGCTAACTGGGTTACCTCAACACCTCAAAACCCCAGAAAGAGTTCTGTTGTTCTTCCCAATTACAAACATCTCTCCCTCCTTCCTTTCACTCTCTGGCATGGGCTTCTGCTTATCTTTGCTGATGTTTATTTAAGTCTATGCTGATTCTTGGTATCTACTATTTTATAGTTTCTACATACTGGGTTTTTTTTTTCTATGTCTTTCATCTCCTCCTCCTGTTACCTATAGCTTTGGGGGAGCACCACTTTCTCATATATTCACACACATTATGCACGTCTATGTACATACACATGCCATATTCAAAATACTCCTAAGAGGGAATCTGATGCAGTTTAAGACTCAAGTGCGATCTCAAGAAGTAGCTTAATATCTCTAAACCTCAATTTTCTTAGGTGTAAATTAGAGATAATCATAGGTCCTACTGTACTGGGTTGTGAGGGTCAAATGAGACAATGAGAGAAAACATAAAAAAAAAATAGAAGGAAGGAAAGCACAGTAACTCAGTATATGGAACGCAGTGAGAACTCAGATGTTAAACAATGCCACCAGCACCCCCATCCCAACTCAGCAGGCTTGGCAGAGTGCTACGGAACACTACTTATTCCCAAGGAACCGTGTAGATCAGAGATCAGTAAGCTATTTCTGTGAAGGACTAGGTAGTAAATAAACATTTTTGTCTCTCGGGCCATACAGTCTCTGTTGCAACTACTCAACTCTGTCGCTGTAGCATGAGAACAGCCTCAGACAAGTAACAATGAGCACTGACTAGGCTCCAACAAAATCTTATTGTAAAGTAGCAGCTTTGGCCTGCGGGCTGTGGTTGGCTGCCGCTGGCCTGGGGTGACTCAGAATAAACACGGTCTGTGAGAATGGCAAGCGTTTGGAGACTCGCCCTAAAATCCCTAACTTAAATGCTTTCTCTCTTCTTTAATACCTGCTGAAGTTAAATTCATTATTTAAGGATTAGCTCAAACATCACCTCTTCTGTAAAGCTTTCACTGACCTTTGTCCCCAAAAAGATGGGGAAATAGGAAGATAACCAGATAAGAATGAATTGATCAAAACCAAGGGAGACAAGAGTTGCGAGGTACTTAGCAGATGCTTAATATAAGTCAAATGTATATGTGACTTATAATAACCTACTTTTAAAACATCTGTATTCAAGTTGAATTTGAATTCAAGTCTCTAAATATCTATTCAACTATTTTCTTCTGCCAAGTCATATAATTTCTGGCAGTCCACATAAGCTAGTGGTCTATGTATCGGAGTATTATATTAATGGATTACATATTAAAACTTAAAAGCAATATAGTAATAATTAGAGAAGCATCCAAAAAAACTTAAGAGGCTCCTGGCTGGCTCAGTCGGTAGAGCATGCAACTCTTGATCTCAGGATTCTCAGTTCAAGCCCCACATTGGGCATGGAGCCTACTTAAAAAAACAAACAAACAAACAAACAACAGCAAAACTTAAAAGCATGTCCTCAAAGATCAAAATATCTATATTTGATTTTCTAATTCTAAATTTGCTTACCACCTGTTTTCTCTTTTCCAATGATTACATCAGGATAAATTCTGTCTACTTTCCTTAGATGAGGAAAAAAGAACTTTAGGATTTCAAATGTATTAGATGCTGTTTCATTCTTACCCAATGTATTCATTTTCTTCTCAACTGAAAGAGAGAAAAAAGAGGGTTGCTAAGTGCATGACCATAGGGATTTTTCTCTCTTTGGTACAATTTTTCATAATGAGATTAACAGATTTAGTGTTCAATATATAAGAGAAATACAATTAAATGTGAACTATTAAAATCATATGGCTACAAAATATAGTTCAAATATTATTGATTTATATTTATTTTAAAAATAATATTTAAGTCTAGCACTATGAGCTACGTAACCAGAGACTAACAGAACTGTCAGTTCTAAATGAAGTATAACTGAAACATGCTATAATTGATCTGATCTGCTATTTTGATTAATATCACATTAACGTTGGTATCTCTATAACCTTGTTTTGTAGCTCAACATTTAATGATTCTACTTTTACCATTCATTTGAATATACCTCTACAATTTTGAAAAAGAAGAGCAAAATTAGAAAACTCACACCCTATATAATTCATAATATATAATATGGTAATCAAGACAGTGTGGTATTACATTGAAAAAAGATACACAGACCAATGGAACAGAATAGAGAATCCAGAAATAGATCCACATAAATATCATCAACTGATTTTTGGAAAAGGTGCAAAGGCAATTCAATGCAGAAAAGACAGCCTTTTTGACAAAGAATACTTGGAATACTTAGACATTCACATGAAAAAGACTGAATCTTGACCTGTACTTCACACCATATACAAAAACCAACTCAAAAGTTTCAGAGACCCAAATGTAAAACCTAAACTATAAAATTCAAAGCACACACATAAAAGAAAATCTTCATGACCCTGAGGGAGGTAAAGAGTTCTTAAAGGTAATATCAAAAACATTATATAAAAAGAAAAACTGATAAATTGAACTTCACAATTAAAAGTGTTTGGTTTCTGAAGGACACCATAAGGAGAATGAAAAGACTAGCCAAGATTGGGAGAAGACATTTCCAAATCACATATCTATCTGATATGTATTCAGGATATATATACATATATATAAATATATATACCTTAAAGAAAATTTTTTTCATACAAAAAACCTGTATATGAATGTTTACAGTAACATGTACTTGTAATTGCCAAAAAAATGAAAACAACCTAAATGTCCTTCAATTGGTAAAAGGATAAACAAACTCAATCCACTGTATATCCCTATAATCAGAGGCTACTCAGCAATATAAAGTCAACAAAAATTTGGTCACATAACTTTGATGAATCTTTGTTAAGTGAAAGAAGTCAGTCTCCAAGGATTACACACTGTATGATTCCCTCTGAATGGCATTCTGGGGAAGAGAAAACTCTAAGAACAGAGAACTGATTAGTGGTTGCAAGGTATTAAGAGTAAGGGCTACCTGACTACAAAAGGGGAAACAGAGGCAGGACTTTTTATCCTGGAGAAATGGGAGCCACTGCAGCATGATACACAGGATTGTGAGCCTTCACTTTGGCTACAGTGGAAATAGATAGGCGGGGACAAGTCTGGAGAGAGAGAAAAAACAGAGAAGAATGTTAGCAGTCATTCAGACGAGGCATGAAGGCAGCCTGACTAGAGCAGCAGAGATGGTGATGGGAAAATGTGGACAGATTTGTGAGATACATAGGATTGTGAATCAACAGGTTTGCTTATTGACTGAAATGGGAATATGCAAGAGGAGGCGGGGTGGGGGAGTCAGAGTGACACTCAGGGTTCTGGCCCATCTAGCGGATGGGTCACGATGGTGGTGCAAGTCACACAGAAAACACAGGAAGACCATTTCTGAGCTACAGAGGAGAGGAAGTGTATCAGTGATATCTCTTACCTGATTTTTGTATGTCTCACAATAAAAAAACAAGTAACTAATTTAGTTATATTTGTTGGGGAGAAGTGTCCTCAAATCACAAAGCACAAAATCTAAATTCCCAAACACAAAACACAAGACCAACAAACAAACCACCACCCACAAAAACAAAAGCAACACAAACCTAAGTTTATGGACATATTTTTTCTCTGTGTCATTTCATACTTCATTTTACTCAAGGCTTTGATCAGCTCTTGGCGATTTCTTTCAGTTTTGTTTTTTAAATGTAGCATTTTTTCCTTAAACTCCAAAATATGGTTTCTACAATTAATTAATTGATTACCTGCAAGGAAAACATATGTGTATATATTTATATATGTAGCAACAGTATCATAAAATTTTCTATAATATATAACGAAAAAATAAAATATATGCTTCAACATAGCTGTAACACTATGGGTGTATATATACATGTACATACTTTATATATATATATGTATATACAATACACATAAGAGGCTGGAGAAAGAGTGAGATGTTAAAACAGTACTATCTGGAAGGTGGAATTATTATAAATGGTTTTTGCTTTATTACTTTGTGCTTTTCTATATTTTCCAAATTTTCAATTTTGTGCACATATTAGATTTGTAATTAGAGGGAAAAACCAATTGAGACAAAAAATTCACTTTTAAGAATTTATCTGAAGAAAATAGCCAGAACTATATACACAGATTTGGCTCTAAGGATGTATAACATAGGCAGCAGCATTATTAATCATTATAAGAAAATCAGAAACAGCCTAAATGCTCAACAATGGACATGTGCTAAATAAATTACAGAATTTCCTTTTAAAAGTTACAGTGGCTCGGGTGTTAAATCATGTATAACTGAATCCCAGTTTCATCACTTAATACTTGTGTGATCTTGGACAAGCTGTTTTATGTTTGTTAACCTCTGTTCCTTCATGTATAAATGGATATCTAAAAATCCCTGCCCCAGAGTTGGGAAGAAGTGATAACAATAATGCACATAAGCCATGTGGCAAAGCACATGAAAAAAACGCTTTGACAAATATCTGACAAATATTATTTATCAATGGGCTACATTTTATTCATTCGCCAATGTAATACTATACAGCTATGAAAATCATCTTATAGAATATTTAATGTTGTAAAAACAATTGTTCTTTAAAAACAAAACTATGTATAAAATCATTTCTTTTTTGTAAAACAACACATATACAGATAGTTTCATGTGAGAGATGATAAAAGAATAAACTAGGGCAGAAAAGATTAGGAAATAGGGGTAATATGAAAAACATCTAAGAGCTTTTATTGAAAAGACTTTGAACTGACTGAGAGAGATTAGAATCCCTACTAGGTTTCTGACATGATTACAGATTTCTTCAGTCTGAATTGGGAAAACAGGAAAAGTAGCCGTGATGATGCTTATGAGGCATCTACATATGTGGCAAACATTTGGCTCTACGACTCTGAAGTTCAAGGGAGAGATTAGGGCTGGTGTTATAGATTTGAGAGCAAGAGTGAGATTGACTTATAACATGGAGTAAGAAAATGTAGGGATAAAAACTCTCCCAGTCTCATTTCCTGTTGTGTCCTTCCCTCCCTGCCTTGGCTCACACTAGCCTTAGCCTTGGGCGGAGGGTTCAGAATCTGAAGTCCAGCAGGTGCCTAAGTGGTTCCCAGAGGTCTTGAATCCCTGGCCATGGGCAGACTCGGCACCCCCTGACAGCACTATACATCCACCTTGCTGGTTCCATTCACCTTTCAGATAGGCCAGCCTGGAACAAAACTTATGTCTTGCCTGAGCTACCCTACTGAGGACAGGAAGCAACCAATAAACTGTAATATCCTGATATTTCTCTCCCAAGCCTCAATGGATCATCCACCCCAAGATACAACAGAGGAAATTAAACCTGCTGTTTCACTGCTCTCTAACAAGACACGTCTCTCCCGCTTGGGTTGGAGGGGGCCCCACTTCTCCAGTCCTCACTCAGTGGCCAGCTCCATCTCTAGGGTCTCTCACAACACCTCTCCATCTCCAGTTCTGTGTCACTGAATCTCTCAAATGCAACAATTGCATATTATATGGAGTATCCTGCCAACAGGGACTCCCATCCATGGGGTACACACACAAACACGTAGATTCAGGTTTCATGCATAGTTGGGCTTGCTGAAACAGGGCAGTGGAGGTTTAGGGAAAGACCCAACTGGCTGACTAACCATTACAGAGAATCCTATAATTATGAAGACTTCTTGCAGTCTTTCACAGTGAGCCTTGTGCCCCATCCCTGCACAAGTCCCTAGCCTGTTATGATACAACCAGCAGAACTCAAGGCTCAACATGTCTGGTCTTCACTAGCGAGTGGCTGGTGGCACAAGATATACCGTTTCCTCCCTCAATCCACCTCCAGGGAAAGGCCAGACAAGAGTGAATGACAAATGACAAGAGTGAAAAGACACTGCTGGATCCAAGCCACAATTTAATCTGTACATATACATCACTCAGTAAGGAAAAGATGGAGGACTTGCTGCTCTGAACTATTTTTTTCTCAGCAGCCTCTTGAAGGCCTCCTAATCTGGGCCCCAGAATCAACCCAGCTGAAGCAATGGTTCGTCTCCCCGGTTGGCAATTTGTGTTGGTCATCACTGCCCTCACAGTGCAATACTAGGAATTCTGCATATTCTCTACAGATGGAAATACATGGCTATAGCAGAGAGATCAACCATTTGGTCTCAGTAGAGAGGGGGATGTCAAGAGTAAAAGCAATTTTCTGTTCCTTCCTGAAACACTGTGACAGAGAGTTCAGAATTCACATTTACAATTCCAAGCAAAGCCTGAGTTTTTCTTTGGGAAGGGATGCTCTTCTCAGGGCCTTCTATACCTCACCAGCCAGAACAGTTGCCTGGCCATGCAATTCATTCCCTCGTTCAACAAATACTTATTAAACTAAATACTGTTACATGTCCTGGGGCTATGACAATGTACAAAACAGAACTCCTGGCCCCCTTGGAACTTACATCCTACTGAATGGAAAAAACAAGAAATAAGTGAATCATACGTTTATGAGTACCAAAAAAATATAAAGCAGGGAAAAAGGATACAGAGTGTTGATGGTGGGGGGAGGTTTTAACTGTAAACAGGGTGATCAGAGAAGGCTTGAGGAGATAACATGTGACCACAGACAAGAAAAAAGCAAATGAAGGAATGCTGCAGGTAACTCTGGTACAGAGAGAAGAGCATGTGCAAAAGCCCTGAGGCAGGAGGGTGCCCACTATCTCCAGAAACAGCATGGAGACTGTGCGGCTGAAGCAAAATGAATGACAGGAAGAGTTGTAGGTGATGAAATTACAAAGCCACCTTTCTAAGTACTTTAGATTTACTTTAAGCAAACTGGGGAGCCAATAGAAGTCTATATGCAGAGAGTCACATAATCCGACTTGCAAGAACAGGATCCTTCTATCTGCTGTGTGAACAACAGAGTTGGGGAAACTAAGACTGAAGAAGGGCGATCAGGAAAGACGTCTGTGGCTTAGAAAAGATTGTTGGTGGGTAAGTGCTGAGGAATGGTTTAATTCTGGATATAGTCTGAAGATAAAGAAGATAGGATTTGCTGACATCAAATGTGGGATATGGAAAAAAAAAGGAGGCAATGATATTCTGAGCAACTAGAAGAAAGGAGTGGCCATTTACTAAGATGGAGAAGATGAAGGGAGCAAGTTTTGGTGTGAATACTAGGAGTCTGTCTGGTTTGAGACATGTTAGATTTGAGATGCTTATCACACATCTCAGTAGGCAGCTCCATGTGTGGGTCTGGCGGGAGAACTGGCCTGGCCTGGCCACAGACATTTAGAGAGACCTGTGGTAAGAAGCAGGAGATCACTAGGAGAATGAGGATGAGCAGAGAAGAGATGAGGCCCAAGGACTAAATTCTGGGGCACCCCAAGTTATAAGTTGAACGCATGAGAAGTCAGTAACAAAGCTAAGACAGATTAGCTGGTAAGGCAGGAGGAAATTCGGGTGTGTGTCAAGACCTTGGAAACCAAGTGAGAAAAATGTGTCAAGGAGATGAAAGTCATCAACTGTCAAGTGCTGTTGAATAGGACAAGGAGGATGAGGACAGGGTAGGAGCTGCGAGACAGCGGTGTGCAATCCCCAGCGAGGTAAAAGCCTAGCTGGAGCTGGTTCAGGAGAAAGCAGGACCAGTGGGCTTAGAGACAGGGCAGGGGGACAACTTTTTTTGGGGGGGGTGGGGAGGGGCACAGGGAGAGGGAGAGAGAGAGAATCCCAAGCAGACTCCATACCCAGCGCAGAGCCTGATGTGGAGCTCGATCTCATGACCCTGAGCCGAAACCAAGAGCTTAACCAACTGAGCCACCAAGGCGCCCTGAGTGATTTTTAAACTGAACTGTGCTTTAATCAAAAGAACTGCAACTATCCCAGATAAATCCTGAATATTCATAAAATGGATACTATTTAAAGATG
This sequence comes from Halichoerus grypus, assembly GCF_964656455.1. NCBI lineage: Eukaryota > Metazoa > Chordata > Mammalia > Carnivora > Phocidae > Halichoerus > Halichoerus grypus. Next base: position 120,007,009 of record NC_135714.1, read on the forward strand.
TCGACAAACTTTAGAAGTAGACATAGTTTAACAATATAACCCTATGTTATTGGGGTTCCTGGGGTAATATTCTCTCTGCAAACTGAATCATGTGTTTGAAGTTGATATATCATGGGTGATGCAACATAGCTAAGCTTCCACAATGCTAAGTCAGTCCCTGAGGGATCAATTTGGTAAACATGAAAACAAAGAGTTTTCTCTAGAGGAAGTAGTATTTGCAGAAAACCACCATGCAAAACAGTTAAAGGATATATTCCCTAGTCTTACATCTGCTTCTTATACAATTTTACTTGATAATTCTATTCAACAATATTCTATTTAAAATATTTACACTACTTTCATATTCACTCAGGTATTTTGTGAGGGTGAGATGTTATAAAACTATGTTTCAAAGGTTTGAAATAAACAATAATTTGATGTTTTGAATCAAGTGTGGTGAAATTGTGAAAACAAACACCAGTCCATGTGTGCAATGGGCCAATGTGACTTCCGCCCATAAGAAAGGGGCCAGGTGAGATCCTAAGTACCACTGACCTTTGTTTCTCACAGCAAGAGTCCAAGGCACTGCTATCCAGCAGAAATAAAATGTAAGATACCTTTGTAATTTTGAATTTTCTAGTAGCCACATTTAAAAAAAAGTAAAAAGAAACAAGTAATTGTAAAGAATATATTTAATGTAATTCAATATATCTGAAATATTTTTCAACATATAACCAACATAAAAAATAACTAATGGAATAGTTTACATTCTTTTTTGTACTACGTATGCTAAATCCTGTGCATATTTTATACTTACAGTACATCTTAATTCACATGCAAAATTTTAATAGTAACAGTGAAATGCAGTCTTACCAAAACAATAAAATTTTGCTTAATGGAGAAATATTTTGCACTGCTTCAGTCTTTATATTTAAGTTTAAGTTAGTTAAAATAAAACAAAATTTAAAATTTATTTTCTCAGTTACACTAACCATATTTCAAGTGCTCGACAGTCACCTAGATAGGGGTTGCCATATTGGACAGCAGTTTCTTGGCATCAGCTGTGAGCTTATTAGAAATGCAGTATCTATCTCTTGGGGTGCCTGGGTGGCTCAGTCAGTTATGCGTTGACTCTTGATTTCGACTCAGGTTGTGATCTCAGGGTTGTGAGACGGAGCCCCGTGTTGGGTTCCACACTGAGCACAGAGTCTGCTTGAGATTCTCTCTCCCCCTCTCCCTCTGCTCCCCCCCCCCCACTCGCTCACATGCACGCATGCTTTCTTTCTCTCTCTCAAAAAAAAAAAAAAAAAAAAAGAGAAAAGAGAAAAGAAAAGAAAAAAAGAAATGCAGTATTTCAGGCCTCTCCCCAGACCTACTGAGTCAGAATCTGTGCTTTAATAAGATTCACAGGTGATTGGTATACACGTTAAAATTTAAGAAGCACTGTTATAGATCTCTTTAATTGTTTTACCTTTCTCATCATTGACTTTACCATAGTTCAGGTCATTACTGCCTCTAGCTACACTATTATAACTGTCTCTTAATTAGTCTCTCACCTCCAACCCACAATTAATCTTCTGGAAACACTGCTCAAAGACTTTAAATGATTCCCTGAATGCTTACTGAATTAAGTCCAAACTACTTGCCTTCACATACAAGGTCTTATCCGATATAGCCATGTCCTGACTCTTCCACCCCATTTCATTCACTAAACCCCTCCAGCAATGAGAAGCATCCCAGGGTATGCATTCTTTCTGCCATTTAATACTTAACCATGTGTTATTCACTGAGCTATATGACAGGTAAACATGGATAAAGTCAGGTTCCTGCTCTAAATTACCCGACAAGAGATGGAGGAAGGAGCATGTATTTAAACAACCAATTAATATAATTGTGAAAATGGAGTTATGCTCAAGTGCCACAGGCAGAGAGAGGCAGAAATGCTTAACTAGTAAGGAAGACTGAGGAGTGGGGGAAGGACGAGGGAAAAGGTTTCAGAGAAGACAGGGTATTTGAGAATTTGAAGAATGTACAGAATGTCGCCCTACAGCAAAGAGCAGGGAAGGGCATTCCAAACTAAGAAAATAACAACATAAATGCCTAAGTATGAAATGGTATGGCGTACTGAGGGGAAAGCAAGTAATTCACTCAAGGGGTCAAAAGAAAGGGGAATGAATGGCATGAGGTTGAAGTATTGGCAGACAACTTCAAATTTATTATTCATTTATTTGTACCCAACGTGGTTCCAAAGAAGACTATCCGAAGCAGTTGGTAGGAGATGAAGGTAAAAAGGTAAAATATATTTTGGATTATTCCACTCCACATATACTTTGCAATAATCAAATCACACTACGAACAACACCCATTGAACTCCCTTTGAGTGGTCCCTCTATGCATTAGGTCTTATGATGAAATATTTCAGGCACTACAAAGCATATATAAAATAGTTTGAAAGACAATAATAAAAATGAGCATCCATGAATCCACTACTACCTTAGCCTTAAATAGTCCATCTGTTTTCTTCCAAGATTATGTTCCCTTTCCTCCTTACTCCCAGATAAGTAGAATTCTGAATTTTGTATTAAATCTTCCATTGCTTTTCTTTCAAGTTTTACCACTTGTGCAAGCTGACTCATATGTTTTTAGATATTAATAAATAAAATAATACTTATATGTATTCTTCTGCACTTGCTTCTTTTGCTTAATTTATGTTTTTGCAATCCATCCATACTGATAAGTCAAGCTCTACTCCATTCACTTCCACTACTGTTAAATGTTCCACTGTTTTGAATATACAGTAACACATTTAGCTCTTCTGTTGATGAACAATTATAAAAAATGCTACCAAGAATATACCAGATTGATATATTCAAGACTTTCCCTTTGATATATCTGGTGGTAAGGATGTTATTTTAAATACTGAACAACCTTGGGACACCTGGATGGCTCAGTCGGTTAAGCGTCTGCCTTCGGCTCAGGTCACGATCCCAGGGGCCTGGGTTCAAGTCCTGCGTCAGGCTCCCTGCTCAGTGGGGAGCCTGCTTCTCCCTCTGCCTGCCGCTCCCCCTGCTTGTGCTCTCTCTCTCTGACAAATAAATAAATAAAATCTTAAAAAAAAAAATACTGAACAACGTATATGGCATGGGTACTGATCAGTGACAAGAAGAGGTGGCCATAAACCATTGGGTAAGGTTGCACATCGATTTCAGTCCTGACTAGCAGAATTGCTAGGACACAGGAAATGCACGTCACATAACGAAAGTGATTGAATGTATGTATGTATACTCCCCACTCCCAAGGGGAGTGTGTGCAAATTCCTGCACTTCCCCATCCTCACCAAATGTCTTATCTCCTAAATTTAAAAATCTGAATGGTATGAAATGCTATCTTGTGTTTTTAATTTGCATTTCTTTGATTGCTAATGAAGTTCTTCCATGTTTATTCAACATTTATGTTGCACTTGGCCTTAGAGTCTATTTTGCTGATATTAATATAGCTACATCAACTTTCTTTTGGATCAGGTTGCTGGTATATACTTTTCCATCCCTCTTCCAACATTTCTCTATCTTTAAAATTTAAACATATCTCTTGTAAACATCATCAAGTTTGGTTTTGTTTTATATACAGTCAGAAAATACTGTAATTTCCTTTTTGGAGCATTAACTATGAGTGATATTGTTATGCATTATTTTACAATTATTTTAGTAGTTAGACCAGAGATTTCAATGTGAATCTTTGACTTATTACAGTCTAATACAAATTCTCACATTCTCACTTCTCAACAGTGCTGCAAGTTTAGTACCATTTAACTCCATTTACCCCTCTCCTATCTTATCTTGTAATTATTGTCACACACTGTTGTTCTGGATATACTTTAAATTCCACATGACATTTCAATTACCGTCTTGATTGGCCCACATGTACATCCTGGACTCTGCTGACTTCGAGCTACACCTGGGACTGAAAGAATAATATTCCATTATAATAGAATATATAAAATTTCTTTATCCATTCATCCATTGAAGGACACTTAGGATGCTTCCAGAGCTTGGCTATTATAAATAATGCTGCAATAAACATGGGAATACAGATACCTTTTCAAGTTAGTGTTTTCACTTGCTTCATATAATACCCAGAAGTGGAATCGCTGGGTCATATGAGTAGTCCCATCTTTATTTTTTTGAGGAAACTCCATGCTGTTTTCCCGTGGCTACACCAATTTACATTCCCACCAACAGTGCATGAAGGTTCTCTTTTTCTCCACATCTTCACCAACACTCATTATTTATTGTCTTTTTAAAAACAGCCAACCTAACAGGTATGAGGCGGTATCTCACTGTGGTTTTGATTTGCATTTCCCTGATGATTAGTGATGTTGACCATCTTTTTATGTAGATGGCTTCCTATATTACTCAGCATAAAAGTCACAGTTCTTACTATGGTCTCCATGATCTTATCCCTCTACAACTCTTCCCTGTTCACATTAGCCTCCTAGCTGTTTCTCAAACATATCAAGCTGATTGCACCACAGGGCCTTTGCACCAGCTTTTCTCATTGCCTGGAAAACTCTTCCCCCAGATATCCACACAATAGCCCCCCTTACTTCATTCAGGAATAGGCATTAATATGAATTTCCTTAACCACCCTATCTAAAATAGCACTTTCTCTCCCTTGTCAACACCTGACATCATAGAGCATTATCATTCCTGTTTGTTGTTTATTTCCCTTAACCAGAATGTAAGCTCCCTGAAAGTGAGGGTTTAAAAATTTTTTGTTGCCTAGTTCCTACAACATGAAGTATTTATCAAATTCATTAATTCACTCATTCATTCAACCAGACAACAAATATTGAGCATACCTATTATATAAGGCATTTTTCCAGATGCTGGGGACACAGCAGTGAACCAAACAGGCAAAAACAAAAAATTCTTCTCCTCATGGAGCTTACATATTTATAAAACAAATTAATGAACTGTTAATACTATGAGCTTATAGAAACAAAAGGTTATAGGCACATAAAAATTTAAAAGGGTAAAGAAGGCCACTAGGTTGTGGCCAACTTTTTTTTTTTAAGTAGGCTCTTTGCCCAGCATGGAGCCCAGCGTGGGGCTTGAACTCACTACCCTGAGATCAAAACCTGAGCTGAGATCAAGAGCCGGGCGCTTAATCAACTGAGCCACCCAGGCACCCCCAGCCATCTTTCTAATAAATATTCCCAAGTTTTCATTGATAAGAATTACAACTATGGATCAAATTTTAAAAACCACTGGGACTATCTTTGGTGTCTTATAAAAATCGCTGCTTCCAAAACTAAATGAAGTCTGTTTTCTTTTGTTGACGTAAGAACATCTCAGGATTGATTTTGTACAAGGACTGATTTTGTAACTATTTTAGACCTAGGTTACACAGAAACATAAATGTAAAACATGAGAAACCTGTTTTATCAGTTATTCTAAGAGTGGTACATTTTCAGGAACAGTATCTCATATTCTGAATTTGAATATATGAATGCTGGGAATATAAATACTTTGAGGGACCAAACTTCAACTGCCTTCCAAAATTACTCTAAAAGGGAGTTTACATTTTACTTTCTAATTATGAGTAACGATTTATTTTTTGTTATAAAAGTAGAAATTGTTTATTGTCCTAAAATGCATAAAAACACATCTGGATAATGTTCCTTACAGAAAATGAAGAAGGGGTAAGTGTATAAAATGATTAAAAATCAGTAGTATAAATCAGACAAATTATTATGTATTCCTAATCCTTTGAAACAAATAGAGTAGAATGTTGATATTGTGTATACATGACAAAATTTCGTATTAATCAGTAGACTAAAGCCACTTCCAAACTCGATCCTTCACACCACCACCAAGGTTACTTTGTGTGAACCCTGGGTCATAAATGTGTTTAATAAGAACGAAAATTTAACCTAAAACAACCTAAGGACAATCTTGGAAGGCTGGCTTAATATATTTACAGGATTCCTAAGCTTAAATTAAAAATCCAACTACATGGACGCTAAAATGTTACACTGGCCAATGTAATGTATGGTGATTAACATAACATAATAATAAAAAAAATCAATAAAAATAAAGCTCTTCTATTACTCTCAAAAAAAAAAAATGTTACACTGGCCAATGGACAAGTAGAGCTGAAAGATAAAAATGCAGGAAATCTAGTTAAATTTGAATCTCAGATAAACAATAAGTCTTTTGGTATAAATATATTCTGTGCAATTTTTATACTAAAAGTTTACTCATTGTTTATCCAAACTTCAAATTTCCCTGGGCAATCTCCACTTTTATTTGCTAAACTGGGAACCCTAAAACAAAATGAATTAAAACCTCGGTGTATTTCGAAGCAGTAACGTAAGCCTCACGGTTCATTCGAGAAAGTTCAGGTGCTATATACCCGTGCTCTAAATTCTCTCCATCATCTCACCCCTTTTTGGCTTCGCAAAAAATACTCTAGGGAGCCTTGAAGTGTGGCTCAATCACGTAACGTGGAACACGAAAGAGGAAAGATGTTCGCTTTGTAAGAGGAGTTCTTAATTCAAACAGGCACGTTTCTGGAAACGATGGGGAAGAGGAAGACGCGGGCGGCGGGAAGCTGGGCACAAACCGGACCCTCGAACCTTCGGAGGAAAAGTGCGCGCGGAGGCGGGACAGCGCCGGGGAACCCCGCAGGCCGATCCATTAGCGCGCGCGCCTGGCGGGGGTCGCGGCCGCCGGGGTAGACGAGGGGCGCCCGTTACAGCTTAACCGCCGGTCGGACAAGGAAGCGGCGGGGGGGGGGGAGGGGGCGCCATCGGTCAAACACCTCATACGAGAGCGGGCGACAGCGCTAGGCTCTCACGTCGCCCCGCTTCTCTCCCCCCCCCACCCCGGGCCGCCCTGGCAATCCCGCAGCCCCGAAGCCGGAGAAGCTACCCGCAGCTCACTGGTTTGAGTCATCCTGGAGATGCAAAAGCAGGAGAAGCTGAAGAGCATGACGGCGGCCAGGGCGATCAGCACGTTCACGTGCCTGGTCCTCATGGAGCCGGCCTGACTGCCCGCAGCCCGCAGCGCTGCGAGTGGTGGCGACACGCAGCGCCCCCCGCAGCGGAGGAGGAGCGCACGCCGCGCCTGCGCCTCGGGGCCCGCGCCCCCGCGCCCTCTGCTCCCCAGCCCACCCTTGTCGCTGGGGACCCCAGCACGCCCGCCCTTTAGGAGCCCCCTTCCGTGGCTCAGCACTTAGCATCTCGAACCCGTTGCTAGGACCGCTGGTGGTTCAACGCCATAAACTTTGGGCAAGCGCTCCACTGCCTAGCATGTGGTTGGTGGGTGCTCAGTAACTGTTTTTTTATTTTCCTGTAGCTGTACTTCTGTGCCAGACCCTAGGCTAAGCAGTTTGTATATATTATCTCGGTAAATCCTCAAACATCCCAATTTTTTAAAGGCAAGATGAGAATAGTTCTAATATGCTGTTGTTCTCTTCATTTTATCTTGAAAAATAGGAGCCATTGTGAAATTGAGCCATTTGCTATTGGGACTGAGCAATACGCTATTGGTTCCTCCGCAAATCGTGTACATAGATAAGTTTATAAATAAAATATGATAAGAAGGTCCTAAATAAAATGAGTATCTTTAGTTTTAAATGAAAGCCATCAAATGCCCAAATAACTTAGGGGGCTTGGATTTTTGTGTGGGAAATGCCCAACGCCAGACATTCAGCTTAATCCCTTTATTTTTTATATTTTGGTACCTCCTCCCCCAGGAAAGGAGCAGGGAATCAACGTTTGTGAAAGAAAGAAGTTATATATAAGATGAGTAGTGCAAGGGAGACTTGCTAAGCTATGCCAAGTTCAAGGTATCAGTTTCTCAGACCCTTAAAAACCAAGCCTGGGAAATACTAGGAGAAAATCAGTAGGTTGAGACTCTCTTTGGGCTCCTTGAACTGTGGTTTGCTATTTGGATTCTCCACGCTGATCAGTCTTCTTATTGGCGGCGACTGGTAATAAGCTACTTCAAACCAGCACTACACCACTGGCTGAGCTAGTTTCTGGCTCCTTGAAGGAGAAAAAAGATTTGAACATAGGCCAACCTGAGGATGCCATTATAAGCTATATTTTCTTATGTGCTGATGGCAGGAGGTGTGACCTTCAGTTGAGCAGTGACCCAGCCAGATCCCAGGATTGGGAGCCAAGAGGAACACCTCAACTCTATTCTCCCTCAGCCCTCGGGTCCCTTGCCAGTGTCCCCCATTGGCTAAGCTCTACTGGAAGCCAGAAGGCAAGGAAGTTCTGTATAGTGTACTAGATCTTAGGACCTGCCTCCTGGGGTATGGAGCAGGGTGGAGAAAGAGGTAGAGCAGACCGACCTGGGGCAAGAGGCTATTCAGCACAGGATATCTCCAAATTCAGTATCTCACAGTCCTCTTACTTGGTCTCCAGTTTCACACTTTCAGCTTTGCATTGAAAAGCAAACGATGTCAGAATCCACTAGCAGTATGTTGGGAAAGTTTTTAACCCTCCCTAAGTTAGGGCTCCTCAACAAAAAGATGACATGAATAATATCTTTTCCAGGTTGCTGAGTTAAATAACATTCAAAACCAATTAGCATATGCCTGTCATTATGTAATGCTCAATACATTTTGGTTCTCTGCTGTTGCTCATCGGAAGCAGTATCAATTTTCTCACTAATTCCAATCATTTTTCTACAAAGCAGTGGAGAGCTTTCCCATAGTTTATGGCATTTAACTACCATTAATTATTATTTTTTCTATATTATTTTGAGCAGGCTACCTGCTCAAAAATCCTTTAGCAACTCTGTTAAAAGTGAAAAGTGTTAGCGTGGAATCCAGAGCCTTTCGCAATCTGGTTCCATCTACCTTTCCAGCTATTCTCCCTATTCCAGCTATGTAGATGCCTCTAATGTAGTACTCAAAAGTTCTATTCCACTCAAACTCACCAAATACCATGTTTCCAAGATTCAGAAAAGCACTTTGTTCTCACATCTTAATGAATGTTTTTGAAATCAGCGTGTCTTCTGATTTTTCCTTTTATAGAGTTACTTCTTTTTCTTTTTCTTTTTTTCCAAAGAAAGGAAAAACCAAAAACTTGATAATCAGGGCCACCTGGGTGGCTCAGTTGGTTAAGTGTCTGCCTTTGGCTCAGGTCATGATCCCAGGATCCTGGGATGGAGCCCTGCAGCTCCTCAGCGGGGAGTCTGATTCTCCCTCTCCTTCTGTCCCTCCCCCTTGCTCTCTCTCGCTCAAATAAATAAATAAAATCTTAAAACAAAAACAAAAACAAACACGTGATAATCAGTCAACGGTCTGTCTATGAATTAGAACACATGATAGTCACTGAACATCTACTTTACTGTGCCAGTCACTGAACTAGGTACTGGAGATACAAATGGTCACCTGCTGGTTCTGGGCTCCACCTTCTTCATGCTCAAACATGGACTGCACTGCACACACTCATATTCCTACCTTCCAAAAGTATTCAAGACTCAGCTGAAATGACACTACATGAAGCCTTTAGTGAATCACCCATGTGTAAAGAAATCTCTATCCTCTTTGAAATCTTGTAGCACTTGTGTTCTCAGGACACTCAATGTGCATCATATTTATTTGTTATGCACATATTTTATTTCCTTTACCATGGTATGAGTCCCTACAAGAGAAAGATTATGCCTTGCATATTTCCATATCCTATTCCGCCCTGTGGATTCCAGGTTGTTTTATAGATCAAAAGCAGGATTGAAACACAAGCCTGTGTAGTACAACTGAGCGATATTCTTAACTACCTACCTGCAGTTACTAGCTGCTACCACTTAAGACAACAATAAATACACCCAGGAAATCCAGTGGATAAATAATGCAGTAGCATTTTCAAAGACCTTCAGACTTCCCCTTTTGCGATTTGTTTTCTAAAATTAGTAGCACATTCAGACTATGGGAAGCAGAGAATTGCCAGGCCAAATAATTGCTCAATATGTATAGGAATATTTATAGGAATAATAATAGGAATGGGAAGAGTATTCTCTGGGGGTATTACCAGCCATCGGGGCTTCTTGAGTTAACGTCAATCTAAATGGTGGTCTCACGACTGTTAGTAGCACAGAAAAATAAACTTAGTGGGGACAGATTTTTCTAGTCTCATTTATATGTAGGATCCCAAAGGTGAAAAGAATCTGAAAGATAATAATTTGATAAAATGCCAGTTATCCTGGCCCTGTTGTCTGTTTCCAGTTATTTAGAAATAAGTCACTGTACCCACCCGAGTGCCATCTGTTCAGCACAATTCAGGAAAATGACAGCACTGAAAGGAACTTTTATAGATCATCTGACAAATAAATAAAATCTTAAAAAGAAAAAAAAAGGAATCACCTGGAAATCTTGTTAAACAGAGTTCTGGGCCCACCTTCAGTTACTCAGTGGGGTAAGGCTGGGACTCCAAAATTTGCATTTCTAACAAGTCCCAGATGATATTGATGCTGCTGGTCCAAGGGATGACACTTTGGGAATCATTGCACAGTAGCACTTCACAGAATCATAGGTTGGATTTAGAAAAAGGTATAGATTACCTAGTTTATTCTCTTTGCTCAAACCACCCCCAAATACCCATTTAATAAAGACACCACATTCTCTACCACCAGTGAGGGAGATTCCATTATGTGCTCTGGTCATTATATTCTAGAAGTTAGCAATACTTATAAAAATTTGTCTCATATCCCTGAATGTACGAAGGCAGGCCTGATTAGGAAAAAAGAAAAAAAGAAAAAAAAAAGGCTTCCAGTTTCTAGAATTGTCCCCATGAATTGAAAGACTATAATCCTACCAAAGAAGCCTGCCTAGGTGAGGGCTGAAATCAGCACGTGCTCCAACTGTACCCTGATGCAGGATTGTGTCTGTTCAGAGCAAGGAATGCATTTTATACTAAGTCACACAAAAGCATCAAGTAGGCTGACGGAAGCCTCGCCGTCCTTGGAAGGAGTGGAACAAGGACAAGGCATTGTCCCAGTCCTAACAAAAACTAGGAAGCCACCTAGATTACCACATGAGATACCTAGAAAAGCAGCAGAAAAACAAGCATGGCTCATAAATCACAACCCAAATGACAGTGCCAATCTTCTACCATCGGGGCAGGAGCTCAGGCATCCCGTATCATGGTTTTCTCCAGATTATCCTGGCTGAGTTTTCAAGCCAAACATGTAAATCAGCTTCAATCTAGTTTTCAGGGAGAACAGATCTGAGGGCTGATCCCATCATCAGCCATGATGTGGCTTTACCTCTGAGAGAAATCACTATAATAAGTGTTATTCTCTTACTATCACTTTTTTTTTAAGATTTTATTTATTTATTTGAGAGAGAGAGAGAGAACAAAGCTGGGGGAGAGGGAGAAGCAGGCTTCCCCCTGAGCAGGAAACCCGATGCAGGACCCGATCCCAGGACCCTGGGATCATGACCTGAGCTGAAGGCAGACACTTAACCAACTGAGCCCCCCAGGTACCCCTACTATCAGACACTCTTGAGGACTGAGAATAACAGTCTCTTTCCCCAGCATCATCATTTACTTGTTCTCCTTCTTTTAAAATTTCATCTTTTTTCCATTTATCACCTGTCAGAATATAGACCTGGTCTCCCCAGGCAAAGGCTTCTGGTTCAGCCACGTTCTCAATCCACAAAGAGAGCAGCAGTTGGAAACTTTCGAGGGCCTCCCCTCTGTCCATTCCCAGGAGGAAGTGGTAGGGTTGCCTCAGCCAAGTACAACATAGCTATATGCCCACTCTATGGGGGTCCCTGGGAGAAGTGGGGTTCAACATACAGCCAATCCTTGTTTGGCCACATGATGTGAAGTCACTCTCCAACCACAGGGGGTTCCTTCTAATTATGCACATTTATGTAGAAAGGACTGGAAATTGTGTCTTGGGGAACAATTCTCCCTTCCACTGGGTCTTCCCAGTGAAATGTTGGTCCTTAAGCACAGGATCCAATAAAATAAGTGTGTACAGTGGGAAAGAGAGTTCTATCAGAGCACCATCCCCCCCCCACCTCTTCATTCCCGTTGCCATATTGTGATTTATAATAAGAAATATATATTGTGTCATCAGCCAGTCCTGGCACAGAGCTCCTAAAACCCTTGGAATTTCCTGAGATAGAATGATAAAAGTGATTTTTGTTGTGTTAATGAAGTCACTTTTGGAAAGCATCTAAAGCAGGGGTGTGTGGGGTGTTGGAACATTCAGTCCTATCACCCTGACCTCTGGGGATGGGAGAGGGGCAGGAGATTGAGTAAAAGCACCAAGGGGGCCAAAGAATTAATCAATCGTGTCTATGTAATAAAATAAAGCCTCCACAAACACCAAAATGGACGGAATTCGGTGAGCTTCTGGGTTGGGGAACATGTGGAGATTGGGGGAAAGTGGAGTTCTCAGAGAGTGTGGAAGTTTCATGCCTCTTTCTCCACACACTGTCCTATGCGTCTCTTTCATTTGGCTGTTCCTGAGTTATATTCCCTTATAATAAACCAGTAATCTGTGAGCTGCTCTAGCAAATTAATCAAACCTGATGAGGGGGTCTTTGGAACCTCTGATCCCTGAGGGTTGGTCAGAAGCACAGTTGACAACCTGCAATTGGTGTCTGAAGTAGTGGGTGGAGGAGCAGTATTGTAGGACTGAGCCATTAACCTATAAGATCCAACATTATCTACTGTCAGAATTGAATGGAATTGTAGGTACCCAGCTGGTGTCTGAGCATTGCTTGGTGCTGTGGAAAAAACCCTTACACTGGAATTAGGGCCAGAATTGTACCCATCCCCAGTACCCAAAAACCTTTGTAAAGCTATTCCTCTTTTACTACCCCTATATTTGGACAAAACACACATTCACCTAACTGATCCAGCCAGCCCTCCATATCTTTACATAGTATATTCAATAATGTTTCAATTACCAGTTCTAGTTTCAATTTAACAGCTACGTTATAGACCGCAAAGAATTTGATGTGTCCATATCATGTTAGGATTTGAGGGGCCAATTTCTGCACACTGGAATGTAGAATGCGTTCTTTGGTCTAGAGTGTAGAGCAAGGTAAAAGGGCCCACAGTGATCACCACCGAGCCTAATGCAAACAGGCTCATTAAGTGACCCACCTGGAAATATCTATAGGCCCTAAATGACCAATTAAACAAGTAGGCACGGTTCCTAAGATTACCAAAAAAGGGAAAATTCCGCATATCCCCATAATCCCTCACTCCGCCCTATAACTGTGGCCCCTCACCACCACCTCCTCACCTCCCAGCCGCAGTCCCTCTTTTCCTGCCCAGCCTGCTGCTCCCTTTCAGTGTATTCAATAAACTTTTCTCTCTTTTCTCTTTTTCAAAAGATTTTATTTATTTATTTATTTATTTATTTATTTAGAGAGCACAGGCAGAGGGAGGGGAGAAACAGACTCCTTGCTGAGCAGGGAGCCCGACGCAGGACTCGATCCCAGGACCCCGGGATCATGACCTGAGCTGAAGGCAGATGCTTCACCGACTGAGCCACCCAGGCGCCCCAACTTTTATCTCTTTTGTTCTGCTTTGGATGAATTCTTTCACCGCTCATGCCGCCAGCCTCCACCTGATCAGAGCACCCCACATTTGGTGTCACTCCCATCCGATCGGGACACACCACACAAAGAGATGTAGGATAGGGAACCAAATAGCCCTTGACAGTGTCTGGGCTGTAGTCCAGGATAAAAGAAGTGTCAGACTCATTGGGATCCTATCAGGACTGCAAATAGTAATCCTATATAGCTCACTGGCTTTTATGCTTGGATTCTTTTGCCCAGGAGATTTTTCTGAATGCCAATCTTTAAAAAGCTAATTTTGTTGTTGTTATTAGCATTCAACAGTCTCTTACCACATTAGTGGCACAGGTAAGAGACAAGTGGAATATATCATTATTCCACCCACTATTGCATGGCTTTGGCACCATTGTACCCACAAAAATTACCCACGTGGCTACTTCTAGAAAGTGGCAGGGCATCCCCTTGGCATTCCATTCCCCTCCTGAACCAATTCAGTTCTTGTCGTGGGCATTTCTATGATGCACTAGAATCCTCCTTGGGAAGTCTCCTAGGGTCTTCCACAATCTTATCACCTACACTCGGAGAATTCTTATGTTCACTCACCAAGATTCTCATTTGGTGACTGGCCCACGACTCTTTAAACGTGCGGACATTGCCCTGAGGTAAAAAACTAAGTTCTTCCTCCGCTGTCAAGTATACTGCCCTCAACTTGGCCCCTTGCATGAACTTACCTTTGCCTAATTTCGCTGAGTTTTTACCACCCGTAGAGCAAATGGTAGCTGACTTTTACATTGGAGTTTTTATGATACAGGACCTCTCACGGATAAACCACGAAACTTGTTTTATTGTGGTGAAAGGAAAGTCATGAGGTTTAAGCTGGTCAGCAAGAGAAGTGGATAATGAATTAGTCCTAAAGCACAGATGCTATTTGGTCATGGGTGTGTTATAGCTCCTCAGAGACCCCTCTCATGACACGAATTACATTTTATTTGAGAACTTGTTGTGCAGCTTCCTCTTCATCACAATTTCTTTCTGATATCACCCATATCATATCATAGGTAGTTCAGGTCTTAATATAATTTGCTCCTCTTAAGTTATGGGGGACTGTTTTCATTAGAGCCCAACAGCATGCTGGCAAACCGGCTCTCTAGCACCATCATCAGGAACTTTTTGAGTAAAAAAATCCCAGTGGTCGCCACAAGGCGGCAGTATCATATCTTAGTCAAAGCCTCCAATCTGCTTGTATTCTGTTGTCAGAAACTTCGAAAATTATGGGTGAATGTATTAGAATCGGAGGGTCACGGAGCATACTTGGGCCACTGCCCATTATATATTTTTCATAGCTTTCCAAATAGTTCATAAAGGTATTGTGCCTTCTTTTTATTGGCAGAGTCCTGGAAGGAGAGTTATGTATTATTTACTGTTCATAGAATAGCTCTGGTAGCCTGATGTTATGTTTAGAAATTTCAAAGATTACAGTAAGTTCTAAATTTCATCTGGATTGATGAACCATTTGGCTAGTTATATTTGCCACTACATATCTCAAATCTTCTGAGTTTTTCCTTCAAGGTAGAAATGATCATAATGTTATCAATACAATGAATTAACTTAATTTTGATGGTAATCATGTCTGAACTCAATTTCACCAACTGTGGCAGTGAGTTGGAGAGGTCAGATATCTTGGGGAAGGACCATGAACAAATATTACATTCATTCTCATGTACAAGAAAATTGTGCTTGACTTCTGAGAGTGGGATCAAGAAGACAGCATTAGCTGAAATGATCACAAAAAATCCCAGTCCCAGTTGGCATATTGAACCTCTTACAGTTTTTACAATGCCTGGCATAACAGACACTTGTTTAAATCATGGAAACTACCTTGTTTAAATCATAATAGTTAACATGTTATTTTCAAGAGCCTCTTTTTTTTTTTTGTCCTGGGCCACAGAGGATTAGTAACAAGCATTAGTGGAGATTAGCTCTTATGCTCCCATTGTTTCCTTAATGAAAGGTGAGATTTTCTGTGTCCTTCCAGAATCTGACACTGCCTGATATTTACTACAAAGGAAGGTTTGGGCAATTCTCAGGTCTTCCGTTTTGCGTGTCGAATTAAAGCTACACAAAGGGCAGACTTCTCTGTCTCTTAAAAACATTTGGCTGTAAGCTGGTATGATAAGGACCATCATCACATCCATTCTAATTATATATTCAGGTAAAGTCAAGAACTGGATAGTTCTTTCTTTCTTATTTCTTCATCTTCAGCTTCATGGTGATTCTGATGTAACCTACCCTCACATTTTCATATGCTCCAAACTTTAATTTTCGTACCTTAATATTGTCCTTCCATTCTCTTGCTGGTACATTTTGCATCATCATTCAATAATCCCCAAAAGGTATTTCACGACCCTCTGCCACTCAAAATTAATTTCATCAAACAATCTTGGACCTCCTACCTGGAGACAAATGAAGATTTCTTGACCCTCAAGTTAATCGTCCTTTTCTCCCACACCTTAATGGATGAATTAAAATCACCAGTCTGTGCTAAACACTCTTCACTTCCCTATTTCCTTTTAGCATCATTGGCTTTAAACTCCCCCAGGCTGGGATAATTGGAACAGATCTGATAGGTTAGCTTAGGTGAGGTGGATGTAGGAGCCGGAGTAGGTTTCCCTCCTCTCAATTATTGCTACCAAACCCTTCGTAGGTCGTCCAATTTCCTGCTTCTCTCTTCCCTCTCACCCTCCCTTCTTTTTTTAAACAATCATACAAATCATTTAACCTGATTCAATGTTTATTTCCTTTGTCCTGGTTACCATTTTCACCCCAGTCCATTAGCTTAATTCTGAATAGTTTAAACTTTCTTTTCATTGGTAAAGCTCGGTACTGGTAGCTATGAGAAACAATCTGGCGTTCTGTATATTTCCTCTTCTCCCACTAAAAGAAGCATATGGGGAACCATATACATATGAGGGGGTCCCTCTAATTACAGTGTATAGCATTTAAAATAGTTTTAGAGAAGTGCAGTACAAATCATTATACAACCAATCAGGGTTGCCACTGTCCTTAATATTTTTTTGTTCTTAATATTTTTAATGCTTCCACAGAGATAATCCATTTCACTGTTAGTGAAGGGAGTATACAATTTTCCTTCTCACTGTAAATTTGCTGCATTCCAGACCTCACACACTCCATAAGGGGGCATTGATATTTGATTCCTCTGTGGATCAAATGCTGAACACTGCAATGAGCTGTTGATTAACGGTCATGCCAAACAACCTTTCCATTAAGCAATTTCTAAAATCAACAGTGCTTGACTGTTTAGTCTGAGAATCTAAGAAAACAGGGATTCCTTAGTACTACTCAAAAATATAACCAAACACCATTACACCATAGCCTTTGTTTTCCATGTAGGTGATTTGATAGCGCCAGGTAGAAGCACACAGATTAGTTCAGAGACTTAAGTAGGGTCCCATCTTCTCCTTGAAGCCAGAATGCTAATCCCGAAGTTAACCATCATTTAGCCGGCCACATGGAAGAAGAAAACCAAAGAGAATAAGAGAGAAAGAGAGAAGGACAATCTTCCCTGAGAGACAAGAAGGGCTTAATATATCTGCCAGTTACATGCAAATGAATTAGTGGAAAATAGAAGAGGCAATCATATGCACATGACATTTTAATGTACAATGACCTTGCTTCCAATAAATGCATTTCAATCAACTTTTCAGGTTCTGACAAAACAGGTTACCATTACTTTCTCTTGGAGAAAAACATGGATAGAAGTGGCCCAACAGGCAGCATGGAGACAAGGAGAGAGTTCCTCTTTATACTCCCTACTCTCAGCATAGCAAATTTAAAACATAAAAGGATTATATAATTGTACTACAGGATTATCTCACTTTCAATTATACAAAGATCTTGTGTAATAATTGAAAGACCCTTGAAATAGAAGTTTGTTTCTACTTCTTAATTTGTCAAATTGGCTGTGTACTTTGCCTTTCTGAGTCTTTTCATGAACAATAAAAAATATTCAATGAGGGGCGCCTGGGTGGCTCAGTCATTAAGCTTCAGCCTTCGGCTCAGGTCATGATCCCAGGGTCCTGGGATCGAGTCCCACATCGGGCTCCCTGCTCAGCGGGAAGCCTGCTTCTCCCTCTCCCACTCCCCTTGCTTGTGTTCCCTCTCTCGCTGTGTCTGTCTCTGTCAAATAAATAAATAAAATCTTTAAAAAAATATATTCAATGAGATGATCTTTATGTTCCCTTCAAGATCTGAGATTCTCTGATTTTATTATTATAGTACATGTCCAGTTTTCATTACCAAGTTGAATGTTGGTTGCTTCTATGGAGCTTCACATGTCTAATGCTTTAATTAGCACCTTTTGAAAAAATGTTGAAGTGTGGAAAAGTTGTATTGCTGCTGCAATGTGTGTTAGCAAGGGGATGCAGGGATTATACAAATGCACACTTGCATAAAATATTCCTGGAGGTATAAATAAGAAACTAATACTGGTTGCTTTTGAGAAAAGGGGCTGAGGGATCAGGAGCTGTGGGCGGGTAGGGGTGAGTTATTTCTCAATGGAAGTTGTCCTTTGTACTTATATTCTACTCTCCCCTTGTTCTTTTCTCCTCCAGCCACACCGGCCTTCTTGCTCTTTCTCCCATTTATGAAGTATCCTCCTTTGCACTTGCGGTTCTAGTGCCTGGAATGCTCTTCCTCCAGATACTCTTAGGTTTAGGACAAAGTCCCAACTTCTTTACTCAACATATAGAGCTCTCCTTTTTTTGCCATGTACTAGCCATGGGCAAGTCATGAAATGTAAATCCCATTTCCTCATCCATAAAGTAGGGCTATTAATAATTACTTCGCAGAATTAAGATTAAATGTAGGTGAAAGTGCTTTTGCAACCTTGGTGCTATGAAAGTTACCGAAAGTACGCTGTTTCTCCCGTGAGTTCTCGGAGTTTAGGAGTAGTACACAGTTTCAATCAGCGCAAATGACCTGAGGTTTAAGGCGAGAAATACGCCCAGAGCGGCACTTCTGAGCGACCGACCTTTGGCGCTGGGCGTGCCTCCAGGTAGCCGTTGCCACGGAAACCGTTGGGCGTCCTTAGAACCCGAGCACGCGCGCCAGCGACTCAGCGCTACCTCCTTCTAGCGTTAGCAATTGGTGGAGCTCGGGCCAATCGGAGTGGCGGGAGGGGCGGGGCGGGGGGCGGGCAGTGTCCCCGGGAAGGCGTTCCCGCGGCCTCCCTCCCCGACTTCCGGGTCGCGGTGCTTGCAGGGAGTGCTGCGCGAGTAGCGTCGTTTCCGTTGCCGGCTGTTTGCAGTTGGGGAAACCGAGGCAACTCCAGCTTCCCCCCTAGTTCTTCCGCTCCTGTGAGGTGGCTGCTGTTTCTTTTCCTCTCGCCCCGCGCTGCTTTGGTGCGGCTGCGCTGAGGGCGCGCGGGCTGGTTGAGCCCCTCGGTGTCCTAAGGAAAACCGTGGGGTGCCCAGGCCGGCGGGGCTTTGTGCGAGCCGTACTTTCCCACCCGCGGGCAGCGCGCGACTTGGGCTCGGCCGGGCTCCGGAAGGGGGGCTCCGCGCAGCGACTCCCCGACGTCTGGGGAGCTCAGGCGCCTCGAGGCTTGCGTTCCCTGCGCTTGGCAGTTCTTGCTTCTTTTGTCCCATCGAGCGCGGACTAGATGGATTCATTTTTAAAGTCGCAGTTCTGCCGATCTCTGACGATGGGCGTTGCTTCTGCACCGACCTGCGGGGATTTCAAATTTGACAGTCCCTCAGGCCGTAGTCTAGAGATGATGTATCTATGGGAATGTTGAAGGCAGAAAGGAGATAAAGCATTTTTATTTTAAAATAACTTCTCACTTGTATTCCCCCCAGCCCCCCTCATTTAGGAGTTCAAGATTTTTCTAATGGCATAAAGATTCAGTTTTGTCGAGGGTGTAGCTTATTACTCTTCTTAGTATTTCTGCCCTTCACCTCTTGAATGGAAAATCAGTTTTTAGCCAGGGTGTGATCTACTCTGTGTTCAACTTTTATACTTCAATTTGTAAGCCATATGTCATGTTTTTATTTGCTGGAATCTCCTGACTGTGGGACAGATGTAACTGGAATTATACATAGGGGTTAAAAGAGCTCTTCATTATACAAACCGTTCAGATGTATGGCATATTTGATTTCATTGTTGCTAAGTTGGGTCTCTTTTGTTCTTAAACTGTTGAGCCCCATTCTCAAAGATGAGAACATAGGGAACTGAGAAGTTGAATCTAAGTAGGTAGTTTGATTTTTACAGTTAATTCCTAAAAAGTGGTAAATTGACCATTTGACCATCCATTATTTAACTGATCTAAATGGTATTTATTACATCTGTCATTGTTTTCTTACACGCCTAAATACTACTACAAAATAGACCCAGTGGAATAACATGGTAGATATAATTTGGGATTTGATAAGTCGAAATAACTATTTTTTTCCCATTTTTAAATCTAATTTAAGGTCATTAAATCTGTCATATATTTCCTTCTCCAGGAAAAAAAAAATGTTTATTTCTTTGTGGGAGTTCTTCTATGGGCACTTTTTTCGATTTTGGATGAAATGGCTCTTACGACAGATGACTGGAAAATGTGAATTGCAGCGAATTTTTGATACCTATGTAGGTGCACAAAGGACACACAGGATAGGTAATGTTATTTGAAAAAGAATAAATCAATTTTAACTCTGAATGAATGTTTTTTCTCAATATTGATAGTGACAGATGTACTCATTGTGTATCCTGATCCAGAAACTTAAATTTAGTTTTTTAATCTTTGAAATCCAGCTTTAAATGATTCCAGCTCTAAAACTATGATTTTATAGAAAAAAGAATCATTATAATTTAGTTCCACATCTGTGCAAAGAATGATCTTCTGTGGCTCCTGAAATTCATCAGTTGTACCTTAGATTATAGTTACAACCTATTTTTCAGAGAAAAATCTCTATACTTCTCTGTCCTTTGAAATTTTCACTTAAATGATGGGGAAGAGTATCTGAATCTAGATCAATTTTTATAGTCAGCACTTTCATCAGTCTGTTAGTCTCGTATGTAACTCATGAAAGAACAGTAATAGGTATGTAGTGATCCCTGGGAAAGATTATTACATCAGAGTCTGCACTGTCCAGTGTTGTAGCCAGTAGCCACATGTGGCTACTGAGCCCTTGAAATGTGATTAGTCTGAATTGAGATGTGCCGAAATATAAAATGTACCCTGGGTTTCCAAGACTTTATATGAAAAAGGAATATAGAAATACCTCATTAATAATTGTTTATATTCATTATATGTTGATAATATTTTTGATGTATTGGGTTAAAATATATAAATTTTATGTGTTTCTTTTATTCTAATGTGGCTACTAGAAAATTTTAAAGTACACACGTTCACATTTTGGCTTGCATTATATTTCTTTTGAACAGTAGTGTTCTTTTACCTTCTAAATTTCATCAGCTTTCTGTGCTTAATTGAAAATATTGCTTTAAATTAGAACACAGAGGAGTGAGAAATATGGTTGAGGTAATTACTCTTTGACCAGAGTAAGGAAGACCAGGGATTGGCTACAGTTCACGTTCACTGTGTTAAATGGAAAATCATGACTTAACTAAATCCTCCTTTGTGTTGAGCAAGTGTACTTCAGCTAAGTGAGATCTGGGGAGTGGGTGTTGGTATCCAAGGCAACATGGGAAGAATGAGAGATATAAGGAGGGAGTAAGCCTCGGGGCAGCTGGATGATTGAAGTTTAATTACTTCCCTAGTTTTTTTTTCACAGCTTTGTGGCTGACTTCAATTACTGCCTGCTCTTTTGATTTGCCCTTTTGGCTGCTCTAAGAACAAAGTACCTCTTGATAAGAAATCTTAGAAGTAATGGTTTATGTTTTGTACTATGGGGGAAGAACATATTAAGGCATTAATTTGTGGCAAAACCATTTTTCTTGAATTTCTCAAATTGCTGAGAATAAAGAGACTTAGTAAATGTGCCAGAAAAAAATGTTTAAATAGTCTCGTAAAAATGTTCTAGTCATTCTTGAAACAGAAGACAAGAATGGAGAAACTGCTTTTCTCTTTGTCTGGTTAGAAGATAGTTGGTCTTATAATCTAAGTCATTACGTTTTTGCCCCTTTGTTGTATGATTCAGTCACTGGCTCCTCAAATCTAAATGCTTACTCCGTAAGGCCAACGAATGAAGAAAATGTAGTAGATAGCACTTTCCTTGTATGTTCTTTAGATGAGTTTCTGGAACTTAAGCTATTGTGAGGCAGCCATGAATGAATATGCAGTGGTTAGTAGACACTTGGGGGTTTGCACAGAAACATGACCCTGGGGAAATTAGGATGGTCTCACCTCTTTGGCTCAGGGGTGTTGCATCAGGTTGAGGATCTTGGAATCATATCTAGTTCTCTATACTGTGAGGATAACATTTAAAAATGTTTGCTGTGTTATACATGTAGAAATTATATCTTCTAGAACTAATAACTTATTATTGGCTTGATATTTATATTATTTGTTTATGGAATAACTCACAAACAACATTTAAGTGGTAACATTCTTTTTTCTTTTTTTCTTTACTTCAGAAAATTCCTTGACATACTCCAAGAATAAGGTAGGATTATATCAAGGTGGTAATTCTAGAAAACTTAACCTGGAGATACTTTTTCTTTAAAAGAATGCCTCAGTTTTAGAATTAATTATTTTTAATGTTCTACTAGAAGAATCTTTGCTGTAGAGTATTAACGTGAAATGTCCCACTTTAAAAGTATTATTTTTGAAACATTTTCTGTGTGTGTGTTAGTGTGCTACTCGTGCACAAAGAAGGTATTTGAATAATTTGTCCTTAGCTGAGGTTTTGTTTTTTTATTTTGCCTCAAAACTTGATGGCCTTTGGGAAAGCAGGTTCTTAAGGGAAAAACCTCATAAACTGTGTTCTTCAGATAGATTCTTATGTGAGAGAAAAGCAATTTTGGATAGTTACTAAAAAAACAAACAAACCCTGAATCACAAGCCTTTTGATCCAAAATAAGTCATACCTCATGCTATTTGTTAGCTTTTGCTGTGTAACAAACTTATAAAATCTCAGGGGCATATATAAGAAGACATTGTTTATTTCTTGCCTATGGTCTTTGAGCCAACTGGAGAGATTCTTCTTCAAGTTGGTCCCAAGTTCAGGTCTGTTCCAGTTGTGTCATTATGGAACCCAGGTTGAAAAGGTAGTGGGTACTTGGAGAATGTTCTACAGTAGATCATTGAATGTCCAAGCACACAGACATATTTTTTAAGTTTCCTCCTGTTATGTCCATTAACATCCCATTAGCTAAAGTAAGTTCCATAGCCAGCCCAAGTCAAGGAGTAGAGAAATATACTGTGCCCACTACAAAGCCATGGTAAGCACGTGAGTATATAATTTAATTATAGGGGAGTGAAAAATTGGAACCAATGATTCAATCTGTTACATCTATAGTAGTTCACAATTTTCTCTCTCTCTGTGTATATATAGATTATTTGGTATGGCAAAGGTAGAGTATGGGTCATCCAGGTCATTGTTTAAAATCCCATAGTAGATTACAGCCAGCATTAAACAAAACAAAAGAAATAGAATAGAAAATAATCAGATAACACTGGTTATAATAAGGTTAAATATTGTTTTATGAAGTTTTAATTTTAGTTATCTGTGTGTGCATCTATTTATATTTTAGATATCCATAGGTATGTTTGTACTTGGTCATGATGTACAATGTGGGTAAAAAATAGAATCAAAAACTGTTGATTTGCTATTGTCTAGTGATACTGATAGGAGTTACTAATTCATGCAAAGTGGGCATTATTGAATGTTGCAAGCATATCAGTTATATTCTGGGGAGTGACCAATAAAATAAGTGCCTTATTGATTTAGGTAAGTCTTTTTTTATGAATGGTCAAGGTAAGAATAACTCATATACATGAGTATATATTGGGGGAGCAGGAGTCTGGAATCCTTTTGTTCAGAATCCTAGAGAGTGATTAATATTCTTGTTTTTTTTTTCTTAATAAGAATGTAGGGATCTAAAAAGTTAATAAGTTGCTGGTTCTAAAAATTTATTCACCCATATAGTTCCTTCCATTAATTGAAACTTAGGATGCAGTGTCACCAAGTAACAATATCATAAATTGTGGAAGAACCTCTAGAGAAGTTCTGAAACTAGCAGCTCAGTATCACAGCTATCTGTGTAACTGTTGTTACTGCAACTGATTGTAACAACAGTTTTGGTCACAGATTTTACTAATGGGATTTTATGTGTGGTATAATTATGCCAAACTTAAGTGGGACCATACATAAGATGTTGCTTTTTAAGAACTCCAGTGCCTTGGTCGAAATCCTTGACCAAAGATTTGAATGGTGCTATATGTTCAATATTCCACAGGGTCTTTGGGATACACAAAAGAAATAAAGAGCAGTGCTGAATGTAATTATGAATAGGCATTTAGAGAAGGTATAGATAAACTTTATTGGGAACTTTAAGGTCGAGGTAATGAGTTAAAGAAAAATACAGTGTTTATTTTTTTTTTATCTGATTTACTGACTACAAAAGCCCACTTGAAAAGTAAACATTAAAATTGTATTGTTAACAATTTTATTGGGATGCCTGGGTGGCTCAGTCGGTTAAGCATCTGCCTTCAGCTCAGGTCATGATCCCAGGGTCCTGGGATCAAGTCCCTCATCGGGCTCCCTGCTCACTGGGGAGTCTGCTTCTCCCTCTCCCTCTGCTGCTCTCCCTACTTGTGAGCTCTCTCTCTCTCTGACAAATAAATAAAATCTTTTTTTTTTTTCCAATTTATTTTTATTTTTATTTTTTTTAATTTTTTATTGTTATGTTAATCCCCATACATTACATCATTAGTTTTGGATATAGTGTTCCATGATTCATTGTTTGTGCATAACACCCAGTGCTCCATGCAGAACGTGCCCTCCTCAATACCCATCACCAGGCTAACCCATCCTCCCACCCCCCTCCCCTCCAGAACCCCCAGTTTGTTTTACAGAGTCCATCGTCTCTCATGGTTCGTCTACCCCTCCGATTTCCTCCCCTTCATTCTTCCCCTCTTGCTACATTCTTCTTTTTCTTTTTTTCTTTCTTAACATATATTGCATTATTTGTTTCAGAGGTACAGATCTGAGATTCAACAGTCTTGCACAATTCACAGCGCTTACCAGAGCACATACCCTCCCCAGTGTCCATCACCCAGTCACCCCATCCCTCCCACCCCACCCCCCACTCCAGCAACCCTCAGTTTGTTTCCTGAGATTAAGAATTCCTCATATCAGTGAGGTCATATGATACATGTCTTTCTCTGTTTGACTTATTTCGCTCAGCATAATACCCTCCAGTTCCATCCATGTCGTTGCAAATGGCAAGATCTCATCCCTTTTGATGGCTGCATAATATTCCATTGTGTATATATACCACATCTTCTTTATCCATTCATCTGTTGATGGACATCTTGGCTCTTTCCACAGTTTGGCTATTGTGGACATTGCTGCTATAAACATCGGGGTGCACGTACCCTTTCGGATCCCTACTTTTGTATCTTTGGGGTAAATACCCAGTAGTGCAATTGCTGGATCATATGGTAGCTCTATTTTCAACTCTTTGAGGAACCTCCATACTGTTTTCCAGAGTGGCTGCACCAGCTTGCATTCCCACCAACAGTGTAGGAGGGTTCCCCTTTCTCCGCGTCCCCGCCAACATCTGTCATTTCCTGACTTGTTAATTTTAGCCATTCTGACTGGTGTGAGGTGGTATCTCATTGAGGTTTTGATTTGGATTTCCCTGATGCCGAGTGATATTGAGCACTTTTTCATGTGTCCGTTGGCCATTTGGATGTCTTCTTTGGAAAAATATCTGTTCATGTCTTCTGCCCATTTCTTGATTGGATTCTTTGTTCTTTTGGTGTTGAGTTTGATGAGTTCTTTATAGATTTTGGATACTAGCCCTTTATCTGATGTGTCATTTGCAAATACCTTCTCCCATTCTGTCAGTTGTCTTTTGGTTTTGTTGACTGTTTCCTTTGCTTTGCAAAAGCTTTTTATCTTGATGAAGTCCCAATAGTTCATTTTTGCCCTTGCTTCCCTTGCCTTTGGCGATGTTTCTAGGAAGAAGTTGCTACGGCTGAGGTCGAAGAGGTTGCTGCCTGTGTTCTCCTTTAGGATTTTGATGGACTCCTGTCTTACATTGAGGTCTTTCAACCATTTGGAGTCTATTTTTGTGTGTGGTGTAAGGAAATGGTCCAGTTTCATTCTTCTGCATGTGGCTGTCCAATTTTCCCAACACCATTTGTTGAAGAGACTGTCTTTTTTCCATTGGACATTCTTTCCTGCTTTGTCAAAGATTAGTTGACCATATAGTTGAGGGTCCATTTCTGGGCTCTCTATTCTGTTCCATTGATCTATGTGCCTGTTTTTGTGCCAGTACCATACTGTCTTGATGATGACAGCTTTGTAGTAGAGCTGGAAGTCCGGAATTGTGATGCCGCCAGCTTTGCTTTTCTTTTTCAACATTCCTCTGGCTATGCGGGGTCTTTTCTGGTTCCATACAAATTTTAGGATTATTTGTTCCATTTCTTTGAAAAAAGTGGATGGTATTTTGATGGGGATTGCATTGAATGTTTAGATTGCTCTAGGTAGCATTGACATCTTCACAATATTTGTTCTTCCAATCCATGAGCATGGAACGTTTTTCCATTTCTTTGTGTCTTCCTCAATTTCTTTCATGAGTATTTTATAGTTTTCTGAGTACAGATCCTTTGCCTCTTTGGTTAGATTTATTCCTAGGTATCTTATGGTTTTGGGTGCAATTGTAAATGGGATCGACTCCTTAATTTCTCTTTCTTCTGACTTGTTGTTGGTGTATAGGAATGCCACTGACTTCTGTGCATTGATTTTATATCCTGCCACTTGACTGAATTCCTGTATGAGTTCTAGCAGTTTTGGGGTGGAGTCTTTGGGATTTTCCACATAAAGTATCATATCATCTGCAAAGAGTGAGAGTTTGACTTCTTCTTTGCCGATTTGGATGCCTTTTATTTCTTTTTGTTGTCTGATTGCTGTGGCTAGGACTTCCAATACTATGTTGAATAGCAGTGGTGATAGTGGACATCCCTGCCGCGTTCCTGACCTTAGGGGGAAAGCTCTCAGTTTTTCCCCATTGAGAATGATATTCGCTGTAGGTTTTTCATAGATGGCTTTTATGATATTGAGGTATGTACCCTCTCTGCCTATACTCTGAAGAGTTTTGATCAAGAAAGGATGCTGTACTTTGTCAAATGCTTTTTCTGCATCTATTGAGAGGATCATATGATTCTTGTTCTTTCTTTTGTTAATGTATTGTATCACGTTGATTGATTTGCGGATGTTGAACCAACCTTGCAGCCCAGGGATAAATCCCACTTGGTCGTGGTGAATAATCCTTTTAATGTACTGTTGGATCCTATTGGCTAGTATTTTGGTGAGAATTTTTGCATCCATGTTCATCAAGGATATTGGTCTGTAATTCTCCTTTTTGATGGGGTCTTTGTCTGGTTTGGGGATCAAGGTAATGCTGGCCTCATAAAATGAGTTTGGGAGTTTTCCTTCCATTTCTATTTTTTGGAACAGTTTCAGAAGAATAGGTATTAATTCTTCTTGAAATGTTTGGTAGAATTCCCCTGGGAAGCCATCTGGCCCTGGGCTTTTGTGTTTTGGGAGATTTTTGATGACTGCTTCAATTTCCTTAGTGGTTATAGGTCTGTTCAGGTTTTCTATTTCTTCCTGGTTCAGTTTTGGTAGTTGATAACATCTCTAGGAATGCATCCATTTCTTCCAGGTTATCTAATTTGCTGGCATAGAGTTGCTCATAATATGTTCTTATAATTGTTTGTATTTCTTTGGTGTTGGTTGTGATCTCTCCTCTTTCATTCATGATTTTGTTGATTTGGGTCATTTCTCTTTTCTTTTTGGTAAGTCTGGCCAGGGGTTTATCAATCTTGTTAATTCTTTCAAAGAACCAGCTCCTAGTTTCATTGATCTGTTCTTCTGTTCTTTTGGTTTCTATTTCATTGATTTCTACTCTGATCTTTATTATTTCTCTTCTCCTGCTGGGTTTAGGCTTTATTTGCTGTTCTTTCTCCAGCTCCTTTAGGTGTAGGGTTAGGTTGTGTACTTGAGACCTTTCTTGTTTCTTGAGAAAGGCTTGTATTGCTATATACTTCCCTCTTAGGACTGCCTTTGCTGCATCCCAAAGATTTTGAATAGTTGTGTTTTCATTTTCATTGGTTTCCATGAATTTTTTTAATTCTTCTTTAATTTCCTGGTTGACCCATTCATTCTTTAGTAGGATGCTCTTTAGCCTCCATGTATTTGAGTTCTTTCCGACTTTCCTCTTGTGATTGAGTTCTAGTTTCAAAGCATTGTGGTCTGAAAATATGCAGGGGATGATCCCAATCTTTTGGTACCGGTTGAGACCTGATTTATGACCTAGGATGTGATCTATTCTGGAGAATGTTCCATGGGCACTAGAGAAGAATGTGTATTCCATTGCTTTGGGATGGAATGTTCTGAATATGTCTGTGAAGTCCATTTGGTCCAGTGTGTCATTTAAAGTCTTTATTTCCTTGTTGATCTTTTGCTTAGACGATCTGTCCATTTCAGTGAGGGGGGTGTTAAAGTCCCCCACTATTATTGTATTGTTGTCGATGTGTTTCTTTGCTTTTGTTATTAATTGCCTTATATAATTGGCTGCTCCCATGTTAGGGGCATAGATATTTACAATTGTTAGATCTTCTTGTTGAATAGACCCTTTAAGTAGGATATAGTGTCCTTCCTCATCTCTTATTACAGTCTTTGGTTTAAAATCTAATTTGTCTGATATAAGGATTGCCACCCCAGCTTTCTTTTGGTGTCCATTAGCATGGTAAATGGTTTTCCACCCCCTCACTTTAAATCTGGGGGTGTCTTTGGTTCTAAAATGAGTCTCTTGCAGACAGCATATCGATGGGTCTTGTTTTTTTAATCCAATCTGATAGCCTGTGTCTTTTGATTGGGGCATTTAGCCCATTTACATTCAGGGTAACTATTGAAAGATAGGAATTTAGTGCCATTGTATTGCCTGTAAGGTGACTGTTACTGTATATTGTTTGTGTTCCTTTCTGGTCTATGTTGCTTTTAGGCTCTCTCTTTGCTTAGAGGACCCCTTTCAAGATTTCTTGTAGGGCTGGTTTTGTGTTTGCAAATTCCTTTAGTTTTTGTTTGTCCTGGAAGCTTTTTATCTCTCCTTCAATTTTCAAAGACAGCCTAGCTGGATATAGTATTCTTGGCTGCATATTTTTCTCATTTAGTGCTCTGAATATGTCCTGCCAGTCCTTTCTGGCCTGCCAGGTCTCTGTGGATAAGTCTGTTGCCAATCTAATGTTTCTACCATTGTAGGTTACATATCTCTTCTCCCTAGCTGCTTTCAGGATTTTCTCTTTGTCTCTGAGACTCGTAAGTTTTACTATTAGATGTTGGGTGTTGACCTATTTTTATTGATTTTGAGAGGGGTTCTCTGTGCTTTCTGGATTTTGATGCCTGTTTCCATCCCCAAATTAGGGAAGTTCTCTGCTATAATTTGCTCCATTATACCTTCTGCCCCTCTCTCTCTTTCTTCTTCTTCTGGGATCCCAATTATTCTAATGTTGTTTCGTCTTATGGTATCATTTATCTCTCGAATTCTGCCCTCGTGATCCAGTAGTTGTTTATCTCTCTTTTTCTCAGCTTCTTTATTTTCCATCATTTGGTCTTCTATCTCACTGATTCTCTCTTCTGCCTCATTTATCCTAGCAGTTAGCGCCCCCATATTTGATTGCACCTCATTAATAGCCTTTTTGATTTCTACTTGGTTAGATTTTAGTTCTTTTACTTCTCCAGAAAGGGTTTCTCTAATAACTTCCATGCTTTTTTCAAGCCCAGCTAGTATCTTTCAAGTGATGATTCTGAACTCTAGATCTGACATCATACTAATGTCCGTATTGAGTAGGTCCCTGGCAGTCGGTACTACCTCTTGTTCTTTTTGTTGAGGTGATTTTTTCCGTCTTGTCATTTTGTGCAGAGGGGAATAGATTAATGAGAGAACAAAATGCTAGCAGGGTAACAACGTCCCCAGAAAATATACTCTAAACAAATCAGAAAAGACCTGAAGCAGTGGGAAAAGAAAGGGAAAGAGAGAAAAAAGAAAAAGAAAAAAAAAAAGAAAAAGATAAAGATAAAAACAAACAAAAACAACAAAACAAAACAAAACAAAAACAGAATGTGATCAAATATGATCAGGCTGGTTTATAGATCAGTGCCACACACTAGATTTTGGGTGTATTTTGGTCTGTTAAAAGAAAGTGCCTCCCAAAATTTTAAAGAAAGAAAAACTTATATATGTACAAAAATAAGGGTTGATATGATGAAGGAATGGAATATGACTAAAGATGGAAATTATAAAAAAATTTATAAAAGGAATTGATAAGTTGTTTGAAAAAAGAAAGAAGAGGATTTTAAAAAAAAAAAAAAGGGAGAGAACATGATCAGGCAGGGGAGTAGGAAAAAACCATACACTAGAGATTTAGAGTATATTTTGATCTGTTAGAAGAAACTATCTCAAAATTTTAAAGAGAGAACAACTTATATATATATGCCAAAAAATACGGGTAACTACTATGAAGGGATAGAATATGACTCTAAAAATGAAAAATAAAAATGTTTTTTAAAAAAGGGATTGAGGGCGCCTGGGTGGCTCAGTCGGTTAAGCGACTGCCTTCGGCTCAGGTCATGATCCCAGGGTCCTGGGATCGAGTCCCACATCAGGCTCCCTGCTCCACGGGGAGCCTGCTTCTCCCTCTCCCCCTCCCCCTGCTTGTGTTCCCTCTCTCGCTGTGTCTCTCTCTGTCAAATAAATAAAAAAAAAAAAAAAAATCTTTATAAAAAAGGGATTGATAAGATGTTGGTTGAAAATGGGAAAAAGAAAAATTCAAAAAAAAAAAAAAAGAAAAAAAGACAGTTAAAAAAAATAATTAACTTTGAAAGACTAAAGAATCATGGTAAAAAAGCCATGGATTCTATGTGCATTATTCCCCTAGCGCTGGAGTTCTGCCGTTCTCATTGATTGGTAAATTTGGTCTTGGCTGGCTGTTCTTGCTGATCTTCTGGGGGAGGGGCCTGTTGCCGTGGTTTCCAAAGGTCTTTGCTGGAGGCAGAATCACCCCACCCTTGCCGGTCTGAGCTAAGTAATCTGCTCAGGTTTGCTCTCGGGAGCTTTTGTTCCCTGCAAGCTTTCCGTACAGCTTTGGAGGACGAGAGTGAAAATGGTGGCCTCCCAGTCTCTGCCCTGGAGGAGCCGAGAACTCGGGGCCCCGCCCCTCAGTGAGCCCCCAGAGAAAAGCAGTCAGTCACTCCCGTCTCCCCGGTCTCCGGCCGCACTCCGTGCTCACCCGGCCTGTGACCACGCGTTTCTATCTCTGGCACTCAACCCCGTGTGGAGTCTCCAAACCCAGCAGATCGCTGCGGTGCGCTCCCGCGCCTCTCCTCCCGGGGGAGGAAGGGGAGTCTCCCCGGATCTGCCGCTTGTTGGGTCCCTGCTGGAGGAGCAGTGGCCCGACTGTGCCGCGGATCACGGTTTATGGCAACCCCGAGCTGAGAGCCCGCGCCTCGGCTCGGTCTCTGCAGCCGGCTTCCCCGCTCCAATACCTGGGAGCTCTGCCGCACTCAGGCAGCCCCAGTCTTTCTGTGACCCCAAGGGTCCTGAGACCACTCTGTCCCCCGCTTAGCCACCGGAGTGACGTCCCTCAGCGGAGCCGACTTCTAAAAGTTCCGACTTTGTGCTCCACGGCTCTATCACTTGCCAGAAGCGGCCGACGGAGGCCCCTCCCCCGCCGTCTATCCTCCCGAAAATCGCCTCAGATTCACTTCTCCGCACGTCCTACCTTCCAGAAAGTGGTCGCTTTTCTGTTCAGAGAGTTGTTGCTATTCTTTTCTTCGATCTCCTGTTGAGTTTGTAGGTGTTCAGAATGGTTTGATCCCTATCCAGCTGAATTCCTGAGAGGAGACGAAATCCAGGTCTCCTACTCCTCCGCCATCTTGCTCCGCCCCCTCTAAAATCTTTAAAAACAAACGAAAAACCAACAATTTTATTATTAAAAGTATAGATTGCTAATAATGTTATGTAGGGCATACTGAAAAAAAGGATAGTCAACAAATGGGTAGTTCCTTACTGAATTAAATCACAGAAGCTTTGTTTTCTTGAAGTTTTAGATCTAAGGTAAACTTGTCAATAAACAAATGGAGGAAGCCTCATCAATTTAAACATACCATTTCTGGTATGTGTTGTATCTCACTTGTATATTTCCAGTTACTTTGTAGAGTAAAATCAAATTCTGATTTTGTGATATTTCTATTAATCTGATCTACTTTTTTATTGGTATGAGAAAAGTCTAGGTTCAAATCCTGATTTTATCACTTGCTAATAGTTTGACTTTTGTGCAGGTTACTTATTTTCTCATCATAAAAGGAGGTGTTAATAGCCACATGATTGTTTTAGGATTATAGATATTAATATGAAAGCAGTCTAAAAGAATGCCTAGTACATGATAGGTTATGCAACAAATAGTAGTTGTTAGTAATATTAATGATGATGGGATTAAACCAATATATTCTACAAGATTTTTAGAAGTTTAAAATATTCATGAACACTTCTTAGGTATTTAAATACTTAACATTACTGATAATTGCTGTGAATAATAGTGATTTTAATCTATTAAGGCCGATTCCTTAAGGCAGTGATAGTATGATCCTACTGGGTTGTGAACTATTTCATAGTGGAAATTCTTTGATTGTTAAAAATTGAGTCTCGTTTACTTGTATTTTAGGCTAAGGGCTACTTATTAATCTATATTAAGGGTTACTAAACTTTAGGATTTATAAATGAAAATGAAAACCGTATTAGAATTTGAGCAGTCGAATTCAGTATTGTGCTAACAAGTCTGGCTGCTGTGCAGTGTATGGTAATGTTGCAAAGCTCCACATCCTAACGCATATACAGGTATTTGAAACTGAGGGAAAGAACACTTTGTCAATCTAATAGTGTTTTTGACTGGCTGTGCTTTTCAATTGCAGCTGCTGTCTTAGCTTTTAAATAATAACATTCTAGCTGTTGAATAATAAATTAGTTTTATGGCATCAGTTTAGTTGTCTGTGGGTCGATGGTATGGCATAGTGATGTACATTTGCATTTTTTTTGTCTTTAATTTTGCAAAAGCTAGACTTTGTAAGTACCTAACCTTTAAGTATATAACCACATAGGCGTTGTGGTTCACAAATGAAACATTCATACTCTGTATGTATAAT
Organism: Halichoerus grypus; assembly: GCF_964656455.1. Classification (NCBI taxonomy): domain Eukaryota; kingdom Metazoa; phylum Chordata; class Mammalia; order Carnivora; family Phocidae; genus Halichoerus; species Halichoerus grypus. Next base: position 120,039,942 of record NC_135714.1, read on the forward strand.
CTCCGCAAATTTACTTGCTTAGTGAAACCCACTGTTGACATTTACTGCCTAGGAATATGTGTTAATCATGTAATTTGTAACCTATTCTCAAGGTAGGTGTGAAAAAAAAAGACTATTTTACTTTTATGTTCACCAAGTGTTGTTTTATAATAAAATACATAAGCACATATAATTTTTTTACAAAGTATATGATAAGTGATTCATATTTGTTGTTCTCTTATTCTTTATTATCACCTGCGTTTTCTTTAGTAAAAAGTAAATGACATTGGGAAAATAGTCTTTGGGTGCATACATGGTTTGAGATTAAAAAAGAAAGTAGAATTGCTGACTTTAGAAACTCTCTAAGTACTATATATTCCGGTATTGAATATACCTTCGAAATGAACTTAGAAAATGCTGTAATGGTTTATATTTATCCTCCATCCAGGCTGCTATTTTATTTTTGATGAGGAAACAAAGACCTAACAAAAAGTTAGAGAATAAGCCAGAGATTGACAGATGGATAAAAAAGTAAGACCCAATTAACTGAATGTTGTTTCAAAAAATATACTCTAAACATAAAGATACAAACAAATAGAAAGCAAAAGGATACACCATGCAAACAATTAAGAATAAAAAAGCTGTTGTGTCTTTGTTTCAGAAAACATAAACTTGGAATATTATCAGTGACTGAATTTTTTTTATAATGATAAAAGGGTTTATTTATCAAGAAAATATAACAATATTAAAAGTATATGCACTTATTAACAAAGCTGCCAAATACTTGAAGCAAAAATTGACTCAACTAAAGAGAGAAATATATGAATCCCCCGTTGTAGTTGAAAATTTTAATACACTTCTCTCAATAATTGAAGACCAAAAAAATCAGAAGGGATGTATACCATTTGAACAATACTTTTACAATACTTTTACAAACAATACTTTGAACAATACTTTGTCTTGACCCAAATGACATTTATAGAATGCTACCCCCAACAAAAGCAATATGCACATTCTCAAGTACACGTGGAACATTCATATAGGTATGTCAATATATGGGTCTTTAAGTCTCAAATTTCAAAAGTTTGAACTTACACAGAGTATGTTCTCTGTCCCCCACAGTACTAACTTAGAAATAAGAAAAATGTGACATCTAGAAAATCCCCAAATATCTGGAAATTAAAAATTTAACTCATGGATCAGAAAAGAACTCACAAGGGAAATTTAAAAAAAAATTGATTGATGTCTAAGGCCTCAAATCAATGATTTGTGTTTACACTTTAAACCAGAAAAGAGCAAATTAAACCCTAAGTAAGTAAAAGAAAGGATATAATAAAAAGATAAATTAGCAAAATGGTAAACAGACAAAAATAGGAAATAACAAACTCAAAAGTTGATTCTTTGAAAAGATTTGATTCTTAGTGATATTAATAACCCCCTAGCAACACTGATCGAGAAAGAGAAAACCCAAATTACCAATATCAGGAATGAGAGAGGAGGTGTCAGACCACAATCATTAAAAGTATTAGGGGATACTATGAATAATTTTATGCCAATAAGTTCTGTAGCCTAGATGAAAGGGACAAAGTCCTTGAAAAATACAATTTATCAAAACAAAATGAAATTTAAAAATATAAATAGCCATATACCTAATAAATGGAATTTATAATTAAAAAATTTTGCACCAAAAACCCTTCTTTACTAGTGAACTCTTAATCAAACATTAAGAAGAAATAATACCACTATTACATAAACTCCTAGAACATCAAGTAGAAAAAACACATTTTGTGAAACCAGTATAACCCACTAAAACCAGACAAGGACAGTATAATAAATGAAAATTATAAATCATCCTTCATGAACACAGATGCAAAGATTCTTCATTAGCAAATTGATCTCAGTAATCTATAAAAAGGTTAATACATCACGATTGAGTCTTCAAAGTCAATGAATGTAACTCACCACATTAACAAAGTAAATGAGAAGAATAAGATCATTGCAATAGATACTGATGAAAAACTATTTTGACAGAACTCAGTACCCATTCATGATTAAAAACTCAGCTAGGAATAGAAGGAATTTCTTCATCCTAATAAAGGCCATCGGTGGAAAACATGCAGCTAACATGATATATAATACTGAAATATTGAATGCTCCCACATTGAATTGGGAACAAAGCAAAGATGGTTGCTCTCTGATTTTTTTTTTTCAGCATTGTGCTGGAGGTCCTAGGTAGTCCAACAAGGAAAAGAAATCTAAAATACAATGACTGAAAAGAAAGAAAACTGTTCGTTAACAGATGACACAGTTTGTGAGTGCAGAGAACCCTAAGAATTCTACAAAAGCTACTAGCATTATTTTATTTTATTTTTTTTTAAAAGATTTTATTTATTTGACAGAGAGAGACACAGCAAGAGAGGGAACACAAGCAGGGGGAGTGGCAGAGGGAGAAGCAGGCTTCCCGTGGAGCAGGGAGCCTGGTGTGGGGCTCGATCCCAGGACCCTGGGATCATGACCTGAGCCGAAGGCAGCCGCTTAACTGACTGAGCCACCCAGGCGCCCCTAGCATTATTAATATATGAATTTAGCGATGTCTCAGGACATGGCATGCTTCTGTAAGTTAGCAACAAGCTTTTAGAAAACAAGATAAAAGAACAATACCACTTATAGTAGCATTCAGAAACATAAAATATTCAATGATTAATGAAAGCCACACAGGACTTCTACACTAAAACTCCTTTTCCTAAGTAAAAAATGGAAAGATACAGGTGGTATTCATCAATAGGAAGACTCAGTATTGTTAAGATATTAATTCCCGAATTAACCTATGGATTCAATGCAATTCCAGTCAAAATCCCAGCAAGCTATTTTTGAAGAAAGTGAGAAGATCATTCTAAAGTTTATATAGAAATGTAATGTACCTAGTATAGCCCAAGTAATCTATTAAGAGAACAAAGTTGGGGCACCTGGGTGACTCAGTAGGTGAAGCATCTGCCTTCGGCTCAGGTAATGATCCCAGAATCCTGGGATCGAGTCCCACATCAGGCTCCCTGCTCAGCGGGGAGTTGGCGTATACCTCTGCCTGCTGCTCTGCCTCCCCACCCCCACCCCGCTTATGCTTTCTCTTGCATGCTCTCTCTCTCTCAAATAAATAAAATCTTAAAAATAAAAAAATAAAGAGTGATAAGAGTAGTGTCTATAGGAAAAGTATTTGCTGAGAGACTAGACATTATTTCTTTTTTCTTTTTTTTTTAAGATTTTATTTATTTATTTGACATAGACACAGCAAGAGAGGGAACACAAGCAGGGGGAGTGGGAGAGGGAGAAGCAGGCTTCCCGCCGAGCAGGGAGCCCGATGTGGGGCTTGATCCCAGGACCCTGGGATCATGACCTGAGCCGAAGGCAGACGCTTAATGACTGAGCCACCCAGGCGCCCCTAGACATTATTTCTAATGTGAACTCTGTCTCTAAGTTTATTTGGCCTTGAGCTAGTTCATTCAATCAGTTATTCATTCATTCATAATATAAGAGTATGTAAGAGAGACAAAGCCTGGTGTCGAGTCTGTAAAAGTAAGCATACAGTATCCTAAGTGCTCTCTCACTGAGTATGAGCATAAAAGGGAGTAGCCAACTCCGTGGCTGAGGAAGGCTTCACAAAAGGAGGTGATATTTGACTAGGTTTTTCATGTTTCAGGAAGCAAAAGGTTTGTCTATGGTAAAGGTACCCCTTTCATTAGCGCTGGGTTTTAAGGTTCAAGACCTTTCCTGTAGCCATATTACCTCAGGATTGGACCAATTAGACCTTGTTGACCATATGTGTATCCTTACCAACTGTTAGTCCTTGATCATTTTCCTTCTCACTTTTTCATTTACTTTGAGGAGTCTTCTTTTTGTTTCCTTCCTTTTCTTCCTTCTTTTAAATAATCGTATGCATTGCTGTATGCGTCTTTTACTGAAACAGTTGCCTTTCTTAAGGTTTTTATCTGTTAAATATCTCCGTTTAACAGTTATTTGTCAATTATCTTCTTTTTTAAAATTTTATTATGTTATGTTAGTCACCATACAATACATCATTGGTTTTTGATGTGGTGATCCACGATCCATTGTTTTCGTATAACACCCAGTGCTCCATGCAGTACTTGCCCTCCTTAATACCCATCACCGGGCTAACCAATCCCCCCCCCCTCCCCTCTAAAACCCTGTTTCTCAGAGTCCATAGTCTCTCATGGTTCATCTCTCAATTATCTTTTACACGCAGGATATGAAAAGATGAACTAGATACAATCTCTGTGCTCAAAGAATTTTCCACTTAATATATAAAAGTAACTAATTTAGAAAGTAGAAAGCATCATAAAATGGTTATAGATAAATTACTATGGGGATTCCAAGAGAGGAGAGGTTAATTCCACTTGAATAGAATCAGGGAAAGCTTCTTGGACCTGGTATGTGAGCTAGCTTAAAAATGGGCAGCATTGATATGTTTAGTGATTGGGAAGGAACATTCCAGAAGAAAGGCCCAAGAGATGCAGAGGCATAACTTCAGGTATGATGAGAATATTTTGCCTGGGGCTATAAGAGATACCAGAGAGGATTTTGTTGGTAGTCTACAGAGGGATCAGAGTTAAAGAAACTTTTTAAGGGTAAAAAAAAGTCCTGAACTTGCTTGTTTGTTGAAAGAAGGATCCAGTGGACATTTATAGGGCATATAATGTAAGAAATCTGTTTTATATGAATAGAAAAAAGACTAAGGATATCGGTTACCAGTGACTGTCTCTGGTGGTGGCAAATAATTACAAGAATATTTGAGTTCTCTTCTTTTTGCTCTTCTGCATTTAAAAGGTTTTTTGACTTCTGCACTAAAATTTTTGTACACATATATGTAATTTAAAAATTTTATAAAAAGTATCTGCTTCACACGCCCACTATGGTGGGAGCTCATATGTTAAGAACTTATCAGTTGAGACCCTGCTGATTCTCAGTTGAGGAAGTCTTCTTCACATCATGCTGCTTCTCTTTTATGTATTTATGTACGCATGCATGTATGTAGGTATGTATGTATGATTTTAGCCCTGGTGAAACAAATTTGGTTTCATTTTGCATTTTAATATATGCATTGTATGTTGACTAAATACCCAAAACTTAGTGTTCTGTTTCAGCTCTAAGAGATTTTCCTCATTCTGTTTTCTTTCACATAAATAGGTTTTACAGAAAGCGACTCTTGTTGTCCAGAGTGAAGTGGACAAATGTGTGGAAGATATAATGAAGGAAAAGAATATTAACCCTGAGAAGGATGCCAGGTATGTTGTTTTCATGGTCTACTTTTATTGTGAGGTGTGGAGATCACACACAGTTAATTGTAAAACATTGGAGCTGAAGGGGTTTTAGAGCTCATCCAGTTCAGCCCTCTCACTTCTCTAAGATGAGGAATTGAGGAAATGCTTTCTCGATAGACAGAAAAAACGCAAGCTATGAAAGGCATTACTTTATTGTGATAAGAAGGTATGATTTTTAGAAATAATAACTTTCTCGTTTTCAGTTTTAAAATCTGTATGAAGGCGTGCTTACTGCAGATATCTGGTTATAAACAGCTCTATTTGGATGTAGAAAGTGTGAGGAAAAGGCCATATGATTCTGATAACCTCCAACATGAAAAGCTGCTTCTCAAGGTAAATTTTTGTTTTCTGTATTTGAGCTAGTAAAGTCTGTGTGCAAATTCTAGAGGCTTGTACAGTCATCCAGTTTCTTTGCCCCTTATTGTTGGTGAAAGATGTACCTATTTTTGTAATTTTCTGATAAGCCTCATTGAAATATATTCACATAAATTTTATTTTAATGCCTTTAATTCTGAAATAAATTATAAACTTATTAATAGAGGGATCTTTTCAACTAATGAGTCCACAAGCTTCAGACATTCCCCCTACTTCTTATATGAATCGCTCGTATAAGTTAGGCATTTTTTTCAGCTTACTTTCAAATTGTAAACCTGACTGTCCCCTTTTCATATTATTATGTCAAATATTTTGGGATTTACAGAATGTGAATTGCCAAATAATGCCACCATACATTGAAAATTAAGAAAGTAATGAAATTTACTTTGAATTTTCCTAATTCTTATTTATAAAGTATAAATACATAAGGCCAGTGAGAGGCCAAAAGTAGAGATTATTAAACCCGGAGTAAGCTTTCCAGATCATCTAGTCTGCCACCTTCATTTTAGTTTTAGGGATGAGGATTCTAAGGCCCAGAGGAGATGAAGTAATTTGCTTTTGGGCCAATTTCATTTTTAAATGGTTAAAGTCAAAGAACATAGCACATTGTACTTGGAGTTAGGAGTTTGTTATATCTAAAAATGCTGTGGAAAGAGACATCGATAATATCTAAGTAGCAGATAATACCTATGTAACAGATAATATTTAAGTAAACAGACAAGTTTTAAAAAAAAAACACCTTTTTTTCTGAGAAAGTATATACGCTTCACCTACTTTTAAAATTAAAAATAAAACTTGATTTTGTAAAATGAGGATAATGAAAAAACGTACCTCAAAGGGCTGTTGGTGTAGACTGAACCTTTGTATTTAAAAGGTTTTAGAATGGTGCCTGGCACTCACTGGGGGTTGGCCACCATTTATATCTTCATTGTTATCATTATTCCCATAACTCCTGACCCTTTCTACACATTACCTTCCCTTTAGAAGGGGTAAGATACACATCCTAGCATTTTAGTCAAGGGAATTTTTATCTTGTTGATTCATTATGAGACTCAGTTTTAAAGGCAGAGAGCCAGTTGCCGACGGTGAATCACTCAGCCACTGCATATACTCTGCAGTCTCCGTGGGTAAAGGGCTAAGTAGGTACATGTTTCTTTAAGTGTAGTTTAAGGACCACCTTCACTACAGTTAACCAGTGTCTTAATACTTAGAATTTAAGGTTCCACTTTGGCCCCATGAAATCAGAATCTCCATGGGTAGAACCCAGAAATTTGATATTTATGCATATTAAATTTGACTATTACTGGTTTTATTGTGTCTCTCCCCACATCACTGAGGCTTTATCACTGGCAAAATCAAACCCCTTGCTGAACCCATGGAGAGACACTGATGTGTTAGTAAAAAGAGAAGGGACCAGATAAAAACCCAATCTAATGGTTGGATTAGCTTCAGGGCCAGAGTCCTGACCCTGTCTTAAAGTAAGGTCACAAGTCTTCACATTTTATTTTAGGTGACAGGATACTCCTTTCATTAGGAGTCCTTTACTCAACAATGCCTGAAATGGTAGTGAAATGGAAAAAAACATGCAAGTATTTCTGTTCTGCAAATATTTACAAACTTTTTAAACAACTTTTGTAAGTCTGCTTTGTTTGATGACTTGTGGTGTTGAATTTAGAAAATGATTAAATTTTTTAAACTTTGTTTTGCGTTGGTTAGTTTGTTGCTAATATTTGATTGCTGTTCTTAAGTGCCCAGTCTTAAGGAACATATTTACTTAAAACCAAGCCATATTATTTTTTTCTTTTAAAATTATGAAAATTTGTAAAATATGATCGTATGGATTGAAATGCTGTCAGTCTTATTTCTCCATGATTCCCTCCGTTTCCCTTCTTCTGTTTAGGGACCGATCACCCACCATTAGAGTGGAGCCTATTTAAGTATGTAGTGTTTGAGCGAAGGACCAAGTACCTAACACTGTTTTGTTTTGTTTTTTTTTCTTAAGGAGGCAGTTTACCAGTCCTGGTATATATATATATATGTATATGTATATATATATATATATATGTGTGTGTGTGTGTGTGTGTGTGTGTATGTATATATATATATTACTTTAGTAAATAAAGATATCTCATTGTTTTAGATTTCTGTGTACTTGTCACTTTTTTCAAATCTATTCTTAATATCAGTCTTTTAAATTGGAATAAGTATGCTAAATTTTTTAGGGTAATTGATAAGTTCTCTAAATATAGTCTTTGTTGAACCCCTATGATTTGTCTACTAAAGCTGTTTAATTGAAAGCATTCAACTTACTTGTATGTCAGCTATGAGAAGAAAAATGTCTTAGTAAATTAAGAACGTCGCTATTATTTGTAATATGGAAGTATGTTTGTACAGCTTTGGAATCTTCTAATGCCCACGAAAAAGTTGAAGGCTAGAATCTCCAAGCAGTGGGCTGACATTGGTTTCCAGGGTGATGATCCCAAAACTGACTTCAGAGGCATGGGCATACTTGGATTAATCAATCTTGTGTAAGTCAAATAAATTTTTTCTTCTTCTCTAAATGAAATGACGTGTAACCTCCAATATTGTTAAATTCTAATAAGAATTGATCTAGTCGTTTCACACTATCTCTAAATTTTAATAGCTACAGTGCTTAAAGTATTTACTAATGTGCTGGCAACAATATGAAGACATTGGAAACATATTTTGTGTGTGTATGTGATTACTTACTGATATCTTTCTTCTTCCTTTCTCTTTCTGATACCTCTTAAAGAATCATGTATACTCTTTTCTTATTTGTTTTATCTTCTTGCCTCTTCTCTCTTGGCTCTCTAATTACATTTTGGGAAATATAACTTGATACTAATAACGTCTCTTCACACTTACTCTTCAACATCTGTGATAAGTGATCTAAAGCCCTTTTCAGAGCCTATATGAATCTCTTTTTTTTTTTTCTCCTTTAATACTTATGCTTGGGCACATATGTGAAATCCCAAAATATGTAAATAAAATCAGAATTGATGGCCAAAACTATTCTAGAAAGTAAACTAGAAGATTAGTATGGATGTGGATATGCAAATTAAAAGATTTCAGTGTTAGTGTCTGTCCTTGAATTGTGATTTATAGACCATAAAATGGCCTAGAATGGGAAACCTAACCATTAGCAAAGTTTGGATAATTGTTACTGTGAAAAAATTAGTCCTAAAACTGTGCTAAATTATTAATATTGAGAATAACTAGGTCTGTCTGGATAAAGCTATTTTGGGGGAAAATAGAAGATACAGTAGGGTTTCAATATCTCTAATTTTTTCCAGTCATAAAAGTACTTAATTTTCTGTAATACCTAAATTTTATAAGTATAAAGATTATAAAGATTCCCTGTAAGTATACCTGCCAAAGATACAACACAATACAAAAATAATTACAGGGGCACCTGGGTGGCTGAGTCGGTTAAGGGTCTGACTTCGGCTCAGGTCATGATCCCAGGGTCCTGGGATCAAGCCTAGCATTGGTCTCCTTGCTCAGAGGGGAGCCTGCTTCATCCTCTCCCCCTCCCCTCACTCATGTATTCTCTCTCTCAAATAAATAAATATAGTCTTAAAAAATTAAAAATAATAATTACAAAAAATGAGATTGCCTGTTTTCTACTTTGATAAACAAACTTCCAGTTGGTATTGAAATAGAATAAATGCAGTTTGTTTCCACTTGGAAAAATTACAAAATATTTTAAAATTCATTGTTTTTCAGAACACATAGTATCTTTGTTCTTAGCCTTTAAAGACCATCTTTCTTCCTGGTACTTGCAAACTACACAGATATTTGAACCTCATGGATACCCCTTCGTTCATGAGTGATCCTTCAGTCATGGACTTCTAAATTAACAACCCTTGTTTTAATGGGTTGAAAATTAGCCAGTAAAGAAAAATCGAAGTCTATGGTATTAATCTATAGAAGGAAAATGGGAAAACTTGGTTAGAAATTTCTATGCTTTATGAAAATTTCAATGATTGTGACTTCTAAAATTTAAATGAGCCATGGAAATCCACTTTTTATTCTACTTCTTATCCTTATACAAACACCCAGTCATACATCATATACGTATATGTGCCTGAGTACCAGTGCATCATGAGGTGACCCAGGAGGTTGAACAGAAGATTTAGTCCCTCTCTTGAAGAACTCAAAGAAGTTGCACTAGTATAAGCCAATAGGATGTGTGAGCCTACAAATAGGTAGCTTTATATATTTCTCCATTGTACCTGTGAATACTTCTGTTTTATGGCCGGCATTTTAGTTATACCACTGACCAAGGAGAGCTTTTTTAATGCAAAAGAAAGGTTATTGCCTTTCTTCTGTTTGCACAGAAAATGGCATTAAACAATATAGACTTCGGTTACGATAGAAGGAGTTAGCTGAGGCGAAAGGATGAATGTCCCAATAGGTACACACAGACTATTTTATAGAAAATTTAAAATAACGACAAAAAGAACTCTAGATTTTTTTTTTTAAAGCTAGGTAGAAAGTCTCTTGTTTTTAAAATACTTTAAAGCATTGCCAAGGACCCATGTCCTGTACTAACTAGATAGGCCTGAACCCTCAGAATTAAATTTTGATTGACCAGCATTTCTGAGTCACTGAAGTGATTTGAGGTGGAGATTGGGATGATTGTGGCAGTACTGAGACTATCATCTTGACAGTCAGTAGCCTTTTAAATTTCTTCTGGATATCTTCAATTTGAATAACATATGTTAATTTTACTATTTTTCTTCAACTTTTTAAAGGTATTTCAGTGAAAATTATACCAGTGAAGCTCACCAGATTCTTTCCCGTTCAAATCATCCAAAATTAGGGTAAGCCGGATGCATCAAAGAAACTGTAAATTCTTGAATTTTAAAATGTTGATTAGATTATCTGAATTTGAAAGTATTTCGAGGTGTTTTTTAAAAGGAGATTATTTTTATTAATAAGACCTTTATAAAAGATACTGCATGATACATTATTTTTAAGGTGAAATGTGATCATACACCAATTTTGTATTATTTCAATATTTTTTTGTCACAAGATATAGTTTGTCTATAAAATGGAGGTAAGGGACTTTATGAAAGTTTGTTGAGGAATAGATTTGAAAATAGGAATAGGAAATAGCTTTGACATAGAAATAGAAAAATGAGAAATAGCTCTGAAAATTGTAAAGTGAAATGCAGTTGAGGTCCTATTAAGGACGTTATCATCGTTATTTTATTTTTATATTCCAATGATACCTACCTTTGAAAAAACATTATAACAACATTACATCATAAAAATAAATACCCTGATAATGGAGGAGAAAATGTCAGATTACCCAGTGTGTTTTAGAAACCAATGAGAGTGTACTCTTTTTATTTTATTTTTTAAGGATTTTGGTTTTTGGTATTTGTATGGCCAAAGCTTCATTATTACTTCTTAGATGATATCCAGAAAATCAACATCCTCTAAAAGAACAAAAATCTTTTATCTATTCATAAAACCAATACTGTATTAGAAATGCATCAGAGTAATTTTTCACTAATTTCTTGCATAATTTTACATTTATTTTATGAGCTATTTGGCTAGCTGATATAACTGGTAATGTTTCTGACATAGGTATTCTTATGCAATAGTTGGAATCAACCTTACGGAGATGGCTTACAGCTTGCTGAAGAATGAAGCTTTGAAGTTTCATCTCTACAACTTTGTTCCTGGTATACCAACAATGGAACACTTTCATCAGTTTTATTGTGAGTATTAAAATGAGTTAAAGCTAGACATTTCTAGATATAATATTTCTACTAAATATGTAACTTATGCTTGTCATTTTATTTATTTATTTAGGATCTTTGAAAAACAGGGCAATAATGGGGGTGCCTGGGTGGCTCAGGCAGTTAAGCATCTGACTCTTGGTTTTGGCTCAGGTCATGATCTCAGGGTCATGAGATGAAGCCCTGTATCAGGCTCCATGCTGGGTCTCTCCCTCTCCCTCTGCCCCTCCCTGCTCATGCACTCTGTCCCTCAAATAAATAAATCAATCTTTAAAAAGAAAGAAAAAAGAAAAACAGGGAAATAATGGAAGATGAGTCCCCAAGAGTATTTTATCATCAGTTTCTATATTTGCTGAATAAAAAAATTTAGGAAGACCGTTTTTTCACATATATGTAAATTCAGGATTTATGCAGTTTTCCTGTAGACATCCATTTTCCAGTCAACTGTAAAATGAATTTTCCCTCTTGAATACTGGTTAGCGAATGCTGTTGAGTCAAGGACAGACCATTCACACATTATTTTGTTAATCTTATAAGGAAATTTAATTTAAAGGAACATTCTCCCCCATCCCCCATTTCAAGGCCAGGTTGTCTTGTGTTAGATTGGGGGTACTTCATAACTAACTGTTCCTAATGCAGTCGTTATTACCACTGTTCCATTAAGTTTTCTTGTGATGATATTTGCACCCTGAAGTTTTAATTAAATGAATTTATCTTGTGAAGCTATTGCTCAGAAGCAAAGACTTTAAACCTAGCTTAGTTTCACATTCTACTTTTCTTGATCTTTTTGTGTCTTTAGAATCCCATTTGCATGTTGGCATGATATAGGAAACTAATTAGGTAATAAATGGCCAAATCATAACTTCGTCATCTCCATTGTTGAAGGCATCATCCAAGTCTCTCCTTCCCGCAGCCTCCCCTGCCTTCACTTAATCCCTTGTTCCAGGTTTGTCAATTGCTAAATTTCTCTTGCCTTTCCCATCCCCACTGTAACTGCGTGCAGCATGAGGCCTTTGTTACTAGGTTACTGCAATAGCTTTTTCTTTTTTTTTTTAATTTTATTTTATTATGTTATGTTAGTCACCATACAGTACATCATTAGTTTTTGATGTAGTGTTCCATGATTCATTGTTTGTGTATAACACCCAGTGCTCCATGCAATCCGTGCCCTCCTTAATACGCAGTAGCTTTTTCAGTAGTCTTTCTGTGATGACCTTTTTCCAGTTCTTCTCCACATTGCAGAGAGAATGATTTAAAATGAAAATCGAATCATTTTGCTCCACTGCCTACAGTTCTTTAAAAGGTTCCATTACAAGGCCTTTCATGATCCGTACCTTGGAAACCTCTCCAGGTTCATTCTCCTGCCAAAACCAGCTCCCCACAGTCTGAAATGTGGGCACGCTGGCCTTTTCGTTGTGCAAAGCTATTATGCTCTCTTTTGACTCTGGACATTTCATTCCACCTGGAATACCCATTCGCTTCTTCCTTTCGTCCAGGTGGTGCCTGCTCATCTTTCAAATCTCAGTTTAGACATGACCTTCTCTGGGAAGTCTTACCAGAGACTTTGTTCCTTCAGTTATCCATTTTTTTCTGCATTATTCTTCTTTCCTTCTCTTTTGGAGCATCCCTGTCAGACTAGAGACCTGCTTCTGTTCCTCCCATTTATGCATTCATGCACTGGGTGTCAGTTGCTGTTCTAGGCACTGGGGATAGAGCAGAAATGAGGCAAAAGTCTTGGCATTTATAGAGCTTCCATTTTCAAGACCGAAACAAAACATTCCCTTCATGCAGCGTCCACCTCCAGATACCAATCCATTTATCTGCTCCCCTTCATCATAAAACTTTTCAAATAAGTGCTGTTTTCACTCCCTCTCTGCACTCCCCCTGTTTGTGTTCCCTCTCTCGCTGTGGCTCTCTCTGTCAAATAAATAAATAAAATCTTAAAAAAAATTTTTTTTTTGTATGGAATTTCTGTCAAGTCTAGTGTTTTAGAACTCCTAGAGTCAAAAGGAAAACAGATATGCTTTGTGGAAACAACTCTTTTCCATCCTTTCCTGCAAGGATTTCAGAGTTTATGCCATGTAAGGCCCTGCCAGCTTCCTATAATTTTGATGTCATCTCCTGGAGTTTCTTGATGTCTCATCAACTTAGCCATTACAGTCGCAGGACTTTAGGCAGGTCCTTCTCTGAGAGCAATTTACCTTATAGACCAACAATCCAACTCTGAAGCAAGAAATTTCTAGTACTTTTTACTTGAGCAGTTTGTTCCAGACCTAAATAATCATTTGCATAGGCGGTAATGAAAAGCAGTTTTGGGATGCCTGGGTGGCTCTGTTGGTTAAGCTCTGGTCTTGATCTCATGGTCATGAGTTCAAGCCCTGCACTGGGCTCCATGCCCAGTGTGGAACCCACTTAAAAAAAAAAAAGGTGATCTAAGGACTTATATGAATGGTAAATAGCTAAAACATAATAGCCAAAAATACTAAAACAAAAATACAATAAAGTTTAGATAGATGTCTTATTTTTCATACTACCCAGATTATTAATCTCTAAATTTTTTATTATACATCCCTATCAGTGTGATGGGATTTGGGGTGGGGGAGAGCACAGATTCAATTTATACATGAATATGTAATTTCTATAGATGTACTATTGTTCCAGTGTATACACAAGCTAAATTTTGAATGAAATAAAGATTAAAAGTACTACTTAAAAATAATTACAAGATGACCATTCTCAGTTTGTCTTTTGGGAATGAGAAGCAAGTGGCATCCCTCTGCCCAGCGAGGCCTTATTCTTCACTTTTCGCACATATCCTGGTTAACAAATATGTTTTATCATATCAAGAGATTAATCTGAGATCTTTCTTAAATTGGCCTTCTTATGAAGGGATATTTCAGTGTTGAAATGTCATGGTTCTTTTTTTTTTTTTTTGAACTTTTTTTTTTTGTAAGATTTTATTTATTTATTTGACAGAGAAAGAGAGAGAGCACAGCAGGGGGAGAGGGAGAGGGAGAGGCAGGCTCCCCACTGAGCAGGGAGCCCGATGCGGGGCTCGAATCCAGGACCCCGGGATCATGACGTGAGCCGAAGGCAGACGCTTAACTGAATGAACCACCCAGGCGCCCCGAAATGTCATGATTCTTAACTGTTAATGTTTACTTTATTTATGACTAATGTTCTAAAATAGAATTTACTTTACTTTTTTTCGTATTAAGTGATTATGATAGTCTAGCCACACTTTTATGTAGTCACTGTCTTCCCCTGCTCCATTTTTCTGAAATAAGTCACTTCTGGGGCGCTTAGGTGGCTCAGTCGGTTAAGCGTCTGCCTTTGGCTCAGGTCACAATCCCAGGGTCCTGGGATCGAATCCCATATAGGGCTCCCTGCTCAGTGGGGAGCCTGCTTCTCCCTCTCCCTCTGCTGCTCCCCCTGCTTGTGCTCTCTTGTGCTCTTTCTCTCTGTCAAATTAAAAAAAAAAAAAATCTTAAGGGCGCCTGGGTGGCTCAGTCAGTTAAGCGTCTGCCTTCGGCTCAGGTCATGATCTCAGGATCCTGGGGTCGAGCCCTGCATCGGGCTCCTTGCTCAGTGGAGAGCCTGCTTCTCTCTCTCCCTCTGCTGCTCCCCCTGCTTGTGTGCTCTCTCTCTCTCTCTCCCTCTGTCAAGTAAATAAATAAAGTTTAAAAATCTAAAAAAAAATCTTAAATAAGTCACTTCTATTTCTTCTTAAAAATTCTTTCAGGAGAGGAAATGAGATTCTGGTGGAAACAAAAGTCTAATTTATAACATAATAGAGACCACTTGCAAACTATGTGATTTGAGCAAGTTTTTTAAGCTCTGTGGGCACCTGGCTAGCTCAGAGCATGCAACTCTTGATCTCAGGGTCATGAGTTCCAGTCCCACGCTGAACATAGAGATTACTTGAAAAAAAAGTAAACGCTCTCTGCACACTCCATTTCCTCTTCGGTAAAATGGGTATAAGGTAGTACTGCATCATAGGATTGCTGTGAGAGTAAATATGCACATGAGCACATGGTGAGCACTGTAATAGCATTTGTTAAATAATTAAATATATTTGGTTGAATCCAAATACAGTGTAGGAGTGGTTTTAAATTCACGTTTTTTGGTTGTAAATATATCTATATACATATTTATTTTTATTAAGTACTGTTAACATTTTGAGGATTAATTTGGCCACTATCATGAGGATGTTAAAAAACAAAAATGTTAAGCCTACTATTTAGAGTTCATGTTTTTTTTTAACATTTTATTTATTTGAGAGAGAGAGAGAGAGCATGAGCCAACGCCGGGGGGAGGCTGTGGAGGAGCAGAGGGAGAGGGACAAGCAGATTCCAAGCTGAGCACAGAGCCCGATGTGGGGCTTGATCTCACAACCCTGAGATCATGACCTGGGCCAAAATTAAAAGTTAGATGCCTAACTAACTAAGCCACCCAGGGACCCCTCGTATATTCTTTTTAAAAAGAGAAGGTGCTGATAGTTCATTGAGGAAGGCAGAAATAATTCTTAGATTTATAAATCAAGTAGCAAACAACTTTCATGTATTTTATCCTTGTCAAATGTTTTCTCATTACTTTCATATTTGTGTTTCAGGGGTCTCTGGGGATAACTTATTTTCCTATTCCCAAGGTATCTTTTGACAGTACTGTGTCTCTTTACATTTGAGGGATTTTATTGATATTTGAGACAAACAGTAAATATACTAAATATTTTATTGAAATTCCTGCTTATTTTGAACATACAAAAATATTTCTTTTAAGGTTTTCACGTTTCTAGTAGTTTATTAATATAATTTCTGATTACTATATCTTTTTAAAAATTTTTTAATTTAAATTCAATTTAGTTAACATATAGTGTAAAATTGGTTTCAGGGGTAGAATTTAGTGACTCATCAGTTGCATCTAATACCCAGTGCTCATTACATCAAGTGCCCTCCTTAATCCCCATCACTCAATTATCCAATCCCCTGACCCCCATCCCCTCCAGCAACCTTCAGTTTGTTTCCCATAGTTAAGAGTCTCTTATGGTTTGCTCCCATCTCTGTTTTCAATTTACTTTATTTTTCCTTCCCTTCTCTGTTGTTCATCTGTTTTGTTTCTTAAATTCCACATTTGAGTGAAATCATACGGTATTTGTCTTTCTCTGACTGACTTATTTCGCTTAGCATAATACCCTCTAGTTCCATCTATGTCGTTGCAAATGGCAAGATTTCATTCTTTTTGATGGGCAAGTAATAGTCCACTGTGTATATATAACACATCTTCTTTATCCATTCATCTGTTGACGGACATCTGGACTCTTTCTATAGTTTGGTTATTGTGGACATTACCTGTAAACATTGGGGTGCAGGTGCCCCTTCACATCACTATTTTTGTATCCTTTGGATAAATACTTAGTAGTGCAATTGCTGGGTCGTAGGGTCTGATTATTGTATCTTAATGTGGAATTTAAAGGATGATTCTGCACTTTAAAATGAGATGCTTTGGTTGTGATTTCCCTGCTGAGCACTGTATTTTTTCTTTATTTTTCTTTAACTGCAGGTTACCTTGTCTATGAATTTGACAAGTTTTGGTTTGAAGAAAAGCCAGAAAGCATTATGTATTTCAACATGTATAGAGAGAAGTTTCATGAAAAGATTAAAGGACTCTTACTGGATTGTAATGTATCACTTACTTTAAAAATATGAATCATCCGTAGTATCTTCTATTTCTACCACATTTTGCACACACAACAGAATTTATATGTTGTAATAGAAATTATCTGATCAATTACACTCGTTATATATAATTTCCTACAAAAATATTTCAGAAGTTCTATTTAAGAAAGCTAGTGGACAATCAGTGTATGTTTACAGTCGTTTATACACTGTTCTCCAAAGGTACCTTATCCTTCCAAAGATCCCTTCTGTAGAGGCCTGCAAACTATAGTCTGGACCTTGGGACTTAGCCCATTTGGTGTAAAAGTATAAATCAGGTATTTGTATTAAATTGGTTGATTAAAATGTGTAAAAATCAGTTTTCATTTTTATGTGTTGTAACTATCAAGTCAGTCTCTTTTCAGAGCTCCTTTCAGGTTTTTTGTGTTTTAGTTTGGAAATGATTGTTTTTTATTTCCTTCGTCTTATTATCCCTAGGTTAATTAACAGGAAGAGTAGTTCTTCATGGCTTTCGTTGCATCTCAGTCACATTCCTGATGTTGCTTCATTAGTAGCAAAAGGCATAGATACATCAGACAGGATAAACAATCATGGCCTCTTCCTTTTTGGTTTCTCTGATTATTTAGTGTAATAGCTAATGAGAGAATGACAGTATTGGTGACTAGCTTTTTTGTTTTTAAATACCACACTTGGAAATATCACAGTGGTATTTTAAAGCTTAAGGCATTTTTTCATCTTCAGTATTTGCTTTTCAGTCCATGGTAGGAAGGAAATGTGGTTAGTGCTCCATGTGAAAGCCTTTTATGAGGCTTTTCTGCTGGTGAGTGTTTATGAAAAGAGATGTATTTGCTAAGAAAGTCTTGACTGTATTCAAAGGACAGTGGCTATTTCCATAAAGCTGTCTTTGAACTGAAACAAGAGGAAAACCTAAAGCTTTTTAAAAATACCCGTTAAACATTGTTGGTGTATTTTACTTACTGTTAACTGTTGCTTCTTTTTGCTTTGCCCCAAGAGTGTTTCTAGAGAATGGTGTATGGACTTTATGGGTATTCTTTGAGTTAATGGTCTGTGGGATTCTAAAGTAGCCCGAGGATGATGACTGTGCATTTTGTATAGCTTTATTCTCCTCAAATCTCAGGAGGGCATCAAGTGCTGTCAAGGATTACAGAGTGATGAGATTCTAACGGGAATAATTTCTTCCTTATGTGTTTTAGAAATTTGTACTCCTAGCAAAACTAAAAGAGTTTAAAGATATGTCTAATTACTAAGTTCTTCTTAAATGCTACAGAAACCAGCCTGTTAGAGACATAATTTAAACATGAGAGTTAGCGCATCTTTTAACGTGGTATATATCAAATGTTTAAGAACTAACTCCTGTGGTATGGCAAGACCTGAGACTTGCACTATTTGTTCATGTCTCTCTGCAAACTTGCCAAAGAGAAGAGTGATAAAAGATATCCGAGTGGAAAATAACAGATGCAGTGCTGGATAGCACGTACATTGAGAACACAGCATTAAAACTATTATTTTCTCAACAGGGTAAAACTTTTAAAAATTGGGTTCATTTTATTATAATCATGGTGGTTTAGCGTCTCAGTATCACAGGAATTTAAAAATTGGTTTTGGTTTCCTGTAGGAGACTTCGCAAACTTTGGATTATCTTTTTTTTTTTTTTAATTTTTTTTAATGTTTTCAATGTTTTATTATCCAGCTCTAGAGTTCTAGGAGATGTAGCAAAATCCTGGTAAGGATCAGGTGCTAACCATTAAAGTTCATTTTATATATTAAGTGTTTACTCTTACATGGAAAGCAATTCTGTTAGTTTAATTTCCATGCTAAAAATACTTACCTTTATATTTTAATCTTTCAACAGCTGAGGTCTTGAACTGATTTAAACCTTTGTCAGTATGCTTAATAAAGAATGATCCAATTATGAAAGGGGAAACTTTTTAAATAAGTTTTCTCCTTCTAGGGAGGAAAAAAACTTTAATGTTTTAAGAATGTCATTAGAAAGTTTGGTCAATAATATGGTTTTTAAATGAACTCTGTTTATACAATACAGATATTGTCCTGTTTTTGCTTAAAATAATCAGTAACCATTTCAGAAATTCTGTAGTGAATTGGTCTAAAAGCTACCAATAAAATCTAACTATTTGATAGTCTGGAAGCCAAGCTAAATGTCCCCGCTTGTAAATTAGAATGTAACATAGTGACATACATGAAAAGAAAAACATAATTGTGTCTACCTTCCTACTTTTCCTTGCTTTCAACCTATGTATGTTAGAATTTTACGTAGTCTTAAAATCCATATTTAGAATCTTACCTGTTTCTGTAATAATGAATGAAATACCAAAGTAGTGATAGAATTGAAGTAGCAGGAAAATTATGTTTGCTTTAGCATCAGAAAAGTGGATCGATGTTGAAATGAATTTTTGTGTGTGCCAGATTGAAGAGTGTGTGCCAGTGACAGGAATAGTGTAAACATATGATTACACTGGTTGTAGTTCAAATATGTTCTGAAAGACAATCTTTAAGGAAATAGGAGAAATCAGGGGATATCAGTGTATCAGTGAACCTAGACCAGCCTCTCTTTGTATATATATATGGTGGTAGAGTTAGATATAAAATCAGTGACTTACTGGCACCAGTTTAGAAAACAAGATCTTTTTCTTGAAAATGCCCATCCTGGTTTTTTTTTCTGTTTTAACAACTACTTGGATTTGTATGTATTTTTCTATGTGAAAAATATATGTAGTCTTCGTTTTATTCCAGTATTAATAATTGTTTATGTACTGTTTCTCCCCTTTGCATTCAGTGAAATTGAACTTGATCAAAGATTTGCTCAAAGGAGCAGCATTACATGAGTGAAAAGTGGAATGCTCATTGCCAGAGCAGGAAAGATTACACACTGTCATGGCATGGAAGAGAAGAGGTTTGGCCTAGAGGGCAATAATGTTTATTATCCTCCTTGAATTAATGATTGGGGGCCAGCAGCTGTTTTCTCAGGATAAATGGTCCACCCAGCTTCTCTATGAACAACTCTAGGGAGGCTTACTTTCCATTTTCACATTTATGAACCTCTCCACACAAGCAGATTGTTAACGAAGATTAATGGACTTATTAAACATCTGAGCGAAATCATGAGTGAGCTTGTTTCGTTTTGTTTTGTTTTTTTCTGGCTTCAACTTTTGACAAGAAAAAATTTAAAAGTAGTTCAGCTAAGACCCAACTATTACAGGACAGTTCTTTTTTTTTTTTTTAAATTATAGGGCAATTCTGTGTTTCTGTTAATGTATTCAAAAAACGAGCAGTGGCTTTCCCTGGGGGAAAAAGTGCTGGTTGGCAACTTAAAGAAATAGATTTTTGTCTACTTTGGATAAAACAATTAACTTCTTATGTAAAAGCAATAGTTGAAATGTGATGTCATTTTGTTCGGAATGTTGTGAACAAATAAAAAATGTGTCAAAATTGTTATATAAGCCTTTCTCCTAATCCTTCCATCTCTTCCCTTCCTCCCCATCCCTTATTTAAGTCATTTATGTTCATGAAATAGTGTCTTTCTTATTTAATCCTTTAATCATGTTCCTATAGATGAATCAGAATATACAGAAAATTTTTATTTTTATGACTTTAACTCATCCATTAATTACCTATTTAAGATGTTACTGGGTAACAACAATTGGTTATGAGACCAGAAAAGAAGCTGCCACTCCCACCCCCCATTCGTACAAAGGATAGGAATAATTCATACTGCACTGCAGTATGTTTTACTTAACTTTGCAATGAATCTTAGACACATTTTTATATTAATACATAGCTTCCTTATTCGATTTATATACAGCTGCAGAGCATTCCTCTGTGTGTGTGTGTGTGTGTATGTATCTTATTTTGAACTAAACAAAAATACTACATATGTCACTGGTTGGATACAGCAAAAGCAGTACTAAGTTAGTACTAATTATAGCTTTAAATGTATGTATTGAAAAAAGAACGGCTGAAAGCTAAAGACAGAGCAATCATCTCAGGGAGTTTGGCAAAGAACAAAATAAACCTAAAGAAAATAAAGGAAATACTAAAGGCAAGAGCCCAGATGCACGGAATAGAAATGCATACCATAGAATCAACAAAAGTAAAAAGCTGTTGCTTTAAAAGACTAGTAATACTGATAAACCTTGGTGAGATAAATTAAGAATAAGGAAGAAAGCAAATAATGATATTAAGAATTAAATATGAAACATCACTACAGATCCTGCAAATACTGAAAAGAAAATATATTAAGGATAACCTCAAAAATTTGAAAATTTAGATGAAATATAAACATTTCTAGAAAAATATGCTTACCAAAACAAAACTGTACAAGAAGAAATAGGGAAGCAAAAAGTCCTAGCATTGTTATGTGGATTCAGCAATTTAAAATCTTTCCATTAAAAAACCTACAGTCCTGTGTGGCTTGCACTGGCGAATTAACACATTTAAGAATAAAATAATGACAGTTTTCACAATCTCTTCTACATAAAGGGTGGACACCCTGTAATTCATGAAACTATCATAATTCTGATGACTCAAGTCCAACCAGAACAGAATGAAAAAGAATAATTATATGCCAGTGTCATTTTAGATGCTGTAATGCTAAATAAAATAGAAGCATACTGAAATCCAGAAATAAATATATTAAATCAATAATGAACTACATATAAATATGCTGTTTTAATGTGTGATCAGTTGTAACTCAGTTGGATTAATTCTCAGAATAATATTAATGAAATTTATCACATTAGCATTTGAAAATCACATAATCTTAAAAGTTGCAGAAAAAGCATTTGATAAAAATCAACATCCATTCATGTTAAAAACTTAGCAAATAAGAAATAGAAAGGGGTTACCTTAATTTTACAAAATTTATCTATAAAATAAACAATAGCAAATATATTTAATGGTAAAACATCGGGATGAGAATTGAGAAAGGATGTCACCACTTGTATCCATCCGTTTTTGCCACAATAACAACGTGTAACAACCAATCACACAAAATCTTAGTGGCATACAAAAAAAAGCATTCCCTCCTCACACATGGGTAGGCTAACCAGGCAGCTTTGCTAATCTCCACTGGATTCAGCTGGCCTTAAATACAAGTCATGGGTTCGGTTCTGTCAGTTCCATGTGATCTACTCATCTGGGACCAATGGGCTACCTGAGGCATGCTCTTTAATGGTGCAGCAGAAACACAAGAACAAGCCCAATGGCTCACAGGTATTTCGAGCCTTTGCTCACTCACATTCCCTTGGTCGTATAGCAAGTCACATGGTCAAGTCCAACATCAATGGAACAGGGAAATGTACTCTAAGGAAGGGCTAAGGAGTGAACATTTGATGAATAATCCAAATTGTCACAGCACATCTATTCAAAATTGTGCTAGAGTCCTACCTAGTACAATAAAACAAGTGGATGGAAGGAAGGTAAAGTTATTATTCATAAATGATATAAATGTGTACACAGAAAATCCCAAGAGAACTGATCTGATATCAAGGGTAGAGGAGGAATTTTTGATCATTGATCAAGGGTGAGGGATTCTTAGCCCGATTCTTGTTAAATTGCGCCCTTGTAGACATGCCTAAGAAGGATTTAGTAGAAAAGGGCAGCTCAGAGAAGCCTGACTATAAGGTTTGATCAAGGGGGAGCATCTTGTCACTACCGCCTACTGCCTGACAGCAAAGAAACAAACTTCTATGTTTTCTTCCGTATTCTTGACAGAAACAGGCTACTCTAAGGTTGTGGTCTGTTGTAGTTTGGATTCCCCCAGAATCAGACCTTAAGATAAGGATTTGTCATTCATTTGGGAGGTGATCCCAGGAAACACTGGTAAGGGAGTGAGGGAATTGAAGTCATCCCATAAAGGGTTTTGTATTAAGCAAAATAATAC
The DNA here is from genome assembly GCF_964656455.1 of Halichoerus grypus. Taxonomy (NCBI): domain Eukaryota; kingdom Metazoa; phylum Chordata; class Mammalia; order Carnivora; family Phocidae; genus Halichoerus; species Halichoerus grypus. The sequence continues at coordinate 120,062,998 of NC_135714.1, forward strand.
TGTGTAACAGGATTTTGAGTCCCTGGGTGAGGGTGAGGGGACTAAAGTATTTATATAAAAACTCCCATCAGTTACTGGGCAAGGGCCGCTCCCAGGGGTGTGGTGTTCTCGCTGTTCGTCTATCGTGCCATGCGCAGGCGCACACAGACGGCTCTGACGGCCGGAAGACCCTATGGAGATGCTGACATGACAACAGGAAGTCAGGCGCGCATGCGCCGGAGTGGTGCGATCCAAGTGATCGGTGAGGGGTATTGCAGACACCTGCTACAAGACCATTTTACAGGTAACAGCAGGGGAAATAAGCACCGGGGAAACCTCATAAAGTCAAGGGGAAAAAAACACAACAGTAGATAGAATGTGGAGCTGATGAGAACAAATAGAATGCTGCCTGACAGCCTGTGGGCTTCCGGGCCCTTCCGCCATTCTTTGTTTTTGGCTTAATACAAGCCTGGGCTTTGTCTTATACCTCTTTTTTTACTCTCTTGTTTATTCTTTCCCTATTTCTTCTGCACTCGGTTTGTAACACGAGAAAAAGGTTACTGCAGGTGTTAATGATGAATTTAGCTTGGCTGGAAAGGTGCCATGAAGATTGGCTTCTATCTCCCTAGGAATCTCAGACTGTTCTTCCGTCTAACCGAAGGTACCTTCTGGCTCAAAAATCCTGGAATTCTGGGATAGATATCACGATTCTAATCATGATTATAGTGTCTTAGAAGTTGTTATAAGTGCCATAAAATATAGACTCCCAAAATTAAAGATCTGTACCAATTACATTTAAAGTAAGTTTATGCCTATTGATTCTAAAGACCTTCACTTGCTATTGGGCAGTTTTGTAATCTAGGTGAACTGCAAGTTTTACATTCAGAGATGGATCCAAAATGGCAAACTTTCAAAGGTATTAGCAGTACTTTATTGGATATATTAACTGACAACTGGGTTAATACATTAAATAGAAATAGCATTTTCCTTGGTAACTGTTCATGTTTAAGTGTTTATAAACATAAAATGCACCACTCAGTTTTCCTCTCCTGTCAACTTGAACTATAATTAAAGCATGTTAAATTTCTTCATGTTCAATCATAAGACTCCCACCTTCTCAAAAGAGCCAATCAAATACAGTCACTTATTTGCACATTGCATGTGCCAGGGTGCGTACTGAGCATTTTGCTTTCTCCTTCCAAAAACACAGAGAATAAAAGTCACAAGAAATAAATATTAACTTTTCTTTAAAAAGTCCAAAACTCTCTATCAGAATTCTTTTATCTGCTTAGGGTGAAATAAAGGGAATAGGTGTTTTGTTTTCGTTTTTGAGTTATCCGGTCAGCAAGATTCCCACTGGTATGTCACCACTTTTTCCTGAAGGTGATTATGTGGCACAGTTCACGGTCTGCCCTGACTTCATCAGTTCTCGTTTCAGCTGTTCGAAGCACACAAACATAATGACGTTCCAGGATCCGAGTCGCAAGAAGGAAGGTACAAATCTAGAAAAGGGCATGTCACCATTCTCTTGAGTTTGTTAGAATTCTTTTTTTTTTTTTTGTCAGAGAGAATGAGAGAGAGAGAGCACACAAGAAGAGGTTGTGGCAGGCAGAGGGGGAAGCAGGCTCCCCACTGAGCAAGGAGCCCGATGCAGGACTCGATCCCAGCACCCTGGGATCATGACCTGAACCGAAGGCAGACGCCTGACCGACTGAGCCACCCAGGCGTCCCTAGTTTGTTAGAATTCTTAAAGCTATTATCACACAGGGGCACCTGGGTGGCTCAGTTGGTTAAACCGCTGCCTTCAGCTCAGGTCATGATTCCAGAGTCCTGGGATCGAGCCCCGCGTCGGGCTCCCTGCTCATGCAGGAAGCCTGCTTCTCCCTCTGCCTGCTACTCTCCCTGCTTGTGCTCTTTCTCTCTTGCTATCTCTCTGTGTCAAATAAATAAAATCTTTATTTTTTTATTTTTTTTTTAAGATTTTATTTATTTATTTATTTGAGAGAGACAAACAGCATGAGAGGGGAGAGGGTCAGAGGGAGAAGCAGGCTCCCCGCTGAGCCGGGAGCCCGATGTGGGACTCGATCCCAGGACTCCGGAATCATGACCTGAGCCGAAGGCAGTTGCTTAACCAACTGAGCCACCCAGGTGCCCTAAATAAAATCTTTAAAAAATATATTTTAAAAAAAGCTATTATCACACAAACAGCTTCTGCTTCTCATCGCACACTCTTCTCACGTAAATTTAGGCACTTAAAAGTACCTATTCCTCACCTTGCCAGCGATGCCTAAGATAATGTTTCATCTAGCTGTCTAATACTGCTTCAGAACAACAAAACCCAGATGATCACATCTATCCAAATACATAAACGGCCTTCATTCCCACCGCAACCAAAGCATGTGTCCTTTCTGAAAGGGCATTTCCCAATAACTCGCCTTTTTTGAGGAGCGGGGAAATTTTTGCTTTCTTTCCCTCTGCTTTCTGAATGGGAGGTAGGAAACTGTTGAAAGAGGAGGAGGAGAGGGGACCTGGGTGGCTCAGTTGGTTGGGCGACTGCCTTCAGCTCAGGTCATGATCCTGGAGTCCCAGGATCGAGTCCCGCATCGGGCTCCCTGCTCGGCGGGGAGTCTGCTTCTCCCTCTGACCTCCCCTCTCTCATGCTCTCTCTCTCTCAAATAAATAAATAAAATCTTTTAAAAAGAAAAGAAAAGAAAGAGGAGGAAGAGAAAGCAAAGAAAAAGCGATGAGTAAGTGGACCATTTTCCAAAGTGAAGAAATTAGCGCTGTCCAGATCTTGGCAATTCTCAGCCTTAGAGTGTCAAGGAGCTAAGGGCATTTTTTTCTTTTTGGTTTTTGGGTTTTGGATGGTTTGTTTTTGTTTTGTTTTGTTTTGTTTGTTATGCTGTCAAACTGTGCAGACCAAATGATTGATTTTGAATGCCTGTTTGCAACAATGAGACATTCGGGAGAAAAAGATGTCATCAGTTAAATCTGCCTTGGATAGAGTTTTTAAAAGAGATCTGGCCTATAAAAATCATGCCCCGAAGGTTTTTGGGGGGGTGTTTTGTTTTGTTGTTGTTGTTGTTGTTTTTAAGGTCTCAACATATTTCTCCTGACTCCTGGGTGTGTGTGTGTGTGTGTGTGTGTGTGTGTATTTTAATTGTGGTACAATGTTCATAAGTTTACCATTTTAACCATTCTAAGTGTATAATTCAGTAGCATAAAGTACATTCACATTGTGAGCAACCATCACCACTACCCATCTCCAGAACCTTTTGTCATCCCTAACTGGAAACTGTACCTATTAAACAATAATTCCCAGGCACCTGGGTGGCTCAGTCAGTTAAGCATCTGCCTTTGGCTCAGTCATGATCTCGGGGTCCTGGGATCAAGCCCGGTATCGGGCTTCCTGCTCAGCATGGGGAGTCTGCTTCTCCCTCTCTGTCTGCCCTTCCCCCCACCCCCCACTCATGCTCTCGCACTCTCTCTAATAAATGAATAAAATCTAAAAAAAAATCAAACCAATAATTCCCTACCCCCCCACCTCCCCTCCGCCTCTGGTAATCACCATTCCACCTCTGTCTCTATGAATCTGACTCCTCTAGATACCTCACATAGGTGAAATCATACAATATTTGTCCTGTGTCTGGCCCATTTGATTCAGCATAATGTTTTCAGTGTTCATCCTTGTTGCAGCATATATCCCCAAAAGGTTTCAAGTTTGAAAAAAATAAAAATATTGTTAAATGGTTAATGGTTAATAACTGAGATATCCATTCTAAATTAATTTTATAATATATTTCATTTGTATTAATGTATCATTAGTGCTGATTATGGTGAATTGAAAACCTTGTGTATATGTGTATGGTGCATTTATGCTTATTTTATAGTCTGAGGCATTGCCTTACAATTGTAAATGGTTATAGAAGTTGCTATATTATCACTAGTTTAACCCTTATAGAGTGTATCCATACATTAGTTCATACTGTATTTTCTTAGGAAGGTAGTATCCAATGTAATACTGCTTAATGGGAAATGTGATCTACTACACAATACTAGTTTCAAGGTGAGTGTAATAATTATCCAAACCATATCATTTTCTGCTTGACTTTTCTAGGTCAGTGGCAATGATTTTTCTCTAGTTTTACTTTAATACAGTCAAAAAATCTGAGTCCATCAAGTTAAAATAGTGAAAATTTCAGCAATCACACTACTGGATATTTACCCAAAGAATACAAGAACACTAATTCAAAAGGATATACGCACCCCTATGTTTATAGCAGCATTATTTACAATAGCCAAGATACGGAAACAGCCAAGTGTCCACTGATTGATGAAGACACACACACACACACACACACACACACACACAAACACACAGGAATATTATTTAGCCATAAAAAAGAATGAAATCTTGCCATTTGCAATGACGCAGATGGAGCAAGAGAGTATAATGCTAAATGAAGTCAGTCAGAGAAGACAAAAACTGTATAATTTGACTCATATGTGGAATTTAAAAAACAAGCAAGGGAAATAATAAGAGAGAGAGACAAATCAAGAAACAGACTCTTAACTATAGAGAATAAACTGATGGTTACCAGAGGGGAGGGGGGCAAGGGAATGGGTTAAATGGTTGATGCGGATTAAGGAGTACACTTGTTGTGATGAGCACTGGGTGATGTATGGAAGTGTTGACTCACTATATTGTACACCTGAAACTAACATAGCACTAACGAATTAAAATAAAAACTTAAAATTAAAAAAATTAATAGTGAAAATCACATCTTGTTTTCTTATAGCCCTTTATTATGCTTTCCCTCCACGTTATAGTTCTCTAGCCCCGATCAGGCAAAATCCTGTCCACATTCCCAATAGATTGGGACCAAGGGAAAGGTCACTGAATTTAAGTGAGCCTCTGATCAAGGCTGAGAAAATTTTAATATCAGTTTTCCATTTTCTGGCCCAGTGGAATTAGCGAATTGGAGATAGTTATGGCAAAGAAAAATAGACACTAAGCATACGGCATAGACTAAGGCTGGTCAACTATTTAGACAAGAAAGCATCCCAAAGCACACAGATGGCCTGAACACAGCATTATAGACAGAGAAGACCATATCCTACCCTTTGAAAAAAGCCAACGGTCCTTCCTTAGTGAGCATTGTCATGGCACAGTTGGGCACACTCGTGTACTGTCCTGGTGGAGAATTAACAAATCGGGTTTTTACCACATCCACTGGCGAGGATAGGACTGTTGTGCAAAATCCAGCGATAAGAGCTGACACGAAGTGGCAGGGTAAGTCGTCTAAAATGGATCAATGAAACAAGTCAGCAGCAGACTTTTGGAAGAAGCTTCTAGTTTTTAGTTATCTATCAGATCCTTGGAAACCTAATGATATCAGGAGACCAACGTGGATGTCTTTATATAAATAAATAAAATATAATAAGGAAGGTTTTACTTACCCTTACCAAAAAAGATGACAAAGAGTACATGGCACAGTGATGTGATTAAAAAAATAACCTGTCAGTCTGATCTGTGCCCTTAGGGTATGGCATAATGCCTGAGACATAGGCATCTAATACTTTTTTATTGAATTAAGGTCATTGTCCAGGGAGAATTTCAATATCTCTAGAACCTGTTAGACTATCTTAGGAACCTATCCAACGGTGCTACTTTTTGGATGAAATCACTGATGAGCTCCTTACATAACCAGTACATTTGGATATAGTGTGGGATGGACTCACCTCCCGAGTTATGCTATATAAAGAATAAGAGGCTAACCAAAGTCCCATATATTATAATTAAATGAGAATAATGCTGATGTAAGAATATAATTACACTTTCTCTTTGTTGCACAAAAAAATTGGTTGCAGCAAAACTTCTAAAAGTTAGCGTTTTGGGGTTTTGGTTTGTTTTTTGTTTTGGTTTGTTTTGTTTGCTTAAAAGTTCTATCTAGTGTTCAAAATTACTTAATTTTTTTAACTGATACAATTAAGGGATTCAGTACAATGTGGATAGAGAACCTCCAGGATGAAATTGTAAATGTGCAGACTCACGGGTTACATATCTAGGAGGAAGTTACCTGCTAGGAGTTTCTTTTTCACAAGGGCCTCCTTCATTAGGTCGTATGTAACTAGCTCTGTACAATTGATGATGACATTTCTTGTCAGATTGGGAGTAGTCCCTAAAAAAAAGAAAATGTATAATAGCTCCATTATATGATAAGGTGCTAACAGGATATATGTGTTTTAATAATTATCAGATTCACCTTGAAGTCAGTTACCTTTCCAAAGGCCTGTCAGGCCTTCCGTTGTCGCTATGATTCTGTAAGCGTTGTAAGTCCCAGTGTAGCGAGGTTTGAGACCATGCAGGTGGCTCTGTGCTTGAAGTCTGACCTTCACGACCTCTGTGGGTTGCCCGATGAATACTGCCACTCCTCCAGTCGTCAGACCAGCTGCGATCTTGCTTCCTAAACCAGCTGTTGCTATCCGGAGAGAAAAGATATTTATCAAGCAAAAACGAAAAACAAAAACAAAAAACAAGACCCAGAGTGCAACTCTATATGTCTTTTTTAATTTTAGTGGTTAGATTTACTGTCTCTTTACATCTTTTCTATTTCCCTAATGCTTGTGCATGTGATGATCATGTACTGAGTATGTACTAAATCACTTTAGGGCTAGAAACTTCAAAGTTGACTAGAATTAAAAAATAAATAAATGAAGACTTTCAAGGACAAAGAAAACACAATGCCTACTTAAACAGTGCTTAGTTCTTTCCTATAGCTAGCTCTCTTTTTCAGTTTTTTTCCAACTGGGAGCAGGTACCAGTCACCAATGATGCTCAGCCTTCCTCTTATGGATGGTAATGTTAATTATTGGACTTAGGGGTCTTAGGAAAATCCCAAGTGGACAAACTGCCCCCAGATGGGATGTTGAGTGGTATTAGGCTACAACAGATTACAAAGGGAACAAAAATAGAAGTGAAGAAAGTGATTTTTGATTTGAAAATTTGAAAAATGAGCTTAGATTACTCAAGACAGATATTATTTAATAAACTATACATAGTCTTGGAGGCTTCCTCCCCCAGGCTCATTTCTATCATTGACGTATGGACCAAGAACATTTACTCATCAAGGACTTTCTCAGTCTGTCTGTTTCCCAACCTGTAAAATGGAGATAACAATATCTATTTCATAGAGTTATTGTGTGAGTTAAAATAATATCAATATAGCACATAACATACTGTCCTGCATATAGAAAGTACATAAGTTCTTTTCATAACCATATGATTGTCCTCTTTTCTCCTCATGCTTGTCCAGGAGCTGAGCGTACAATAGATAACCATCTTTTAATTGGCAAGATCGTATGATTACAATTCCCTTCACTTTGGGCCCACATTTATAATCTTATTTTGATGCACTCATCCTGTCCTCCAGTCCGTTTCTCATTTCCCCGTCAAGCCCTTTGAGGGAGAGGCTACATTTTCTGTCTTCACTTCTCATGGCTCTCCTCATAGTTCCTCCTCAATCCTCCACAATCCAGCTTCCATCTCCAGTACTCCCCTTTGATGTTTTGGCGAAGGAGACCCATGGGCTCCTGCTGTTAGGCACGTCCATCATGTTTTGTCCCTTCCACACTAGATCTCTCTGCTCTGTTTGACCCAACTGATGGTTCCTCCTGTCACTCCCTGGAGTCTATCCCAGACATTTCTCCTAAGCTCACGTGTTGACTGGATGTTACTTGTTGACACATCTTCAAATGAATGTCTTACCTTCCCCCTAAGACAGTTTCCATATTCCTTCCCTCTGTGAATGGTACCTTTAGCCAGAACCTCAGAGGCCATCCTCCATCCCAGCCTTTCCCTTACGCCAGCTGCCTACCAAGTTCAGTCAGCTACACTTCCTAAATCTTTCTGATCTCTCTTCCCTGCTGCCATTGTTGTAGCCTACCCTGATCGTTTCTTACTTTCTAACTTACCCCCTTCTTACCCTTTTTCTATATATCCTCTAGATACTGCTGCCAAAGTGATCTTTCAAAAATATAAATTGTTTAGGCCACTTTCCTGCTTAACATTTTTCAGTGACTTCCCATCACTGTAAGGACAAAATCTAAACTTCTTAGCATAGTCTGCAAGGTCCTTTGTGATCTGGCTCCTTCCTGCCTTGGCTTCACCTCTCCCTCCTAGTCCTCCCTCTCTGCCCTGTGTGTTCTTGCCACTCCTCTCTGAGCCTTTGTACATGACCTTCACTCTACTTGGAAGGCCTTTCCTCACCACTTCACCTTACTACGCCTATTGGTCTTTCAAGATTTGATTCAGACATCAGTTCTTCAGGAAAATCTTGCCCGACCATGACCCCAAGGCTAGGTAAAATATTCCTCTTCCATGTGCCCAACATCCTGTCATTACTTCTAACAGAGCATGTGTCACAGTACATACTCACCTATTGACCTATTCACAGCTCATAGCTCTTGCCTAGACAGATATCTATAATCTATGCATCCAACAGTTTCTGGCACATGGCAGCTCAATAAAGCTAATGAAATGCACGGAATAGGCATAACATAGAGTACTGCCAAAATATGTCCTATTAATTTAGTATCTAAAGTACTCAACAATTGGGTAGAACAGTCAACTGTGAAGGAAACTACCAGAATGGACAGCTTTATGTCTTTTGTGATTCTTCTCTTGCTACATCTACAAATAGGACAATGCAGTATGGATCTCAAAGCATCTAGACTTTACTTTGAAACTGTATAGAATAAACTCATTATATGTTTGTATAACTAATATTTATAACTTGTCCCATAAAGTTATGTAACCCTAAGGTCACTTTTTTTTTTTTAAAGAAAAACAGACTGCCACATGCAGCACCTCATTTGGATGTGTCTGGAGTCTTGGAAGCCTGACTACCCTACATTTTCCTACAAATGGACTTGAGAGCTTGTTTGGGAGTTCTAGCAGGGGAGTGCAGCTACTCCTATACCATTGACCAAAGAATGGTCCTCCTCTATCGGGGAAGGTCATCCTCTTTGACCATTTGCAGAACTTTGAGTTAAACATTTTTCTGCAGCCCATCCATCTTCTCCAGATGGATATCCAAATTAGGCCCAAAACTTCCATGACTGACCAGGTGATTTTTATAAGTATAAATCTGCTTCTGAAAAATTGATTTTGCACATTTCCTTTTCTTTCTATGAACAGTGAGTACCAAGCTAATATTGGCTGTCTGCTTGCCAATTTGTTATGAAGACCACTACCCTGCACGTAACATTGCTTGAACAGAGCTGGGCCCAGGGCATGTCTCTGGCTGTCTGCCCCTCCCAGGAATGCTCATTGCTTACTTTCTTTCCCTGTGCTGAAGAACTCCAGGACGGTGTCGTAGAGGCCGATCCTAAGAGAGGCAAAGCTTATTTGTCTCTGGAGACCAGCAGGCAGCCCACTATAGAGTTTCATTGGCCCTTCAGTTTTTGCCAGAGTGGTGACTGTACCCAGGACACCTTTATACCTAATGGCTCTGGAGGTCTGGCATTCACCTTGGATCTGGAAATGAGAAAGGTGCAGGTCAGAGGGACATAAAAATTGAGTAAGGAGTTCCTACCTGGTGAGGAAAAAACGAAGACTGGCAACAGGCTGTCTGTTCTCTGTGGAGAAACCTCAAGCCAAGATTTTTCCCACTGTTTTCCTATTTTCAGTTCGTTTTCCCTTCTCAGCAACATCTCCTCTATATCTCTGTATCTCTCTAGCTATATATATGAAGAGAGATTAGCTACAATGCGAATTTTGAACATTCCCACCCTCCCTGTATAAATCCTCCAGAACCCCTAAGCAGCAGATGGGAAGGTGCCCCCACCAAATTAAGGAAGTCAAAGAACCTGACTTGTAAACTTGGGAGACGCTGATAGTCTTAGCTCTTAGAACATTTAGTGCACCCTAACTTTGGGGGCTTTCGCAGTAGTCACGGTCAACGTATCTTCCGTGGCTGCTAGTGGTTCTTCCGTGAATCTCGGAGAAGTTCCAGTTTCCCACCCCCCTGCATCCAGTTCTGTGACCAGCCCACACCGTTAAGGTGGCCACCCGCCCTACCCGAGGAGTTGGTTAAACCAAAGCCGTTATCAAAAGGGCGCACAGAATAGGTGTCCCCTCTCCGCCCTGAGACACCTCCCCATCCTCATCTCGCTCGCCACCTGGAGCCGAACTTTGGCCGTGTCCAGCGGGAAGGTGATCACATCCGCCACACAGGCCGCCACGCCAGCTGAGAAGATCTTGACCGGCATCGTCGGGGCCACGTCCGAGGCTGTCGGGCCCGCCATCTCCGCTCAAAGAGCGAAGCGACGAGCGGGCGCCCACAGGGCGGAATTTCTCCCTGCCTTTCCGCTCCTATCCCGCCGGGACAGTAAAGCGGCTCCCTGACTTCGCGGGAGGCGGTGCGCCGGCCGTGGCTACAGGCGGAGCGCAGCAGAGGGGCCGAGTCGGGCCGCGCCTCCCGCCTTCGCGCCCTAGTGCCAGGAGGACCCAGGGGCGCAGGCTGGCGGCGCCCGTGCGCCCTGCCCGCGCCGGGTGACTTATATAGCCGGCCGCTCCCGGGCTCACCAGCTCTCGGCGGAGCCGGGCGTGGGAGCTGGCGGGGGCGTGCCCTGGGGCGCCCGCTCCCTCCCACCCGCAGGCTCGCTGCGCTCCTGGGGAGCCGCTCCCCGCGCACCTGGCCGTCTGCGCCCGCGTGTCCCAGGGAGGGCGCACCGCGGCAGCCCCCCACCCCCACCCGGCGCCTGGCTGCGTGTCCTCGGCTGGCGCGGGGTGGGGGGAGGGGGGTTTCCTGAACAAGCGCGATCTCGGGGATCCTGGTAAAAGGTCCTGCCGAGCTGGAGCTCTCCCAAGCGAGAATGTGGCGCCCCTTTTATTCCTCTGACTCTCCGGGAACCTTGCAGGCATCTTCTCAGCTTCCTTTCCTCTCCTATTAACTTCTCATCCTCCTTTCTTCTTTCCAACCGCCAAATCCAGACCAGAAAATTCCCGGACAGAAACCAAGAACACTCAGAACTTTTAAAAGAAATAAGGTGTTTCTTTTAAACACTTTTGTAAGAGGATGTCAGATGAGATCATTGACATACTAGAAAGCAAAGAGTAAATTGCTAAAGTGCTCTATAAAGTGAGATGTAACTTGCTCTCATTCTTTTCTTAGGAGAGTGCAGTGGAAAGGACATTGGCAGGTCCCTTGGCTGCAGGTGCAGCTCTGCTGCTTCCCTTCCCTGGGTAAGTCATCTTTACTGCCACTTTTTGCTTCCTTCTGAGTAAAATGTGTGTCTAGAGACATCCCCAGGTGTGAAATATGCTGCTAATTTACCTAGAGGGATACATTAAATATTGCAAAGTGTGTTTATTGTGGAAGGAGGAGCTTTTCCTACTTCTGTCCTTGTGCAGAGATTTATTGTGAGCGTTCATTTATTCTCTTGGTTCAAGAGCAGGGGAAAATGAGGTACAACCCCCCTAGAGAATAATCCCCAAATACTCTGTGAGAACAGGTTGTGTGTACTGTGCAACTGTTCAAGAAGCCATTCCTAGGCGACTTCCAAGGGAGGCATGCTTGAGGGATGTCGAGGAAGTCAAAATCGTAAAGGTAGGATGGGCTCTGGAGAAACAGAGAGGAGAAGACAGTGGGTTTCCTCCTCTGCAAACACCTGTTGAAATAAAGAGCAATTGAGGCAAGTGAGTGGCACGTATGAAGGCAGAGGTTTGGGGAAAGCAGGGCGAATATATGGGAATGTGTTCTGTTGGCCTGCCTGAGACACCGGATGATGGGGCAGGAGAGAGCCAGGGTAGGAAGTTGGTAGAAGATGAGACTGTAGAAGCCCAACGAGGCCAGCTTGAGGGATGACCTTGAAAGTCTGTTCCGAGTGTGGATTTGTGTTATCACCTCACGCATGGACAGTACTTTACAGATTGTAAAGTGCTCTCACATAAATGTCATATTTAATATAGTACACAGTACAGCCTTATGAATGATTGGATACAGAGTCAAAGATTTTTCAGAGATAACTGAGTTTAAGAACATGGGTAGTAGGCTTGGTGACAGCTGATTGTCGTGAGACGGTAAGGAGAGGTGATTTTAGGCGCACAAAGTTGAAATCAGCTTTTAGAGTCTTGGAATTATTTGAAGAGAAGGATGTTTATCATAGGTAAAAAGCTACCATAGGAAACTACATATAACATGCTAAAAGAGCAAGAAATCAGAGCTGGGAGGTATTTGGGAGTCAGCAATACGGATGTGATGAAAGAGGGTACACTTTATTTTTATTTATTTTTTTAAGAGGGTACACTTTAAATGGGACTGAGAACAATAGGACTAGGAAAAGGGTCATGGGCCAAGATGTAGGGGTACCCAGAGTTATGGTCTGGGAAGAATGGCCTTGTCAAAGGTAAAATTATAGTGTATCCAGTCATGGAACCATGGTATTTGAGAATATAATATAAGGAAGGGTGGGGTCTTGACTAGCATCAAGTTTAGAAGAAATGTCAAAAGAGGACAAAAATGAAAAAAAGCCTGTAGGTTTGGCTCTAAGACTATTGGTCATCTTAGGGAGTGCACTGTGGTGGAGTCAGTAGGTTGAGGCTGATGGCTAAGCAGAGATTGAGAATGTTGGGTGTAGTGTGAGTAGCTGTAAAGGGGGCGGGGGCATTTTTCCTGACTAACTCTAGAGAACAGCTGCCATAACTGGTTAGTCCCCAACCCACAACCTAATCCTAACCTGAATCGTTCACAGTGTTCCATCTATAATGGTTTTAAAGCCTAATCACAAATTCCTCCCATTAAAAGGTGAGGGTCCATGTCTCTTCCCCTTGCATCTGGGCAGGCTTGTGAATGCTTTGACCAACAGAATAAGACAGAACTGATGCTCTGTAGTTTCTGAGGCTAGATCATAAAAGTCCTTTCAGCTTCTTAGTCACTTGGAACACTTGGAGCCCTGGGCCACCACGTAAGAAATACAACTCCTCCAAGGCTCTCACACTGGAGAGGCCCCATGTAGACACTTCCAGCCCTCCCCACCAAGGCGCCAGACATGAGAATGCAGCTATCTTGGATTCTGCAGATAAACTCACCCGCCCACTAGATACCACCGAGTCATCTCTGTCCATGTCAGTAGGACAGAAGACTCATTCAGCTGAGTACTACCCAAATATTTGACCCATGAAATTGTGAGATATAATGGAATGGTGGCTATTTTAAGTGGGAACACCGTCTTTACTTTTTTGAAAAGTTGGGGGTGGCTCTTCACCCTTTCCTCCAGCATTACCTTCCTGATGAAGGGTTGGAGGTGGTGGGTGGGTATAGAATTTTTAGATTTGGACTACAAATTTTGGATTCATACTATACGGTACATTTTTGAAGGAGAAGCAGGGTAAACTGAAAGTTGCTTTGCTTCCATGGGGCACATGTTTGCACGTTTCAAAGGCAGGATATGGTAAACCAGAGGAGTGGGTGAAACGAAAGCCATTAGAAGGGAAGAAAATATGAGGAAAAGACCCATTAGAATAGGAAAGGTGAGAACAGGTAGAAAGAGGGGACCTGTGGTGGGATAAAGAGGCTGACTTATTTGAGACCATAAGGAAGAAGGACAGCCTGAGCCTCTGGGATATTAATAAGCATGGTCAGCTCAAGACCTCTGCAGGAGACAGTATCGGTTCAGTTCAATGGTGACTGAGCACCCGAGATGTGCCAGACACAATGCCAATACTAAGGGTCAAAGAAGAAGCAGAAGTCAAAGGCTTCACATGAGGAGACCCTCATGAGAGGGCCACAGGAGCTCAAGACTGAAAATGATTCTGGATTCCAAGGAGCAGGCTACCTCACCGTTTCTGAGAGGCCCGGGGAAGTAGGAGAAAGTTTGCCTCAGGTTGGAGAGAACAGTAGGGTGGAGGGTGGCGTCCCCAAAGGGTCACACTGCTCTTCTGGCACAAAGAAGAAGAGGTGAAGAATAGGTCAATGTGAGCAAGGGTAACAGATCTTCTAGGACGTAGCTAAGGAGTGGCAGCAAGTTCCTAATACACTAAATTCCTGTTTCCTCTTTGAAAATGCAGAGCAACATTTACAACTGTACTTGCTCAAACGGTGGTCAGTCAGGAATCACTGAACAAAATGTCTCCATATTAAATAAAAAAGGATAATGTTGTGCATTTGAAATGTTCTACACTTTCCCATAATTCTCTCACTAACCACCAGTAGGAAATACCGTGTTGTAGTTGTATAGATAACTGTGCAAATGACAGAAGAGACAATTTATAAAAGAAGAAATACAAATTATAAAAATAGAGGGGATATATTTCATATCATTAATAAAGTAATGTACCTTTTTTACCTAATTAACACCTTGTCTCTACCAAAATTATAATTATAATAACATTTATATATACATTTTAATATCATAAACTTAATTTATAAATATACATAAATGACTATTTTAATTACAAATTGTGAATGTGAAAAATATAATAATTATAATATCAATACTATATTAATGATGGCATTATAAATTCGCATAATTTTTTTGGAAAACAGTTTGGCAGTATGCACTGAGCAAAGATAACGTCCATATCCTTTGATCTAATAATTCTACTTCTGGATATCTGCCCTAAAATAATTAGCCAAAAGGTGAAAAAGCCATATATAGGATGATGCTTATTACAGCTTGATATTTATAATAGCAAATTACTGGGAGTACCTACATCAGTTGGGATCCAGATGTGCATATCTGGGTTTGTCTGAAGACTTGTGCATATTAATGATGCACGCATACATACCCGTATGCCTTGATATCTAAATGGAAAGAGATTGCCCTTAGGAATTGGGAAAGTAGGGAGAGGACCGGAAGGGGTTTTCTTGGTCCAGCCCAGCCCAAAGACAGAGACTATCAAGCTGTGTGTTAAGGGAGAAAATACTCCGTTTTCATTCCAAGGTGGCATAGCACCGTAAGCAAGAGAAAGAGGCCCACGTTCAAATTCTATCCAGGATACTTACTAGCTGAGTGAGCATGGACAAAGTACCTCTCTGAACTCAAATCCTTCACTTTTACAATGAATCTTCCTGAGTCATTAGGTTATTCTTAATGGATCATGCTTTGTGTTTAGCACCAGGTGTACATAACTGTCATAAGCCTATGAAAGATGGACCCACTTCATGCACTTACCAAATACTTATGGAGCATGTAACAAGTGCTAGACGCTGTTCTAAGCACTTCACAAAATTTAACACACTTAAGTCCTCGCATGATAGCCCTTTGAAAAAAAGTACTGCTATTATCCCACTTCACGGGTGAGGAAACTCAGAGGCTCAGAGCAGTTGAGAAACTTCGATCCTGTAACCACTGAATGGTACACTTAGGGCCTGTCTCACCCCCAAACCCTCTGTCACTATATGATACCCAAACCGCCTTCCCAACATGTTTATGACACGATACTTTCCTATGCTTTGAAGGAGTAGAATGGCTAGGTATACTCAGATATTTTCTTAATAAGTCATAGAAAAAGTTTCCAAAAAGTCACATGAAGTATATATTCTTTACTTGGTTTGTATACATTACAAGGGGATTTACAAAGAAAAGAATAAACATTGCAACACTTCTACTTTTAAAAATCACTTTCTTTTTTTTTTTATTTTTTATTTTTTTTAAAGATTTTATTTATTTATTTGAGAGAGAGAGAATGGGAGAGAGAGAGCACAAGAGGGGGGAGGGTCAGAGGGAGAAGCAGACTCCCTGCTGAGCAGGGAGCCCGATGTGGGACTCGATCCCGGGACTCCAGGATCATGACCTGAGCTGAAGGCAGTCGCTTAACCAACTGAGCCACCCAGGCGCCCTCACTTTCTTTTTTTTTTTTAAAGATTTTATTTATTTGAGAGAGAGAGTGAGAGAGAGAGCATGAGAGGGGGGAGGGGCAGAGGGAGAAGCAGAGTCCCCACTGAGCAGGGAGCCGGACAAGGGGCTTGATCCCAGGACCCCGAGATCATGACCTGAGCCGAAGACAGATGCTTAACCGGCTGCCACCCAGGCACCACCCAGGGGCCCCTAAAATCACTTTATTTCGTCTTCAGCAGAAGCTGGTGGAAGAGGTAGGGAAGGTGATATACGAGATTTAGAAAAATGTGATTTACAGGAATTGAGGCCCAGTGGAGGGACCAGAGAATGAAGAGGAAGAGGTGACCTCAAGAACAGGACACTCCTGTCCTCAGATACTTGAAGGCATATACAGTGGGCAGGTGGGATTTGTTCTATACACAATTAAGGGAAAGCATTAACACTGAGGCATGGAAAGTGCAGATGAACAGATTTTAGGTAAGTGTAAAAAATACTCTACAAGTCGATGTGATCAGAGGTAGAAGGTGCTGCTATTTTGGGTAAGAGTTCTCATCACTCCAGGTATTGGGTTTTAAGTAGTTTGGCATAAGATCAATTCAGAGCATCAAACTTATTGTCAAAAGGACCTGGATTTGAATCTGCAATTTGCTATCTATGTGACCTCAGGCAATTTATTTAATCTCTTTACACTTGTTTTCCTGTGTGTAAAATGGGGATGGTAATCATAATTACACTTATAGTGATATTATGAGGATATAATTAAGTAATACTAGTAAGATCTTAGCACAATAACTACTAGTGGCACCTAGAAAAGGCATAATAAATGTTCACTACAATTACATTTTATTAATACAATTTGCATGAGCATTTTGCAGGTTGTTGTAGGAACCAAAGCATCAAACTGAAGGTTTTACTGAAAGATGTGAAAAGTCCCTTCACACTCTGAGATCTTGAGTTCCTGATTCTGTGAGCCACCCTGGGATGCAGCTCTTACGAAGGAGAAGCAGGACTGGGACACAGATCTCTTGACTGAGGACAGCCAGAGGCGGCAGGAAGGTGAAATGGGGTCAAGCCAGCTGAGTCAGCCTTGAGGCTCTCGGTGTGTTGGGGCTCCTGGGCTTTCTTCGGATGAGGCCCCGGTTACTGGGTTAGAGGTCACCGCCCTGTTCCAGGACCCTCTCCCTCCCCCATCCCTCCTCCCAATCTCCCAGACAAATGGAAATTTCAGAGTGGTGCATTCTGCCTGGCAGAGAGGACTTGGCGAAAGGTCACGGATTGCAGCCCTAGTGTGAATGTGACAGGGACACCGGGGGAAGGAGCAAAGACTAACTGAGGTTACCTTGGAAGCGTTCTTTGTGAGGTCTCTGGTTGTTGCTTGGGTTTGCGTGTTTCCAGCACTGCACGGAAGTCAGAGACGTGCCAAGAGGCCTTCTTGGCCTGACTGTGAATAGGCCCACTGCAGCTCCTGTGTGGCGAGATGTCTGGGAAAGACACAGCCCTGACACCAAAGAAAAGACGGATTTTATGTCATCCACGGCATGACGGAGCAGGGCAAAGTAAAGAAATGACACCCTTGAACTATTTTCACTTTGTTGTTTGAGTCTGGTGCGTGAAATGCCAGGGGGGTGGGCAATGGAGAACCTCCCCAGCGTCGCCCACACCTGAGGTGCCCAGGGCGCTGGGTCTGGAGGGAAGAAGACGAGGGAAAACATCTGGAGTAGATGCACTCTGGATCATGTGCAAATATGTTTGTGTGCTTAAACTTCCATAAACATTCTCTCTTCTACACTTTACTTGTATGGTTAAAATGATTGTTTGGGAACACAGAGGTGACTGATTTTAAAATGTCCGAATTTCACAGATAAGAAAATAAAGCTTCCTCTGCATTATTTTCCTATGATCTGTAGAATGACCTTTTGATCA
Source organism: Halichoerus grypus (assembly GCF_964656455.1). NCBI lineage: Eukaryota > Metazoa > Chordata > Mammalia > Carnivora > Phocidae > Halichoerus > Halichoerus grypus. The sequence continues at coordinate 120,080,743 of NC_135714.1, forward strand.
TTCTCCCGGACGGCCTCTTTGCAGAGCTGAATTCCATAATGAAATAACTTTCTTGGAGTTTCATTCACTTAGAAGCTCTCCTTTAGCATTTGCTCTACTCCATGTTTCTGGGCCTTTCCCTTTTGAGGTGTTCCCTCTTCGTTTAGATCCTTTGCTAAACTCTCTTGTTGAGTAGTTCTTGGTAGGGTCTGAAGGGGGTTGGCATTTGAGGTATCTATTCATTGGGCAGAGCTGTTCTCCCATTCTGCTTGTTTATGCAATGAATGTGATTCCATTTATTGAGCATCCATTGCATGCACCGTGCTAAGGTTGGAGCAGACAGACACATTAATACATGATTACTATATAATATGCTAAGTACAGTGTTAGAGATGTACCCAGGTGATTGGAGAGCAGAGAGGAAGGGTAGCTGACCCAGATCGTGGCCATTTGGGAGGCTTCCTGAAGAAGGCGCAGATGGGATCCCAGTCTTGAAGAGTGAGTAGGGTAACACCTACCCTACTATCATGCCGGGCAGATGAGACAGCACAGCCAGGACATGAAGGAACAGCATAGTAAGCTTGGAGACATAAAAGCTTCTTGATATTTCTGGACCATAAAAGGCAAGGTGGGGCAAAGCAGAAGACGAGACTTGAGCCTAAGGAGGCAGGGCAAATCGGGGAGGCTTTGATCCTATCATCTTCTAATTAATGAGGAGGTTTTAAACGTGAAATTAGCAAAGTTAATTTTATGTTTGAGATAGATTTATGTGGCTTCGGGGGAAGTCTTGAGGACTGTGAGGAAGAATCTGTCCCATGCCTGTCCCCTCCCTTCTGAGGCTTTGCTGCCAGTCTCTGAAGATGGAAACACCGTCCTGATCTCTGCCTTCACCTTTACATGGTGTCCTTGTGTGTGTGTGTCGGTGTCCAAATTTCTGCTTTTTATAAGGACACTAGTCCTACTGGATTAGGGCCCCCCTAATAACCTCATCTATTTTCTCATCTAATAAGGATTGTATCTATTTAAGGTGTGCAACATGATGGGGTGCCTGGGTGGCTCAGTTGGTTAAGCGTCTACCTTCGGCTCAGGTCATGATCTTGGGATCCTAGGATCAAGCCCCACTTCAGGCTCCCTGCTCAGTGGGGAGTCTGCTTCTCCTTCTCCCTCTGCCCCTCCCCCCACCCTGCTTGTGCTCTCTCATGTGCATGCACTCTCTCTCTAATAAATAAATAAAATCTTTTTTAAAAAGGTGTATTAACATGGTAATTGATGTATAAGTATACCTCAGAGATGTTTCGGGTTGGGTCCCAGACGACTGCAATAAAGCAAATGTCACAATAAAGCTAGCCAAATTAAATTTTTGGTTTTCTGGTGCATATAAAAGTTATGTTTATACTGTAGTCTATTAAGTATGTGATAGTATTATCTAAAAAATTAATGTACATGCCTTAATTTTAAAATATTTTATCGCTAAAAAATGTTAATCACTATCTGAGCTTTCAGCAAGTTGTAATCAGTGATGGCAGATCACCGTAACAAATACAATAATAATCAAAAAGTTTGAAATATTGCAAGAATTACCAAAGTGTGATGCAGACACAAAGTTGAGCAAATACCATTGGAAAACTGATGACACAGAGTTGCCACAAACCTTCAGTTTGTAAAAAATGTGGTATCTGCGAAGCGCCATGGAGCAAAAAAGCACAATAACACAAGGTTCGCCTGGACATATACATAGTGAAATGATTGCTACAGTCTAGCTACATGTCCATCTCCTCACATAGTTCCCATTTTACTCTTTCACTGTGGGGAGAGCAACTGACGTCTACTGTTGGCAAATTTCCGATATTCGATACAGTATTATTGACTACATCATGCTACACATTAGATATCTAGACTTGTTCCTTCTACAGAATTACAGATTTGTACCCTTTGACCAATATCTGCCCATTTCCCCCACCTCCTTGTCTCTGGTGACCACTGTTCAAATCTCAGCTTCTGTGTATTTGACTTTTTAAATTTCCACATATAAGTGAGGTCACACAGTTTTTCCTTTCTGTGTCTGGCTTATTTCACTTAGCATCAGATCCTCCAGGTTCATCTCTGTTGCTTACTGACCTCACCTTAATTTAACTAATTACATCTGCAGCAACCCTATTCCTAAATAAAGTCACATTCTGAGGTCCTGGGGGTTGCATCTTTACCATATGAATTTGGTGGGGAGAGGGACATAATTCAACCTGTAACAGGTGCCAATGACAAGCTGCAGGCTTATTTTGGCAAACCTGAGTCTTAGAAGTCACCTTTGGGTTAAAAAGGAATAAATAGAAAAACAAAGAGGAAACATGATGGCAAAGAAAACTTCTCTCTTCAGAAGCCAGAAGAAAATGTAGGACAAATATTGTAGCCTATTCAAAAAGATGTAAAGAAGACGTGAATTTTGGGAAAAAAAAAAAAAGAGCAGAAAGTGCAAAGAGAAGTCATGCCGAGATGAAAATTGAAAGAGATGAGAGGCAGACAAGTCTAGAAGAAAAGGGATCTGTGGGAGGTAAGAAAGAAAGGCAGTGAAATAAAAATTTCAGTAGCCACATGGAAATCTGCTTTGGTAGAAGGAATCACAGAATTTCCATAGGGCTACTTAATGTTTCAAAATATTATTTTATAGGTTTTTTCCTCCCTATATTTCCCCCTTTGCCTTCATCTCATTCAAGTAGGTAGCTGACTTTACGCTTAATGTTCTAGAAGGTAGATATAAAGTAGGGTGGAATGGACAGGTTGCCATGAAAACCCTTTCTTCCCAGCTTTGTCTTCAAGAACCCAGTCCCAGAAAGGGAGAGGGTATTTGGTTAGAGGCAGAATGGCTTCCAAGAACAGTGAACCCAGAGCAGACTGCCTCCCCCTACCCGCCCTCCCCCACTCCAAGCCCCAGGAAAGAAAAGCAGCTTCAGAGCACCTGGGCGTGAAAGCTGCAGAGACGGGCTGCTTGAAGAGTCTTCTCCCACTCTTGACACTGTAAGATCCCCAGCATGACCCCAGGATGCAGAAGGCCCGTGATAACTAAGAATAAATTTTCTGCCAGACCTTCAGGAAGGAACAGGAATCAGAAATGAAGTTGCCTCCTGTGAATTTGCCAATGTCTTAAAGATACTCACTAATGGAATTTAATCAGCGATGAGAGAACAAACCAGAAAACTTCCCGAATGTAGACAACATTGGACAGGAAAATAAAGCTGGTTAGAGATATGATAAACATGAAAAAGAGAATAGTGATTCAATTATAAGATATGCAAAGCTCAGAAATATCCAGATTCTCTGGTAAAAGTTACTTGAACAAGTAGGCCAGCTCATGGAGAGATGGATCAAGATGAAGAGCCCAAGAGGAGCGCCTGGGTGGCTCAGTCATTAAGCATCTGCCTTCGGCTCAGGTCATGATCCCAGGGTCCTGGGATCGAGCCCCACATCGGGTTCCCTGCTCAGTGAGGAGGCTGCTTCTCCCTCTCCCACTCCCTCTTGCTTGTGTTCCCTCTCTCACTGTGTCTCTCTCTGTCAAATAACTAAATAAAATCTTAAAAAAAAAATTGAAAAAAAAAAAAAAGATGAAGAGCCCAAGAAAGAAGCTGGAGGAGGCTCCCTGCAGCCTTGGCTTACCTGGGCTGGTCGCAGCGCCTGGAACGACCCGGGTCAGGTGCAGGCTTCCTGGCCCCGTGCCTGGTCTGGCATCCTGCAGCGGCGCTCGCTGCCTGCCTCCATCACCTGTGGGCAGGTAAGTGAGCCATCCCCTGCACCAGAGCTCCTGAGCGGGGGGCGTTGGCCACATTAGGGACCCCCCAGGCAGCTCAGCTCAGGGAGGAGTCCACAGATTTGGCGCCTTACCGCTCCACAGCTTTCAAGCGTGGCAACATCAACTTGTACAGAGACAAGTAAGAGAATCAGTGGAAGAAGAACAGAAATCTAGTCATTATTAACCAAGAAATGCCATTGGGGGTTAGAAATTCCTGCCGGACATAGAAAATAAAGCAATATAGTACAATAGGCATATGGATTTCAGCAGCACTTCTGAAGTTTAACAAAAGGGACTTGTGACTGTTTCCGGAGCCTCAGACTTTTCAGCACCGGAGCCGTCCAACAAACCATCCCCTCGTTGATAAATGCCTGGTGTTCTTGAGATTACATTTGGGGAAACATAATGAAATCTTCTGATAGGATGTGAAAAAATGCCCACGTGTTATGGAACATTTTGCATTTCAGCAGCATTTATCATCCTTACACTTTTGGTGATTTATCCATCAGATCTTGTTTCAAGATTTTGTATTTTTATTCATTGAGTTATTAAATAGCTGTCTGTTTGGATTACTGCCTTTACTTGTGGGTTTATTAGCAAATTGTTTGATTTATTATGTACATTTATCTAAAAACCACCAACTATCCATATATTCATTATACAGACTTCATTTTCTTACAGCAACTTTAATTTATTTTGCAATTCCCTGTATTTCTTTTGGAAGACCCGGCTACCGATCAAAGCCTGATTCACACAAGCTCTAGTTTTGTCCATATCTTTTTTATGGTGTGATGATTTCCATATATACGGCTTTTGTAACCTACTGGGCAGAAGCTGTTACTCTGGTACAAAGGACTAGGATAGTTTCCAGTATTGACAAGCCTGTCCATAGTTTTATTTTGGATGTGATTCTATTCTGTAATCTGCCCTTGTTTATTACCTATTTCTTGGAAACTGGGCACTCTATTCACTATTTCAAATAATATTTTTTTCTAGTTAAATGAACTCCAGCTTATATTGAGATGAACATCACTTGTGTATATATTATCAATAGTTTTCTCATTTTTACAGTTTACTAGTTTAGGTTTCATAAGGTAAATTAAACAGACATTATATGTGGATCCACTTACTAGCTCTAAATGCAGTTTGTCTTATTTAAAGTCCATGATCTTGAATAAATGGAAAACCAGATAAAAAATGATCATTAATAGGTTGCCATGTTAAAACAAACCAAAGAGTTTGTTATATCTAACTATGTGGAGGACAAGCTTAAATATTTTGCATTCAAAAGAGAGAAAAAAATTGTAGAATATCCAGAAAAGGATAATTCAAACCATATAAAAGTGCTTACTTAGATGAATGAATTGACATTCATGGTTTAGTGGTAATTGGGGTTTTCATACTCAAAGTTTAAGAAGTAAGTTTGGGCTACCTGGGTGGCTCAGTCCGTTAAGTGTCCAACTCTTGATTTCGGCTCAGGTCATGATCTCAGGGTTGTGAGATCGAGCCCTGCATCAGGCTCCACGCTGGAGCCTGCTTAAGATTCTCTCTCTCCCTCTCGTGCTGCCCCTCCTGGTGCCCTCTCTTAAAAAAAAAAGCACAGCATATGTTTTTAATGAACTCATTTCTAGATAAATAACTTGACTGGGGCCAGTAGGCAACTGAACTAAATGTGCTTTTCCCCTTAGATCAATTGTTTGTTCCAGATATGCCTTTAATAATTGGCAGTGACTATTTCAGAGATTCTTGGCTTTGATCCTCTTCAGTGGATTGGATTCTCTTGGTTTCTAAGTTGTTTTGGAATCCCGATCTGTTGCTTATAGATTTTGTCATATGTGCTCTTAATTTTAATCAGCTAAAAGATTTAGTTCTTTAAATTTCAACCAGTTCTTTAAGTACCAACCAAAACTTTTACTAATGTAAATCATAATTTTTCATAATTTGGGAGCTGCTGACCTGGAAATGAACACTTAGAGTTGCTATTATATAGACGTTCACTAACTATAGACTTTTCTATTAACACGGCCATAATGAAAAGAAAAAGAAAACCCTCGGCTCAGGAAAGTAGGAGAAATCATTCCTTTCTAGTACATTTTCTTAAACTCCAAATGTCTAACTTTCACATTTCCTCAAAGAAATTCTCTGCCCTGTAAATTATATGTTCTGAATGTTACAGGAGTAAAATACCGTGATTTTTGAGAATTTAAGCTTGTCGTCTCTAGTGAAAATTCAACTCATTAAAAAAAGAAGAAATCAAGCAATGCATTTTGTACCCTGTAGCATTGTCACTGACCATGAGTATAGCAGTCCAGGGGAGCTGAAAAAAAGTGTGGGAGAAGACATTTGTGATATTTCATCTCTTCTGGGCTACAAGTACTCTCTACCTTCCACCATACTCCTGGGATGGGGATTTAGGATAACGCCTTACCCAACCTGCCCTGTCCCTGCCTGGCTGGGGCCCCTCTAGATCTTGGTCATTCTTTGGGGCTGGATCCTAAAACTACATAAATAAATATGATGACTGGAGTCACCTGCTGTTTTCACTCCCTTGTATGATTGAAAAATGTATCTAACCCATCCCTCTTTTTAGACATTTATGATTAGAGTATAAATTCTTTTAGAACAGAATTTTGTCCTATCTGTTTACTTTGTATTTCCTTCATCCTTTAGCATAGTGCTTTATGTAAGTAAGGGCTCAATATATATTTCATTTATTAAACAAATACTTTTCAACATTTGTATGTTTCAAGAACTATTCTGGGCCCTGAAGATAAAGCAGTATACTTGCTTCCTTGGAATTGCATTGGGTAGGGGAGAGAAGAATAGAAATAATAAGCAAATAAAGACAATGATAATATCACAGGGGATAATAAGTGCTGTGAAGAAAGATGATAATAAGGGGACACAGAGTGGGGACTGTTGTTTATGATACAGTCCTTAAGAAAGGTATTATTAATAAAGGAGCATTTGAACAGAGACCAGAATGAAAATCAGCCATGCTAATATCTGAGAGAAGTGTGTTCTATGCAGAGGGAAAAACAAGTGCAAAGGCCCTGTGGCAAGACTTTGATGACATGTTCAAGCAATAGCAAAGACATCAGTGTGCCTGGAGCAGAGTGGACAAGGTGGATGTTTTAGAGCAGCCAGGAATGGGTCAGAACGGCTGCCAGGACTGGATCATTTGGGCCATGATGAAGAGCCTGGAATGATTAGTGTGATGGGAAGCTACTGAACATTCGAGACTAGAAGTGATGTAGCTTAAATTTTAGAAAGAATAACTGTAGGGGAACAATACTTATAGCCAAAAGACCAGTTAGGAGGCTTTTACAGCATGCAAGTAAGTTGTGATAGTGGTCTGGGCGAGGGTAGCAGCGGCAGAAGTGGTTAGAATAGATCCCATCTGATAGGATTCTGTGACATTTTTGTTATGGCATGTGGGCGAAAGAGAGGAATCCATAATGAATCCAAGATAATATGGCCTGAACTATCGGAAGAACGGAGGTAGCGTGGAAGGAGCAGATCTGAGGAAATGGGTGAAATGATGAATTCAGCTTTGGACCTGTTGAGTTTAATCCATTAGATACCCAAGTCACTACAATCGAGCAACTGAGTATATGATTCTGGGGTCACGGGTGAATCACCAACATGTAGGTGGTATTTAACACACAGGATTGAATGAGACCACCTAGAGTGAGTGCAGATGGAGAAGAGAAGAGGACCCAAATCCAAGTCCTGGGGCACACCAACATGTGGACATCAAGATGATGAAGAACCAGCACAGGAGACTGAGCAGGAGGGACCAGCGAGGTAGGAGGAGGAAACCGAAAGCAGTGGCGCTGTTGCCGAGCACAGGACATAGTTCGATGAGTTTGTTTCAAACGTTCATGACGTTTCAAGTAGGTACCTGTAATTTGGGACTGCTCACAAGCGGAGATGTGATCTAAGGAAACAACAGGGACCCAGTGTCCGTTACGGAGCACTGCCCAGTGCTGCAGGCAGCCTGCCTGTGAGAACACCTTCTCCTGGGGGTAAGGGTTGCCCAGAGTAGAGTGAAGGGTCCTGCAGCCGGCAAGCACCACCTTCACCCCTGGGCCAGGCAAATCCCTAGGACTCTAAGGCATGAGGCGGCATCCCAGCAGTGACATGAGAGGCGTTGTGTTATAGTAGGAGGCTCTGGGGCTTTGGAGTCAGAAAGCCTTGACGTTGAATCTTAGCTTTACTCATTCACTTACGATACGGGACTGAGCAAGTGCCTTACTCTCCCCTTCTGTCAAGTGGGAATGATAAATACTTGCCTTGCAAGATTGTTACAAGAATTAGGAGTGATATATTGTATGTAAGGCTACCGATCACACAGCAGATACACACTACATGGAAGCTATTATTATTGCTACAGGTGAAAGGTACGAGCTATTAACAAATACAAATCTCTCTGCTAAAATTGTGGAGGGAAGGAAGGACAAAGAGGCAGATGAAGACAAGCCAGATACGAATGACCAGTGGACATGTTAGCAGTGGAACACGAGGGCAAACTGAAGCCCAGGGAGACCCAAGTGCTGGGGGGCTTTGGGGAGTCACTGGCTCCTCACTCCTGTCTTCCTGGAAACCTGCAGAAGGTCCAGGTTTCCTGGCAGTTCTGTGACTGCCTCCTGGCCTCGTGGGACCAGCGCGCTGCTCACGGAACCACGGGAGCTTTATGAGTGCTGGCTGGGTGAGTGTGTCTCCCTGCGGCCGGTGGCTGGCCAGCTGTTTCTGGATCTCATCAGGGAGGATGGCCATGATACTCAGGCTTCAAAGGGTGTGGCAACATGGCTGCGTTTTAAAAATCCTTCTGGAGGGCACCTGGGTGGCTCAGCCGGTTGGGCGTCCGATTCTTGATTTTGGTTGAGGTCAGGATCTTCGTGTCCTGGATCTGGCCCTGCATCGGGCGATGCTCTGAGTGCAGAGTCTGCTTGAGATTCGTTCTCTCTCTTCCTCTGCACCCCCCACCCCGCTCATGTGCTCACTCTCTCTAAATAAATAAAATACTTTAAAAAGTAAAAAAAAAAAAATCCTTCTGGGATTTCCACTTGAACTTCCTGGTTTTCATCTCCCTGTTCAGTGAGAACGCCTGAAGTTCTGCTCAGCTTCTTAACCTCTTGCCCATATGCCGCTTAGCGATGAGCAGCACCCGATGTAGACTTGACTTCTCTTTGCTACCATTCTCTCCAGCATCTGGGCTCCCTGTGTCCTTGCTGCCTTGTTGTTCCTACACTCCTATTTTTGTCTCTCCAGCCTCAAGAGACTACCAAATGCTTTATTCAGTACCTTTCCTCTTTGTCACCATGTTCTGCTTGGCTTCTCAGCCTCTCAGCCCTCCACTGATAAGTAATGGACAAATTCCTTAAGGGGAAAGGCTGAGCAGAGTGTTGGGATCAGCTCCATGCATAGTCCTTCTTTCTAGGACTTTGGTCCCTGAAGTCCTAGCTGCCTTGATAGCTTTCTTATGCCTTCAAACAGTCTTGTTTGTTGGTTTTTAGGTTTTTTGGTTTTGGGTATTTTACCCAGCTTTTCCAGTTGTTGTTGCAGTAGAGTTGGTCTGACACAAGCCCGCCCATCTTACTTGGAAGCAGAAGTCCTCAGTAACGTCCTTTAAGAAGAGTAAAGAAGGGTGGGCGGCTGCTTTATCTTTAAGACGTTAGAAAGTCATTATTAAACTATAAAAATTAAAATAGACTGATACCTTGAAACATAAATTAGTTGATCTGAATTCAAACAAGTGATTTGTACTGGAAACCCTTAACGACATCAAATGACCTGAATCAGGTAAAGCATGTCCTTTTACACACATTCTCTGAATTTTTTCTTTGCATATATGAAGCATTCTAAATCAAAATCTATATGAAAGCAATTAGACCGTCCTACAACTTCTCTGCTCATAACTTGATACCTTAATGTCATTTGTACAAATTGGGCAGTTTTGGCTGCCAGTTAAAAACAATGGGGATTCTTTTTACGGTAAATAGCAAGAAGCAGCCAAGAGGTTTAAATTTCCATTATAAAATGAATTCTGACGTTCCTTGGGGGCGAGGCGGTCTGTCGTCCCTCTGAGAGGATAATTGACACCCACCCCCAGCTGTCTAGCGTGTGCTAAGTAAGGAAAAGCACTCGGGACACAAACATCCTCAGGAGAGGCTGCCTGGGGGTCTCCTGTCAGGGCGGTGGAGGAAAGCACCGTGAGATACCGGCACTTCTCAAAGGGAAAACCTGACGATCCATATCTGGGCCTAACATATGCTTTGACAAATTGCAAAGTGTCCAAAGCTCTTTGAGTTTCTTTGAACATTGGGAAATAAAACAAGTTTGAAACTGAAGATTGCCAGATTCACTTTTATTCCCTGCCCCTGCTTACGTATCATGTTATGGTCTAATGGTTCCTTTATAAGTTGATTTCATAGTGATGAGTAAATAACTGTGGTTCCTTTCTGAAGAAAGATTGTTAACCCAAGAGGCCCACTGTAAGCATTTTTGGGTGCTGCCTTAAGCCCACCCCCTCTTCTCATCACCCCCTCCGTATCTCACCGTAAGGGGCCTTGTGCATGTGGTGTGATGCTCTGTCTTATACATGGAGGCTCCATAAACAATCCTCCCAACGGACGACTCCCAGGCACCCTTCTGTTCTAGGATGCCACATCTAGGACACACGGATCTGCTCTCAGGACGATGGGAGCAGGGGCTCAGGGCTGTGTGGGCAGGGAATAACGGGGCCTGGTTCTGGAATGTGCTCTAGACGGTGAGGGTAATGCAGCTTCACAGACCAGTCTCCAGGGTCCTTCTGGAGTGGTATTTAGGGAGCCATACAGCCTCAGGGAGTGGACAAAGCAGGGCCCACTAAAGCATGGGGCGCCAGACAGGACACCAAGTGCCCGTGTCTGAGGACAGAACTGGACCCAAATGGCTCTCTGATTCATGGCATTTCAGGCTGTATTATATTCAATAATATGCGCTTTTAAGTACAGGGAGAGGAAGGACGAATATCAAGGGTAGAGTCTGCCCACAAGTTTAGCTTCTCTGAGTGGTTTTACTGAATCTTTCCCTTTCTTCCTCTTAGGAACCAGAGGGGTCACTAAAATCTCCAGGTTAATTTTTTTCTCACAAGAGTTTGAATGGCAGCTGAGTTTGGTGGTGGCGGTGGGGGTGGGGGGATTAAGAAGGGGGTGGATCTGGAAAGAGCAGAGGTGTGTGGGGGAAGGGAAGGATGTTTATTCCCATAAGAGGTGGCTCCACTGACCTGCCCTCTGCTTGCCAACTCCCTGGCCTCATTGTTACTCCTTTTGCTCCCACCAAGCTCTCAGGTAATAGACTCTACACTGTGGGGAACAGTATCCCTTCCGGTTTCCAAAGGCTCCATCTACGCATAGGGAGAGAGCCGTGGAAAACATGGGCGAGTGTCAGCACGCGATTGCCCTACCTGGGGCTACCTGGCTCTCAGCGCTGCCGCACCCCTGCTCCTCATGGTCAGGAGTGCCCATCAGAAATAGAATGGGGACATTCTAAGGGGGCCCAGCCTCCTTGACTCTTGATGTTTTTGAAACTTGGCATGGCTGTTTTACTCAGCGAGCTCATATGTCCTCTCACGTATGTTCTCTTCCCACCTCCCTCTCTCCCTCCCCGCCCTCACTGCCCCCACATTTGGGAAAGAACACTCCCAGCTTATCTGCTGGTGTTGCTCTTCATAAGCTCTCATGCTGAAGGCCGACCCAATATCGATCCCTCTGGCAAGGTTGAGGCTTTATTATTTTATTTTATTTTAAAGATTTTATTTTTAAGTAATCTCTACACCCAATGAGGGGCTTCAATTTACAACCCCGAAATTAAGAGTCCCAAGCTCTACTGACTGAGCCAGCTGGGTGCCCGAGGCTTTATTATTTTAAAAGTAGCACCTTTGAATCCTTAAAGGCCTGTCTCACTTAATTTGGATCATCTTGACCTTTGTTTAAGTTTCTTCAGACTTTTCTTGTTTTTAAAGGAGCTTTTATAAGAGCAACTGAGGTGACCTCCTTTGCAGAGAAAATAAAAAGTGTGCAACGGAACAAAGTGACCTTGGAGACATGGAAGATCTTCCAAATGTTGAAGAGTCATCCGAACTAGCTCAGCTTTGGTACATGACTTTAGTACACGCCTTTGTACAGAAAACTGGCTTCCACCCACTACGTCCTGAGCTTATGACTGTCAGGGGAGGCCACCAGGGGGTCACCTGTGCCCCAGGCCAGCTCCTGATGGGAGGTGCCAGAGCACCCCGGCTATGGAGGATGAACTCCGTGTCCCATGAAAAGGGTTGGCGTGGGCAGGGCTGTAAAGGGAAATTTTGCCAGCTTAAGGCCATGAACCCAAGAGGAAATTACATTTTAAGCAAAAATAAAATGCTGTGGAAATATTTAATGTTAGGTAATGCTGCTTCAGGGAGGGCATCAAATCCCTTCTATTAAATCTTTTCCTCCTTTGGTCCTTTGGCTTCCTGTTCTTCGTAACAGAATACGGTGCATTGTCTGTGGAGTGCTGAGTGAAGCGATGCTTCTGTCAGCTCTTCTCAATAATATCATTTCTGTTACACTTGCATTCAAGGCTCTGCCCTCTTTCTCTGCCCTGATTGTCTGCAGCATTAACGGAAATGCATCCATTTAGTTTTGACTGGAGAAGTGAAACTTTAACCAGAATGTATTAAATGTGGGTCTCAAATTTAGTCACAGGAAAGGGTTTTTAGCCCAACATTACCCCCTAGTGGGACACAAAAGAATAGATATTAACTAGGGTATGTGGGATGCAAATGAACAGGTGTAACTAGAGACTTTGCAGCTGGTCTGCTCTGTGGCAAATACAGGGTCTCTTAAGAATACCATTTATTTATTTACTTACCTATTTTTTAAAGATTTTATTTATTTATTTATTTATTTCAGAGAGAGAGTACGTGTGCAAGCATGAGCGGGGCAGGGTAGAGGGAGAGGGAGAAGCAGACTCCCCGCCGAGCAGGGAGCCCAACGAGGGGCTTGATCCCGGGATCCCAAGATCATGACCAGAGCTGAAGGCAGATGCCCAACCGACTGAGCCACCCAGGCACCCCAAGAATACCACTTAAAAATACACTTCCCAGGGGCACCTGGGTGGCTCAGTCAGTTAAGCGTCTGCCTTCGGCTCAGGTCATTATCCCGGGGTCCTGGGATCGAGTCCCACATCGGGCTCCCTGCTCAGTGGGGAGCCTGCTTCTCCCTCTCCCTCTGCTGCTGCCCCTACTTATGCTCTCTCTCTCTGTCAAATAAATAAATAAAATCTTTAAAAAAATACACTTCAGGGGCGCCTGGGTGGCTCAGTCGGTTAAGCGTCTGCCTTCGGCTCAGGTCATGGTCCCAGGGTCCTGGGATTGAGCCCTGCATCGGGCTCCCTGCTCGGCGGGAAGTCTGCTTCTCCCTCTCCCACTCCCCCTGCTTGTGTTCCCTCTCTCCCTGTCTCTCTCTCTGTCAAATAAATAAAATCTTAAAAATAAAAATAAAAATAAATCTTCCTGCTACCAAAAAAAAAAAAAAAAATACACTTCTCATCTGGAAAGTCACTAGCCTTCAGAGAAGGTGGAGCAATTCATTATGCTTAATGACCTGCTCATTTTCTTTCATTTTACCCTCCTGTGTTTGCCATACTGAATGGTATGTAAGAACTAGAGAAAAAAAAACAAATCTGATCTCATGGAAATGATGCAATGTTGTAGAACACAAGACACCAAAGGTTGGAAGATAAATCCAGAAGAAATCTAAAGGACAGTAAACATTTCAAGAAATATTCAACATCCTTATTATGAGAAAAATACAACTTGAAATATCATCTTTCACTGACCGGATTAATACAAATTAAAAGGTTGTTGAGGGGCGCCTGGGTGGCTCAGTCGGTTAAGTGTCTGCCTTCGGCTCAGGTCATGATCTCAGGGTCCTGGGATTGAGCCCCACGTCGGGCTCCCTGCTCAGCGGGGAACCTGCTTCTCCCTCTCCCTCTGCTGCTCCCCCTGCTTGGGTTCTCTCTCTCTCTCTGTCAAATAAATAAATAAAATCTTTTTTAAAAATAAAAAAATAAAAGGTTGTTGACTTCAAAATTTGGTGAAGGCATGGGAGAAGACAGCACTGGCTGTTGATGGGAGTGTGAGAACAAGTAGATTGTTTTGAAAGGTGCTCTGGCAGATATTTGTTACAATTTTAAACGGGCATTTTACTCCTTCAATTCTATCCCAAGGAAATATTCTTTTCTATGCCACGAATGTCTTTACAATGATATTCACTCCCACAGTGTTTATAATATGAAGACTCTACCATAGTGAAAGCCCATCACCTGGAGAGGGAAGGCAGGTGTGGTATGGGATATTCCTTTTCTATGGAATATTGTGCTGCCATTAAGATAAATGAGGTAGATCTATATATTCCAACATGAAAAGCTCTCTCTGACACTTAGGTGGGGAAAAAAGTGGAATCACAGAATAGAAGTGTATATAAATTCATAGAACAAATGAGCTTCAATCTATCAATGATGCTTACCTCCATGTAGGAAGAAGGAGTTGAGGAGCTAGTAAAGGAAGACTTTCTTTCCATATAATTTTCTCTTGTTCAATATGGGTGTTCGTTTTCGATTGTTGCATCTGTGTATTACTTGTATGTAAAAAGCAAACCAAAAAATAAGTATTATTATGTGATGTTCATGCAGATGCACTAATGTTTATTGGAGACTTCTTTACTGTAGGGCATAGAGAGTTTCAATTTAACAAAGTAGAAGGCTGTACAGTGATAAGTCTTTCCACCAAGTGTCATTTTTCAAGAAATCTCAGCACGTGGGTAAACATTTTGCTGGAGAAATGTGTGAATCTGTAATCTTCCAGATAGTCTGTCCGAATCTTCCCTGGCCTGGTCACTGCCCAAGTCAGCACTGTTGACACGGGGCTCTAAACTGAGCTGCGTTGGGCGAGGTGGCAACAGAGTTACAGCCTGAGGACCTCCAGCCCTTATTCTCTTCACTGCAAATCCCTAAACCTGGTCAAGTCACTGAAGAGACAACTTGCTCTACAAAAATCCTCCCTTTTGCTCCTCTCTACTCAGAAATAAGAAGGAATTCCAAAGGAGATTCTGAAATCCCCACGTCAACCTGTGGGTTTTATTAAAGCTACTTCACAGAATACTTCATTTTCAAAGGAGTTTATAATTTTATATTTTGCTTAAGTCTTTTAGGAAGTCCCCATACCCCGGTTAACTCCACCTCAGCAGGCATTTACAAATTCCCTGATTGCATGATGCATCTTGTTCTTCATGAGACCCGCGGCTGAGGAAATCATCCAGTGCCCCATCCCAAAACATTTTGTGCTTTTATTTTTTTCATGAACTCTTTCAAATGTCTTCTCAGCTTCAGTGAGCATTTCTTTGACTTCTCTCAAGAAGGACCCAGTGAATTCAGGTGTTAGTTCTCTATTTTTTCCCTTGTTCTGATGTACAGTTCTCTAGTTCTCATCGTGAGAAGAGATACCGTGTTGTATCACACTGGGAATGCCTGATGTTTCAATTTATACAAAACTAATGTCCAAATACCTGATGCTCAGTCTCCCTTCTTGGCTCCTGGTGAAATGTCATATTGACCACATACTGTTCTATACCAAGATCTCTTTCACTTCCAAAACTTGAAAAGTCAACACTCTCCTTTACATGTTGCTCTAGACCTAAAAAAGTTGCCACAGGAGTTGAGAGAGGGGTTAAAATAGCACACATGGGGCGCCTGGGTGGCTCAGTCGTTAAGCGTCTGCCTTCGGCTCAGGTCATGATCCCAGGGTCCTGGGATCGAGCCCCGCATCGGGCTCCCTGCTCGGCGGGAAGCCTGCTTCTCCCTCTCCCACTCCCCCTGCTTGTGTTCCCTCTCTCGCTGTCTCTGTCTGTCAAATAAATAAATAAATAAAATCTTTAAAAAAATAGAACACATGGCTCATAGATTTTGACAGCATGACAGAGGATGCTGTAAATAATGTACCAAAACCAGCAGGGGGGAAAATGAATAAACTGTAATACTTTGTATACTCTAGGTTCTTCTCCTCTCAGAATATGGACCAGTACTGAAATTAGTCTCTAGGTAGACAGACAGTGACTGACCATAACCATTCCTATTTGCTTGTTTATTTTTCTGCGGGAAGTTGGGATGGGAGGGGAACACAATGACACTGAAGTTTTAGAAAGATCATATAACAGCAGCTTAAAAGAGTAACTGGAGGGTATGAAGGGAGACTAGAGGCAGAAAAATAAAGTGGCCACCACCCCGCAATCTTTGTCCTTTCAAACACTTGCCACAAACATGAATGTGCACGTATGAAAGTGTGGCATCATGAACTTACAGGCTTGATCATTTTCTTTCTTTTTTTTTTAAAGATTTTTATTTATTTATTTGACAGAGAGAGACACAGCGAGAGAGGAAACACAAGCAGGGGGAGAGGGAGAGGGAGAAGCAGACTCCCCGCTGAGCAGGGAGCCCGATGCGGGGCTTGATCCCAGGACCCTGGGATCATGACCTGAGCCGAAGGCAGATGCTTAACAACTGAGCCACCCAGGTGCCCTGATCATTTTCTTTCTTGCTTGCCAGTGATTGGAGGAGTAATTCTATCATATTCAGCCTGACCAATAGCCAAGGGGCTATTTTGAATGACTGCCTTCCAGTTATTAAGAGAAACAGACCCAGTTAAGGAAAGTTGCATTGGAGTTGCCAGGGTCAGGGGCTATAAATCCATACATAGTCTTTCATCAGAGCATCAACCTCTGAGTCCCATTCTAGGTCACACTTTGAGGCATACAGGTTGATCATCAGATATTGTGCAAAGGTGTCAAGAAAAGACAAGCTGCTGAGACACTACTTGATCCATCACAGACTGAGCATGCTCTGTTCCTTTTTTTTTTAAGATTTTATTTATTTATTTGACAGAGAGAGACACAGTGAGAGAGGGAACACAAGCAGGGGGAGTGGGAGAGGGAGAAGCAGGCTCCCCGCTGAGCAGGGAGCTCGATGCGGGGCTCGATCCCAGGACCCTGGGATCATGACCTGAGCCAAAGGCAGAGGCTTAACGACTCAGCCACCCAGGCGCCCCGCTCTGTTCCTTTAAGTACAAAGCGATAGAGCTTCTCGTGTCATGTGGCAGGAAGTTGGGATTGCTACTTTTGTTTAAGGATAACCTATTTTAAAAAAAAAAGTATAGTTCAGAGTGATGAGGATAGATCAAATATTAATATGAGCCTCATAAAACCGTCTTGCACCAGGATGCCTGGGTGGCTCAGTGGGTTATGCATCTGCCTTCAGCTCAGGTCATGATCCTGGGATCCTGGGATCCTGGGATCGAGCACACATTGGGCTCTCTGCTCAGCGGGGGAGTCTGCTTCTCCCTCTCCCTCTGCCCTCCCCCTGCTCATGGTCTCTCTCTCTCATAAGTAAACAAAATCTTTAAAAAAAAAACAAAAACAAAAACCCTCGAACCTATCGACAAGTACAAAGCCAGACTGATCTCATAATTGGGAATAGACAGAGGAACCCAGATTAAGAGGTGTTTAGGAAAAACAATGGATAGGTCTTGGTAGCTAGATGTGGGTCATATGCTATCAGGAGGAATCAAAGATGACTCACATTTCTGGCTTCAGGTACTAATGTACTTAATTAAGGTAAGGAATAACAAAGGGGAATATGTTATAGGGAGAACATAGCAAGTCCAGTTTTTGAGGTGCATATGGTACATTCATGAAATGAGAGTGTGGACAAAGTTTGGAACTCCCAAGGCACTCAGTACATACTTGTTGAATGAAACAGTTCAGGAGAGAAGCTTGAGCTGAGCTAACCCTCTCAAGTCAACAGCAGACAGATGGGAGTTGAAACAGTTTAAGTGGGTGAGTGCCTCCAGGGCAGGCAGTGGAGAAGACAATCTTAGAGGATCCTTGTGGTACCCATCATTCAGGGGTTCGCAAAGGAAGGCAGGCCAGGACAACTGATGGAGGCTTTGTCTGAGAGAGAAAAGGGAATCTGGAAAATACTGGTTTCACAAAGACCATGCAAGGGAGGAGGGAATTTTCATGTGGGAATGTCACGGATCTAAACGTCACAGAGAAAGGAAGTAAATTAAGAACCAGAAAGCATCTATTGGATTCAGGAATTTAGGAAAGCACTGGTGCCCTCGGCAGACGCAGCTTCAGCCCAGTGGTGAACCCCCGAGTCATACTAAAGTGAAGGGAAGTCAGCCTGGAAATGAAAACATGGAGGTGGAAGATTGCACTACTCTTTCATGATGTTTGGGGCTGCAGCACAGTTGATAAATAGTAAATAAAGTGTGTAACAGAGTTAAGGAATTGAATATGTGAAGACGCTGAAGATAAAAGACAGAGGTGAAAGGATGTCAAGTTTTCTCCAAGATGGGGGAAGGAGAAATCCGATGGCAGGTACACATAAATTTGTAGTCGAGGGACCAAAAGTGGAGAGTCGCAACTGATAGCACCAGTTCTATCTGTGAATCAAATTTTTCACGTATGAGGGGGCAGGAGTGGGATTAGGGCCCTTTAAGAAACCAGTCAAGAATGAAAATAGCTATTTTGGGATTAGAAGATTGGATTAGGGACCTGGAAAGGGACTGTTGAGTGGCAGTCGGGGCTCATCTGAAGACAAACACAATATTGTAGCAGCACAGCTCTAGGGTGTGAATTCCCCCCACCCAACAGCCCAGATGTGATTGAAGAGGGCAGATGCGTGTAATGTTTCAAGATTTGAGGATTACAGAGTGGCCACTACAAGTGGTGGCCTCAGAAGGTGAAGGAAAATGGAGTCGAGAGGGCTGGGAAGACAGTGGTTGAAGAGAGGACCTCGGGATCGAATCTGGTGAGGAAATTCAGTGAGAGATGGGGCGCCTGGGTGGCTCAGTTGGTTAAGCGACTGCCTTCGGCTCAGGTCATGATTCTGGAGACCCGGGATCGAGTCCCACATCGGGCTCCCTGCTCAGCGGGGAGTCTGCTTCTCCCTCTGACCCTCCCCCTCTCATGCTCTCTGTCTCCCATTCTCTCTCTCAGATAAATAAATAAAACCTTTTAAAAAAAAAAAAAAAAAAAAAAAAAAAAAGAAATTCAGTGAGAGAAATGGCAAATTAACCGAGGCTTAGAAGACCAGGGTGCCATGTGCAGGTGCTGGGAGGGACTGAGTTGCAGAGTTAGGAGGTTCATGTTTCTGAGGCACAGCGGCGGGACGGCGATGAAAAGCCACAGAAATCAAGGTTGGAGTGTTTGCTGGAGTTTGTTGGAGTGTTCTTTCTATAGATGCTTAAGTTCCCCAGGTGGTGGCAAAAAGGGGGGGCAGAGAGGAAGTCTGTGATGTGGATGCTAAGTACTTGGTGAATGCTGGTGAGGGCTCAGGGAAACCCAGGTTGGTCGAGGCGACAGGGTACACAATTCTCTGATACAGCTCTCCCTGAGGCATAGAGTCTAGCTCCCTCGATTCCACTCTGACCTGGCCTGTGACTGCTTTGACCCCTAGAGTGTGGTGGGTGTGCCCCTACTCCAGGAGTGAGGGCGGAGGAAGAAGTCATGACCAACTCTTACCTTTATCACGACAGTGATTCTTAACTGGCTTGCCTGCTTCTACTGCTGTGCTTCTACCATTATTCTCATTCGCGTGCTCAGAATTACTCTTGAAATCTGAGTCAGAATATGCCTCCTCTGCTCCTGCCTTTAGGATGCTCCATCTCACTCAGAGTTAGAAGCAAGAGTCTTTTCACTGACCTCCGAGATCCTGTGAGATCTGCTTCCCCGTTACCGCTCCGCCTCACTGCTAACATGTTCCCTTTGCTCATCCACAGCATCCTTAATATGCCTCAAACTTGCCAGGCAGCCCCCTCCTTCAGGGGCCTTTGTACTTGTGGCTCCTTTAGTCTGAAAAGCTCTTCCTTCAGGTATCTGCATGGCTCACTCAAAAGGCACCTCTGTGAGGTCTTCTCTGAGCACCCCAGCATTTCAAGTCCTGCGTCTTTGCTTTATTTTTTTTTAATTGCCCATGTCACTCACATAACATATGGGGCATTTATCTTGCTCACTGTTTCCCTTATCTGAGTGTGAATTTCTCTTAAGGACAGGGATTTCTGATCTGTCATTCGCTGCTGTACGCTGGGTGCCTAAAACAGTATCTGGCGTAGAGGAGGTGGGCGATAATCATGAAATAAGTAAATTCGCCAGACTCATTCCAGGGCTCAAAAGATTATCTCCAGTCCAGTCCCAGGGATGTGGCATCAGTCTAGCCAATACTTGCCCCTGAAGGATTCTAAGGAGAGCTATAGGATTTTGGTTTGTAGAGTTCTGGCCTCTCTGTGAAGGGGGAAGAGAGGAAGCCGCTGTGAATCCAGGAAGCCCTAATCTATAGCTCCACCCTCAGCCAGGTGCTTCTAGCTGCTTCTAGGTGCTGTGCGAACCCGCCTCCCGGCCACCAGGCACATTAACAAAAGCCCGCAGGTAGAGAATCCGGGTCCTCGCCTTCTAAGCTCGCGCTGTGCCTATCCATCGATTCCTTTGTCTGGCTCCCTAAGCTTTCCTTTTAAAGAATTAGACTGTCAAGAATACGTTCAACAAAAGGCACGGGGCCCTAAACATTATGTGAAGAATCATCTTAAAGCTGAAAATTGTGTGAGATGCTTTGCACTCAACACATCAACTGCTCTTCTCAGGTGAGAAGTGTTGGCTCTAACAGAGGCGCCTTCTTCCAGGATGGAGAGTGAAGAGCACCCACTCACAGGAGCCCTTCCCCAGAGGTATCCGAAATGAGGCAGCTGCAACACTCCCCAGGAGTCTCGCTCTGTTAGATTCGAGAACTAAAATAGCTCTATGTGTAGGCCCCTGAGACCAAGCTTCAGGCAGAGACCAGCCCAAGACTGGGAGGCTGCTATCGAATCTCTGGGGACAGGAAAGTGGGTCCTGCTGTGACAAAGACATACTGCGGGTTCCCAGTCCGCATACCTCGGAGGGAGAGGAGGACGCTGTTGGCACATGAGCCTTCTCATTGCCTGTGGTTCCCTTTGTGCTACTTCCACGTAGCTGTCCCCCCTCGTATCCAGAATCAGACTGGAAGTAACGCTGGACGGATCGAGGCTAGATCTATGGTTTCTCTGGCACACCCACTTCCCTAGCATTCAGGCTCCGAATGGTTTCTTCCTTTCCCCTGGCAGTAGCTTTCTCTTTTGAGTCTTCATAGGTAAAAGCTCCACCAAGGCCAAGGTCCAGTGCCCTGTAGCTAAGGGCTCACCGGGATGCCAGTTCAAATCTATGAGGGTATACACAAGAGCCACCATCTGGAGGGTGTAATGATTATTAGCCTGTGAATCTAGTCATCCCAGAGCCAGATCCAAAGGGACCACTCAGAGATAGTCCATCACAATCAACTGAAAGAGAATAATCCATGGAGATACTAAAAAGACACAACACAACCATTAAAAACAAGCCAGGAACTTTAATCTTGTTTCAGAAAATGCTCTTTGAAATGCACTGCCTGCCTTCTGGAGGCTGAGGAGGATGAGCTGACAGGTCTATTTGTCTCATGGGCTAAGCTGTAAATAACCAACTCAAAGGCTCGGGGCTCCTCCGCATGTAGTCTAGAGAAGCAGACGGACTAAACACGGCCACTAGGTAATAACATTCCTGCTGTGACGCACCATGATGTGTCTGCACTGATGACGGCAGTATTACAAGCCGGCATGGACGGAGACATCTGCTTTCAGAGGGACGCACTGGTCAAAGTCCCTTTCTCAGTAACCATGGAAAATTCTGACTCCTCTTGTTTATCTGGGGCAAGACATTTAAACCCATGCTTATTCCCCTCCCAAATCCATCTTTGATTTTGGCAAGGTAGAGGTGAGCAAGAGTATTGGATTTTTATTGTTCTTTCTTTTTTTTAAGATTTTATTTGAGAGAGTGAGAGTGAGAGTGAGAGAGTGAGCACGAGCAGGGGGAAGAGTAGAGGGAGAGGGAAAAGCAGACTCCCTGCCGAGCAAGGAGCTCAATCCCAGGACTCCAGGATCATGACCCCAACCGAAGGCAGATGCCCAACCGACTGAGGCACCCAGGCGCCCCTAGAGGTAGAAACACATGATGGAATAATGTGTAACCGTCTTAAAGTTAAATGAATTAAATGACTAGTTACTCAACTAGATACAAACTAAATGGTACTACAGTGTACTGATGAGGATGAAACAGAGGGATTTTCATCCTTTAATCTCTTCTGCAGGATAAGTTAAATAATTAGATAACTGGGGCGCCTGGGTGGCTCAGTCGGTTAAGCATCTGCCTTTGGCTCAGGTCATGGTCCCAGGGTCCTGGGATCGAGCCCTGCATCGGGCTCCCTGCTCAGCGGGGAGTCTGCTTCTCCCTCTCCCACTCCCACTGCTTGTGTTCCCTCTCTCGCTGTGTCTCTCTCTGTCAAATAAATAAATAAAATCTTAAAAAATAATAATAATAATTAGATAAGTGATAAGCATTCTCTTATTTTAAACACACCCATTCGCACGCACATCACTACATATTGTATTTATCTCAAAATATTTGCCTGTAAGCGCTGGTTTACTTAGTCAAATGGTTGTCCAAATAGAATCCCCCCCCAAAGTTGTCAAAAGAGTCACGTTATTGCCTTAGGTAGGAACTCAAGCACTGAGATAAAAGCCACATCTGAATATTTGATGTATTTTATTTGTTCACATTTGTCCTACTTGAGGTTAACACTACTTCATTGGACAGTTTAAAAATCATTCTGTAAACAAAATAAAAAACAGCAGCAAGAGTTAACATAAAAACACAATGCATCATAAAGGAATGTGTTGAAACGAACACTCTGAATAAGCAAAGAAAATGTGACCATGATGATGATTCAACAGGAGAGAAAACCTTCAACATCTGTAAAAGGCAAAACTGGAATAGTAATAAAATTTTAAAAAAAGCAAGAATCCAAAGTGCAGGTGCGCTAGTCTTCTTTTCCACATCCATTCAGGAAATAGATAGAGCATACTATTCTTTTAATAAAGTGACAAGTTCTGCTTTAAAACATTCAGGTACGTTATCTTGCAGATTGTTTTTTTAAGTTTACATGATCTCTACTTTACATTGATTTAACTGGAAAGATGATCATAGGCAATACGTGGCATAATTTCTTGAATCTATGTAGAGTATAGAAATGGTAAAGTTTGTTTTAGTTTTTGCTTTATTTGCAATGAGTAACAAGAAGCTGAAGATCCAGTATCAGAAGCATCAGTACTTTTACTCTTTCCAGAGGGGGAAAAAAAAAATCCAGAGCCTTCTGTCTTCTTTGTTGCCATTTTCAGATTCTCTGTAACAAAAGACTGTTCATTTTCCCTGAATTCTGGTCAGCTGACTTAAATAATCAGAACAGTTTTCTAATGCAAAATCAATCTGGTATTGGTCTGGATTGATCAAATAGAAGTGTTATTCTGGCATATGTAAAAATCATTTACACGTTCATAATTGTTTAGAACCTCAGATGTTTCCTCCTTGAAAGGAAACATCTGTTGAATAGGATTTTTGAATAGAGGACTTTTATGAAATGTATTTCAAATCTTAAAAAATATTTTGAATGCCCCCTAAGATGGTATAGGATTTGCCTCAGCTGACAGTTTCTTTTCCTTTTGGGAACATTCTTGTGTTCGTGGCATTTCATTTTCCTTATGGGTCTAGTATCATTTAGAAAGCCCAAATACAAATGGCTGTGGCCTTATTTAGCATTAAACAGCACTGTTTTTAAACCATGTATACAGCTCAACAGCAAGATTAAGAAGTTAAAATACACACATATCACGGACAGATTCATCTTTTTTTTTTTTTTTGGAATTCATTGAATAAACTGTATTCTGGGAAATCCCCCTCCCCCCAAGACAGCGTACTGTACCTACATCGAGGTGTTTAAATATTTCTCCAACAGTTTTCATTGTATTATATTATGAAAACACTAGGCTTCAAGCCGGGTCCTAATAAATATTTAATTTAAAAGGGAGAAAGGAACCCCAACACAGAACATTTAAAAAAACAAAAACAACACCAAAACCAAAACCCTTCCCTTCCCTCCCCAACCCGTCCCCAACGAAGGCGCAGGTGTCAGCCTGACATGGCGGAGATCTCATAGTCACTGACCGAGGTGAGGGGCTTGCCCATCATCCGGATGTTTTTTGCACTGGTGATCCTGGCCATCATGCACACGGGCTTGTCAAAGTACTTCACCAGGGCCGGCTCAGTCAGGAGGGAGGCCAGGAACTGCTCGAAGGTGATGGCCCAGTCCTGGTCCAGGCTGGTGCTCCGGCGCAGTGCCCCCGTGCCCTGACCGCTGCGCACCAGGACTGTGTCCTCCCCAATGTCCTCGCAGTGCAGCTTGTCCTCCTCGTGGGAGCCGGCGCTCAGCACCGAGTACGAGGACATGGAGCTGTCGTCCTTGGTGTCATCGTCGGAAATCAGCATGGAGGAGCAAGCCCCGTTGTCCCGGGGAGAGGAGTCCTCCAGCTTAATGTCCTCCATCTGCCCTCCCAGGGAGTGCTCCTCACCCTCCCCGGTCAAGCTGGCCGGCAGGGGCTCAACAGACTCCACCACGTAAGGCTGGCTGGGCCCTTTCTTGGGGAAGAGCATGCCTGGGATGCCGCCCCCGCTCCCGCCCTCCTTTGCAGGCTGGGTGACAAAGAGCTTGCCGACTTCCCCAATCTCCAGCAGGAGGCTGGTCACTGCGGCCGTGGCGTGGTACAGCTCCTGCTCATTGGGGTCTTCGCTGAACATGTTGTACATTGTCTTACACAGCTCAATAAACTGCCCCTGAAAAGCGATTCGGGAAAACACAAAGGATGTGACCATTTCATGGGAAGCACAGAGGCAGGACTGAAGCGGGCCGGAAAGCTATTTGATATTAGGGGGTGCCTGGGTGGCTCAGTCGTTAAACGTCTGCCTTCGGCTTGGGTCGTGATCCCAGGGTCCTGGGATCGAGCCCCGAGTCAGGCTCCCTGCTCAGCGGTGAGCCTGCTTCTCCCTCTGCCGCTGCCGCTCCCCCTGCTCATGCTCTCTCTCTGTTTCTCCCTCTCTGTCAAATAAAATAAATAAAATCTTAAAAAAAAAAATAGGGTTCCTGAAAGACCCTTGAAAAGTCCTAGATGTCAGATGAATTGACGTGTTGTTTAAAGTCTCTTTACTCATGTTTCCATTCTTTTTAATTTGAAATTTTTCCAACATCCATAAACGTAGAAAGAATGAAATAATAAACCTTCATGTACCTGTCACCTGAGGTCAAGAATGACTGTCAGACAGTTGCTCCACTAACTCTCTTATCCTCTGTTCGAGCACCGTAAGGAAATCCCAGACCTCATCCCATTTCACATCTCCACACTTTGGTGTGCTGCCCCCGGTGAGGCTCCAGTGCCCCCTCCCAGGACACGTGTGCTGGTGTCCCCGGACCCCCCCCACAGGGTTCATCTGCTCTCCTGATAGGCGACTCAGCACTGGCATCCTGCGTTACAATTATTTGTACTGTTTCATCTGCCTCAGACATTTCAGCGTTTTAAGGACAAAATGTGTTAATAGCTATCTTTATAGCCGAGCACAGAAATTTGCCAACAGCATGAGCTTGTCTTTTGAGTATCTGACGGTATTTTTAATAACTGAAATGAGAATGCTTGTACTCTCAAAACTGAATATTTTGTGATTCACATTTTCTCTGCGGGGGTCACCTTCTCATGACTGAGCCTATTTTTGATGCACAAAAACATGCACAAAATAGATCCAAACAGATCCCAATTAAAATGCCGAGTTACCATTCTCTTTGAGGGGGACTTAACGCTACATTTTTCTGTGACTGGAAAACAGAGCTTCAAGGTTCGAAATGAATGAACTGAAATGTTAAACACTTACCTGATTCAATTTGGGTAAATCCTTTGCGTTCTTTGATTTAGATTTATTTTCTGGAGTCCAGAGTCTCAGATAATTACGATTTTCTTGAGAATTTGCCCTCTTCCCTAAAACCCAAGTGTCAAGAAATAAGTATTCAAAGGTCAAGAAACAAGTGTCCAACCCGCAGTAAGGTAAACACGTGGAGGAGAGCATCCTTACCTCTGTCGGGTTGGAGACTCACTGTAACAAAGCCGTCATCTGCACCGTGCTTCCTTCTGCTATCCAACCCAACCACTGCCAAGAAAGAGAAGAAAAAGATTACAAGGTTATACAACAAACCCACAGATTCAGCATTTGTAGTAGAAAACAGAAAAGCCTCTAGGTCAGGTTGCCTTATTCAGCAAAACAAACAAAACAAAACCAAAACCAAAACCCAGTACACAGAGTTAAATTTGAATTTGAAATAAATAACCAATAATGCTTTAGTAGAAGTGAGCCTTAAATAGCACATGGAATATACTCATGCTAAACAAATGATTTTTTTATTTATCTCAAACTTAGCTTTTACTAGGTGTTCCCTATTTTATCCGATAGCCCTATTTCTCGGTAATGGTTTCCCCCAGAATTATTTTTCACAAGTGGGGTTCAGTGTAGAATTAGGACTTAAAGGAACGATGTCATGTAGTCTTCCGTACTTAAAAAATGGTGGTGATGGCCCAATGAATGTCGATTTCCCTACCCTCTCTGTTACCTCATCATCTTAACTTTATATACACGAGCCTGGTTTTCTGTCAGGCCCTGCAAAAGATCAAGAACTTTTTAAAAAAGAAATAAAAATCGATGTTGATAAAAGGGAAACCAAAAAATCCTACAAAATTCCTTACATTCATAATCTGGCATTTCAAAGATAGGACTTTCAAGGAAACCACTGATAACTGTTTTCCTTTTTCTTCTTAAAACGGAACATCACAGGGCACATAAGGACTTCAAAAAGGAGAGGTATGTATAACCCCCATTCCCATTCCATTTGTCAGCTCTCAGAATGCATTCCAGCACTTCTTCAATCATCCAAAAGATGGCTGGTTTGCCAGATATGGGACCTTCACTGAATTTAGCATCAGGTTAATCTCAGCAGCTTTTAAGACAGAGCGAGAACAATGCACTATATGTCACCAAGAAGTTCTTCTCCTCTTAATGTTGAAAGTGATTTAGGAAACCAGTAGATATTAAAAAATATTTAATATATGGTAAGTTTGTGCAATAGATATAATACAGCCATTTAAAAACCATGTTTCCAGAGACTGTTTCATGACATAGTAATATGCTCACTGGACTTTAAATGAAAAAAGTAGTCTACACAACTATAATAGGCAGTTTGATCCCAGGTTTATACATAGACATACATGTTATATGAATAAAAATGACAGAAAATATTTCAAGATACTGTTATCTTTGTATTATAAAATTTTAAGGTTATCTTTAGCTTATTTTATATATTATATTTTTAGAATTTCAACACAAAGCAATAATGATTTTGGAGTTAGAAAAACATTTTTTATTTATTTTTATTTATTTTTTTAAAGATTTTATTTATTTGACAGAGAGAGACACAGCGAGAGAGGGAACACAAGCAGGGGGAGTGGGAGAGGGAGAAGCAGGCTTCCCGCACAGCAGGGAGCCCGATGCGGGGCTCGATCCCAGGACCCTAGGATCATGACCTGAGCCGAAGGCAGACGCTTAACGACTGAGCCACCCAGGTGCCCCAGAAAAACATTTTTTAAAAAGCAACTTTGATGATTATTAAATGCTACTGGCATGTGAGCATTGCTGAAGCATTCTGAAACAAGTGGATCCTTTTCTGAAATGAGTGTTTACTAAGAAAGATAGTGCTCACGTCTTGCAGCCAAAATACTATTGCTAACAAAGCTAAGAATATCACAGGACATGCGAAGACACTATGCTAAAAGCCTTCCTACATTATCTCATTAAATCCAATCTACACCCAAGAGGACAACTACCATCTCCATTTTCCACAGAAGGAAATTGAGACTCAGAAATACCAGGACCTACCTGAGGTCACCTGGGTAACAATATACAGAGCAGCAGAGTAGCATTCTGTCCACAGATCCTACCCTCAACTCGTATTGCCAATAATAAGACTGGATCCGGTTCACCCCTTTCTACTCAATCATAATAACATAGTTTGATAATAAATGGTGACTACACTTACCGTGATGAGCACTGAGTAATGTACAGAATAAATCACGTTGTACGGCTGAAACTAATATGACACTGTATGTTAATTATACTCCAATAATAATAATAATAAAAAGCTGGTCTAAACTCTGCTTATTTTGGAATGGAAAATTTAAGAGGCAAAAGGACCCAGGAGCAACCACATTTACTTTTGGACTTGGGTGAAGTCATGAAGCTTCACTGATGATGAATGAGAAGGTAAATAACTCACTGCAGCAGCAAGCTGAGCGACTCTGCTTAGCTTCATACAAGACAAACAGGACATGACAATATATAAATTTGGAGATGTATACAATGAGTTGAATCACATCTATGTAGATCTAACAACTACATAAAGCAGAAGTGAGCACATTTTTTTTTTGTAAAGGGCCGGAGAGTAAGTATTTTCGGCTTTGCAGGCCATACTGTCTCCATCTCAACTACTCAATCTTACCCCTGTAGCATGAAGGTAGCCAGAGGCAATATAAATGAACAGCTTTAAAACTTTATTTCTAGGCACTGAAGTTTAAATTTCATGTAATCTTCCCCTATCATGAATTATTATTCTACTTCTGATTTCTAGAAACCATTTAAAAATGTAAAAACCATTCTTAGTTCACAGGTTGTGCAAACAGACCGTGGGCCACATTTGGCCCACGGGCTGAGGTTTGCATCTGGATGGCTGTTACAGAGCTAAGACAGAAATAAGAGAACTCTTTCTGGCAGAAATGTCCTGATTCTGGATAGCAGCATAATAACAGGATGATGTCCTTAATGAGGCTGACTATAGCAGGCAGAGTGGAGTAAAATACATAGCTCTTTGGGCCATGTTTTCCCTAAGCCAGGGGGACATGGTGTACATGGTCCCTTCAGTGGGCCAAGTACCCACTCCCCAGGAGTTGGTTGCCCGACTTCAGAAATGTGAAAAGAAAGTAACATATTAGGCTACTGGATTGGTATACTTCTGATTGACTAGCTTTGGAGGCAACTTCTTCCAATGACAGAGGGCTCTGTAGAAAAGAAATACAGTACCCCTGGCGAGGAAAGTCACTTACCGTGTGTACATTCTGGGGTGATATCTTCAAAGAAGTATTGAGTTGCTTCAAAAGCAGAATCTGGCTCGTCTTGATCAGAGGATGGCTCTAGAGAGAGGAGGAGAGGTAATTCTCATATTGGCAGAGTGGTGACTCAGTGAAAGTGTGCTTTAGTTGTTAAAGAAGTGACAAGGGGGAGGGTGAGAAGCTGAAGTTACAAAGGTGGAGTGGGGGACATCACTGGGGGCCCTGAACGCCTTACGGGGGGCGGGGAGCTCACTCCATTTTTCACTCCATCTTCCTTTTTAACAACCTCACACCACGGTGTCCCTTTACATCTTCCTTTTTTTAAGATTCTCCTAAATTCTGTGAAATGCTGCTTCACAAACCAAATTTTAGGAAACTGTACGCATTAAAGATAATTCTCAAATCTATAGTTCTACCCTAGCTCTATCCTTAATGCTAATCCCTCATTTTTTTTTAAGTATTTGCTAGCTACATCCAAGCTACAGGGCAACCTTTTTAAAACCTGAGCTCAAAACCTCTCCATCTTTCCCACTTGTTCCTGTGTTAAAACGACTCCTTCTAATCTCAAAATCTCAGGTTCCTACCCTCTCTTCTCTTTCACAACCCTTATATCCCATGAGTTACCAAATGCTATTCACTCTCTTGCAGAAGTCTGCTCTTTTCTATTACCACTCCTACCTCAGACAGGAAAATGACCACAGATCAAGCACATACGGATTCAGGAACCTATGTAGGTAATTACTATTCCATTCATCCTTAGTGACCAGTGAGTGATTCTAAATATCACAAAAAGAGAGATTTCAAACCAGGTCCTGGTAGAGATACATGAGCTCCTCTGTGTCGCTCACTTACCGGGCAAGACGTGCATTTTGTACAGGAGTTTGAGTTTCTCTGTGAGGTCCCCGTGGCACGCAGCACCTAGAATCACATAAGTACCAATGTGAAGGTATTGTGTGTGCTACTGACCCCTCTGGGCTTAGCATTCCCTTGAAAAGTCTACTTTTTGCAAATTGAAATCAAGACACTGGGTAACAGGTCTGGCCAGCACATATTTGGGCTAAGAGCTCTGGAACCAGGATGCCGGGTTTCAAATCCTTTGTACTTACTATATGCCCTTCAGAGAGTTAACCTCTCTGTACCTCAGTTTCCCCTATATAAGGTCGGATGATAAATAGAAGATTCTACCAGTGGTCTTGACATCAGGATCAAAGTAATGTGTGGATTAAACATGCTAACATGTATAAAACGCTTAGAATAGCGCCTGGCACATAATAAAGGTGTTGTTATTAAGAAAAAATCATATGACTGGGTCTCAACACTCTAATGGAATTCAGAAATAATCTCAAAATATGTTTGAGATTGCTTCCAATTACTCATTGTAAAAATCCCTTTTAGTTGTTTTTGGGGTCTCCTAAATGTTTCTTCAGTTTAATTCATCCTCATCTACCCACTATATCACCATCACTTCAATCAAAAGAACCTTGTTACTTCTTCCTTTAAAGACCATATGTATTTCAGGAATCAGAAAATCCTCTGTAAATATCTTGCCTCAGAGCACCTACTTGACGATTAATCAGCTTTGGGAAAAGAGGAATCACAGAATTTGGGTTAGCAGGAACATCAGGGGTTGTCTTGTCCAATGTCCCCCTGAATGTAGGCATCTCCCCTCCTCCACAAAAGACAGGAGAGTCTAGCACCTACTGGGACACTCGCAGGGACAGGGAGCTCGTCACCACCAGAGACATTCCATTCCACCAATGTATTCTTTAAATTAATTGAAAGTTCTTCTGCAATTTTTGTTTTAGTCTTAGGATCCTTAACCTGCAATCTCAACTTCAGAAAGTCCAGGAAGCCCCTAAAATGTACAATTTTGTCTCTATGTGCGTATGTCCTTTTGTGGGGGAGAAAATGTCCATAGTCCTTATTATATCTCCAAGAGTCCATGACTCACAAAAAGGTTTAGAACTGCTTTTCCTCCCCTTATTCTACTCTTTAAAGCCAAACAGAATAGGTCTGTTGCCTCAATACAACGACCCTTCAGATTTTGAGGATAACACACCTGTCTCCCTCAAGCTTATCTTTTCAAGGCAAGTTTATCTATTTTCCACTTTCTCATGTGACATAGTTTGTATACCCTTCCCTACTTTTATGCACATCCACCTTACGTGTCACCTTGTCAATCAATATCTCCCTGCAGAGAGTTCCAGAAGCCTCTTGTCCACTTCAGAGAATAGTGGAGATACTCTTGACTCCACTACTAAGACAGCCTGAATCTGCATTCAATTTTTTATACTCTTTCACTGTGGAGTTTCGTATTGACCACGTGGTTAACTAAACCCCAAGATGTTTGCACACCAACTAATACTTATCATGAAAATAATGACAGACATTTATTAATTATTTGCTCTGTGTTAAGTCCCATGCTATCTACTTAACATGCGTAGTTCATTTTTCTCTCACAATAATTCTATGAGATGGACATAAATATTATCCGAATTTTACAGATGAGGAAAGCTGAGCTTATTGATGGTAAGTACTGTGTTCAAGGTCATAGGCTAATAAGTGGCAAGCCCAGGATTTGGATTTAGATTTGTCTAACTCTAGATCCCATGCCTGAACCCACTATACCATATGTAAAAACCCTAACTAGGTTGTTTTTTTTTAAAGATTTTTTATTTTTAAGTAATCTCTACACCCAACATGCAGTTCAAACTCACAACCCCAAGACCAAGAGTTACACACTCCACTGACTGAGCCAGCCAGGTGTCCCCCACTTTTTTCTTCTCATAATCATTTCTTAAAATTTAGGATTTCTGGTTTATCCTTACCAATTTGTTTTGCCAATCATTTCTTCATGGGGAATTTTTTTTTCAAATCTCATTTTTGTCATCCAACATTTTGGCTGTCTTTCTCAGCTTCATGTAGCCCACACATCTGGTGAGTAGGCCTCTTTTCTCTCTTCCTCTTTTTTTTTTTTCCAGTTATAAAACTGTTAGGATTGGCCTTTACTGAGTCAGCTTCACATAGGAACTCATTCTTTCATATCCCTAATACTCAAAATACCAGAGTTAGACTTTAGTTGGAAAATTTGATGAGCAATATTGGGTTTTGTTTTGTTTTTTTCTTTTCCAGTTTTAATTTGGCCTCCTCTTTTTCTATGACTTCAGTTGCTGAGTCCAGTAGAGGGGGATGAAGAGTAATTATAGTAACAATAATAACTAACCCTTTTTAAGTCAGGCATCGTTCCAGGAACTCTACTAGAAGTATTTCATTTAATCCTGACAGTAATTCATTTGCAAATGAAGAAATGATCAGAGATTAAATATCAAGCCCAAGGTACTAGAGAACTCTGTTGAAACTCATTCATTAACCATCCCACCTGGGAGGCAGTGTTCAGCCAGTCACCCAATCACCAACTTCTATATACTCCTACCTTTTCCATTTATAGAGTTTTAGCTGTCAAATGACCAGCCGCATCATGACATCTATGACATATTTAGAGACTGCCTTTCAGCAACACGACTGGAAAAGGAGATACAGCTCATTCGTGGCTTCTGATAGTAATCCATTTCTAATTCCTTATAGACCACCTGTTTATGAATTTCTAGAGGGAACTTTCAGGGGACTGACATTAAAATTACTGATCCCCCCCCGAAAAAAATTACTGATCCATCTTTTCCAGAATTCTTTTTTTAGTGTTTAAAGCCTGAACAGAATTTCTCTTTTCTGTCTCCATGACTATAATTGACCCACATAACTAACATCAGCTCTGAGCATTCTCTCAGTATCTAGGGCAAGGCTTACTTTGCTCAAGAACTTGATTGCGTTTTGAGAAGCCTAAATACTCTTTTCCAGTGTTTTCACTATCCCGGACTGCAAGCTTCTTTCCTTTCTTGAAGATTTTAAAGAGTATTTTCTTACTGGAGTCACTGAACTTAAGTAAATTAAATACTTATATTTATTTCTATCACTTTCTACATGCAGAACTGGTCTCTTTTTCCTCCTCCTTATCCATGTCAAAAGATAATTTTTTTAAAATCTCCTTTTGATAGCCACCAATCTGGTAATAAGTAGTTACCTTGGGGCAGAAAAGATTAGAAGAGGGTCAAAGGGGTCTTTAGCCCTGTTTGGACTGCTTCACTTTTTTTAAAAAGTGGAAGGTACTCATGTGTTACTTGTGTATTAAAAGTTGATGGCTCCTCCTTCCCTAAAAACTGTCCTGCTTGCTGTCATCAGCATAGACTCGTGAGAAAAGGGTGAGCAATCAAGACAGACAGCCCTTGTCTGAATCCCGGGCCCAGCAGGTACTAACTGTGCAGTCCAGTTCAGTAAGAGATTAAGTATTGACTCGCTAAAAACTAACGTCCCAGCAAGTTATTTAACTTTCAAAGCTTTCATCTCTTTAACTGAAAATGGGGATGATAATAGTAAGCAGGTGGGTAATAAAGCATAAGAGTAACAGCACAAACCGTGCCCCTGGAATGCCTGGGTTCAAACTCTAACTTTGTAGTTGTGCGCCTTAGGCAGATCAAATGTACGTAAAGCATTAGGGCAGTGCCTGGAGCAGAGTAAATGCTGTGTAAATGGTAGTTATCATTATCCCCTCAAAAGGCTACTGTTTGGATTTAGTGATCAAGTACAAATTCTAAAGCATCTGAACAGCGTCTGCACTTAAAAAAGGCTAGTTCTGTGCCATTTGCAACGACGTGGATGGAACTGGAGGGTATTATGCTGAGCGAAATAAGTCAAACAGAGAAAGACATGTATCATATGACCTCACTGATATGAGGAATTCTTAATCTCAGGAAACAAACTGAGGGTTGCTGGAGTGGGGGGTGGGGTGGGAGGGATGGGGTGACTGGGTGATGGACACTGGGGAGGGTATGTGTTCTGGTAAGCGCTGTGAATTGTGCAAGACTGCTGAATCTCAGATCTGTACCTCTGAAACAAATAATGCAATATATGTTAAGAAAGAAAAAAAGAAGAAGAAGAATGTAGCAGGAGGGGAAGAATGAAGGGGGGGAAATCGGAGGGGGAGAAGAACCATGAGAGACAATGGACTCTGAAAAACAAACTGAGGGTTCTAGAGGGGAGGGGGTTGGGGGATGGGTTAGCCTGGTGATGGGTATTGAGGAGGGCACGTTCTGCATGGAGCACTGGGTGTTATGCACAAACAATGAATCATGGAACACTATATCTAAAACTAATGATGTAATGTATGGGGATTAACATAACAATAAAAAAATTAAAAAAAAAAAAAGGCTAGTTCTGGGGACGCCTGGGTGGCTCAGTCAATTAAGTGGCTGCCTTCAGCTCAGGTCATGATCTCAGGGTCCAGGGATCGAGCCCCCGGGTGGGCTCCCTGCTCAGTGGGGAGCCTGATTCTCCCTCTCCCCCCTTACTCGTGCTCTCTCTCTCGTTCTCAAATAAAATCTTAAAAAAAAAAAAAAAAAAAAGGCTAGTTCTTCCATGTCCCCCACCCCCTTTAAACACATACATGAGTGCTTTGTACAAATAATTTTTTCCTTCCTAAGAGCATCTCATTTATACCCCTTTGCCTTTTTAAAAACCATCAGCTTCCTCTGGCCTTTATGCCTTCTAGTCATTTTTTTTTAATTTTGGTTTTTCACAAAGCTTTACTAGTCATTATTCTTAAAGATTTAGAGCACTTTTTGGACTCATCGTTGGCTCTTTGCCTGACCTCTTCATCTTTCCTCGGGCATGTTGTTTTAAAGTACATGTCACGGCCAAGGCCACAGAGTGGCACAATTAGAATCAACTTTTTTTTTCCTTCTTCTCTCATTCTGGCAGCCTGACATAATGCCTGCTATGACCACAACCTCGTATCTGGCGGGCCAAGCTCTACGTCCCTATAGCTTTTCTACTCAATTATAAACGGAACAAGAGTTCAAAAGAACATAGGGCAGTCCTGCTAACACAGAATCACGGTCAGTGAGGCCGACAGGCAGAAACCGCGTGCTCCTTGTTAGATGTGGGTGTTCTTGCTCACGATGGACGGTCCTTTCTCCAAGCAAAATGGAGAGAAAAGACCTTCACTTAGACTGCAGAACTGTTGTTGTTTCTTCAGCCCTTTATTAAAAACATTATGAAATGTTTTTATATTTCTTTATAAAATTTTATTAAATACAGTTTTTGTCAAAGAAAATCAATCCACCCAAATATTTCTTTTTCTCTTGTAAGGTATCATAGTCTGTGGTTTCAGTGTTTATGTTGGCATTTTACTGTCTTGCAAATTCTCTGATAAGGTATTTTAACTAGGGCTGAGAACTAACCAATGTAGAAGGCAATGCTTTAATCATATAGTATATCCATTCACTAAAAACAAATGTCACCGGCAGTTTGCAAACTTTAAAATGTGCTCCTCTGCCCTCTAAACCCAATCTTTGGAGGCAGTGCAGGGCTGGGGCCCTGAGGGCAGCACTGAGGACCACCATGAGCGGGGCAGGTGTTACTGCCCCATCAGCCCCTCCAAAGCCATGCAATAACTGCACATGCTTACTTAGCCCAGAGACAAACTCTCGGAAGTTTATCAGAGAGTCTCCATTTTCATCTAATAACTGAAACAAGCGGGAGGCCAGCACTTCCGAGTGAGTTCCACAGGCCCAGGGAAAGAGGAGAGCAAACATCCCCTTGAACTGCTCAAAGTCAATGCGATACTGTTCAAGGTAAGGCAGGCTGGGGTCGTGCCGGTCCAGCGCATTGCTGCTCCCGCCCCAGTAGCAGCTGGTGAGATGCTCTGCCTGAAAAAGGAAAGCACAGGAGGATTACTGGGGATGCAATCTCAGAGCAAAGACCAGGAAGAAAAGGGCCCTGCCTGATGTTTGGAAAAAGGCTTTCGGTCAACCCGTGTGCGTCTCCCAGGGTGCTGGTCTGGTCTCAGGGCTCCTTGTCTTCCCGTTGTTCTACACAGATCTCCGCCCGACCACCCCACTAACTCCACGTGGACCACCTCTGCTGCTTACATCTGGTGTGAAAGGTTCAGTTCGATTCCTGGAGGCAGGCGAAGAAAGGGATCCTCCCCCCAACATCCCTGCCTGTACTCCTATGTTCTTCCCTTTCACACACACACTCACGAGAACTTAAAAAAATTAAGTTTAAAAAAATTAAATAGAATGTTAACCTGAAAAGGCTCTGTAATTTAAGCAATCTGACCATCTTGTTTCCTAGGTGAGGGTGAGAAAGCCCAGAGGCTGAGTGGCTCTCACAAGGTCGTCCAACCAGTTACTCAGAGCAGAAGCATGATGACATTGGGAGTTTCTGAATTCCTAGTGTGGTGTCCCACTCACCCCCTGCCTCTTGGTGACTGAAATTACTTAAATATCATAGTCACAGTATTCAAGCTACAAACGTGTGGTCTTATTGTGCACATCTGAAAATAGCTTTAGAAAAATTATGAGTAGGAATCGCTATGGTAAGGAGAATAGAGATCTGGAAACAACAAAAAGCTTCCTGTTTGTCCTTGGAAACAAGGCAGCCTCTTATTCATGAAGTCATATTGATTCTGATAGATATATGCACCCATTCTAGGAAGACCACAAAGATAAAACCGGTAATAGAAAAGCCCAGAAGGACACCCCTCCCCCGACATTTATAGTTAGCTCTGGATGCGTAGATGGGAGCAATGGGAGAGGCATGAAAAGCAGGACTTTACTTTTACTTTATTCCCTATTGTACTGTCTGAGTATTTCACGACAGTA
This sequence comes from Halichoerus grypus, assembly GCF_964656455.1. Lineage (NCBI taxonomy): Eukaryota > Metazoa > Chordata > Mammalia > Carnivora > Phocidae > Halichoerus > Halichoerus grypus. The sequence continues at coordinate 120,117,431 of NC_135714.1, forward strand.
ACGTATAAATACCGCAACAGAAAAAAAGCACTTTCTTTCTTTCTTTTTTTTTTTTAAAAAGCACTTGCGAAACAGATCTTTCCCCCTTGCCCAGGAGTTGTGTGAGGGGGGAATCCGTCGTGTGTGTGGTACTTCAGTTTTGCTCTCACTTAGAAAGGAGCAAAGCCCAAATGTCTCTATCACAATTGTTTACTGGGAATCACAGCTAATAAACTAAAAGAGAGAGGAGTGGGATAGGCAAGAGAGGAAGAGGGAGAGGTGGGGAGCAGAGCCAAAGCCAGGTTTCTGCACTGCAGCCTCTGGAAAATGAAGGAAGCGGGTCAGAGTTCATCAGGGCTTTGGTACTGCATTCCTGGCTGCAGGGGTGGGTGAGGTCGGAGTGCAGGCTGTCAGAGGGAGGCAGGCGAGGCTGAGATCAGAGAGGCTGCAACTATGGAGCGGGAAGGGATGCCCAGCAGCCCTCTGTGGGTGGGACGGTGTTGGTGATCCGCCCCTGGGAGGGGTCCTCTTCACCTGAGCTATGGATAAAGGTTGCCCAGAGCATTTCCTCCTAGCTAAAGCTTTCAAATTACTCTGGAACCAGGCTTGAATGTGGGTCCAGGTACTTTCATGGTGCTCCCAACCATCAGGAAAATACAAGCCTGTTCCTTGATAAGCTCCCATACTCCATCATGTGGGGACCAAGGACCCCGACATCCAAAAAGGATCAAAAGACTCATTTAGAGAGTTCAAGAGAAACTAGGGTAAAGGGGCCTTGAACTACATTTTCCATCAAACGTGCCTCAAGGTGGCAGCCTTTCCACGTTTTTCCTCCAAATTTAACTTTTTATTTTTTTATTGTTTTTTTTTTTAACTTGAGTATAGTTGACACACAATGTTACATTAGTGTCCTGTGTAGGCTTAGTGGTTTGACAAGTTTATGAGCTCCTTGGGAGAGGACTGCATCTTTCCTTTTATCTGCAGAAAACCCCCTGGAAATTGGCTTTTCAAAAGACTAAAGAGTCTGGCAGAGTGTCTGGCACATACTGATGCCTCAATAAATGTTTGTTCAAGTGATTTAAAACCAATTAAAAGTGTTCAGAAGAATCAAAAGAGTCCATAACTGAAGTTTTTATCTTGGGTTCCACAGTTATCTCTTTTTTATTTTTTTAAAGATTTTATTTATTTATTTGACAGAGAGAGACACAGCGAAAGAGGGAACACAAGCAGGGGGAGTGGGAGAGGGAGAAGCAGGCTTCCTGCGGAGCAGGGAGTCCGATGCGGAGCTCAAACCCAGGACCCTGGGATCATGACCTGAGCCGAAGGCAGACGCTTAACGACTGAGCCACCCAGGCGCCCCCCACAGTTATCTCTTGAGTCTCCTTCCCAACCCTGACACTGAGTCTCAGATTCTTTCTTGGGGTGCTCTGTAGATTTGGGGAACTCCTGTTTGTCAACACAGCCTTAGGCAGAGCTTTCGAGTCTAAGAACAGCGTGCTTTCTTCAGGCATATTCTCAGGGTCCACAGGACACACCTGGTACCTGAAGGTGCGCTGACCAGAGAGCGCAGGGGTGCCCAGCTAAGAAGCCATGGCTTCAGCAATCTCTGCATCTGGGACTTCCGCACAACCAGCCTGGCCCTCCTTTCCCGGGCATCCCTCAAAGGCGGCCTCCTCTTTCTAATGTCAATGCCCTTCCTGTTAACTGTTCATGGTCTTGCTGCCTCCGGCTGCTATTCCCACTTCTGTTCACTTACCCAAAGCCCAGCTCTAACCCCCACACCACCCCGTGAAGCACATTTCTTCTGGTCCTCAGCATCCCTTTAAAAATCTGATCTTAATTGGATCATTGTATCTTTTTGTTTTGATCCAAGTTGGATCATTGTATTTTTCCTTTATGGAACCAAGAGGGACCCTTTCTTATGGATAACCAGCTTACACTGAGCAGTTATTTATGGTGTATGGATAAAATATGAATGGTCTGGCACACTATAAAGACTTCACCACCAAGTGCCAAGTGGAGGCTGGTGGGGGAGGGGGTGGTGTCCACCCTGCTGGTCACGCTGCTGGGCTGCACGGAGGGCATCACTAACCAGCTGTGAAACCTCAACCTCTCTGCACCCGCATCAGAAACATGCAGAGATTATACTAGATGAATAACTGATCACTAATTTACCTATGTATTCAACACACACATTCAGAGCACCTGCCAGGCAGAGACACTAGAGTAGGCACCAGTGAAACAAGAAGAAATAAAATAGTGGTGGGGCGCCTGGGTGGCTCAGTTGGTGAAGCGTCTGCCTTCGGCTCGGGTCATGATCCCAGGGTCCTGGGATCGAGTCCCACATCAGGCTCCTTGCTCAGCAGGGAGCCTGCTTCTCCCTCTGTCCCTCCCCCTGCTTGTGCTCTCTCTCTCTCCTTCTCTGACAAATAAATACATAAAATCTTAAAAAAAAAAATAAAATAAAGTAGTGGTGCTCTTCAGTAAGCAGCTAACAAGCAAGTAGGAATATTAGCAAAAACATTCCCAGCTATCACATCCTCTGATTCTAAGATCTATTAGTATTCAACCCAGATCTTTTTCTTTCATGCTTCCTGCTATCTCTGTAGTCCTCCAAATAGTCATGTTTGGCTCTGGCAGTAAAAGGAACTACAAACAAGAAGCCACCCAATTAGAAATCAGGATAAAATTGGTATCAGCATAAAAGACGTCTTTTAAAAGTTTTCTCCTGCTCATTGCCGCATCTTTGCCTATGAGGTTGATAATGACAGTTAAAAGTATTTTTTTCTAGAAGAAAAAAATTCTACTTTGCTTTATTTACTAATAAAATGTTTTGTCATTCAGGACTAAGATAGGTATGGGCTGAATTATGGAATGAAAACCACAGAAATTTAACCAATCAGGCTTTTCCTTAGACAGTTGAACAGCTTTATGCTTACTCTAGCTACATATTTCTTTTTCAGTGTGCTCTAACATAGCTTAATATAGGAAAGCTCTAAGGGTGCTTTAATACAGCTTAATATAAAAATCACAATTTACAGTAATTTCAGGCAGCACTTAAACTCAATTGCCATCATTCCAATGAGTATTATAAAGTAATACCCTTCTTTGTCAAGTCCAAGGAAACAGCTAAAATATTATATGGAGTGGAACAAAGCTAAAACATCGGCTTAAATGAGTTATAAGAATATGCTTATTTTTCATATTAAGCATTCCATTTTCATACTCTCAGCTCTACATATTTATGCATGTTGATCCTCATGCTGTCCCTTAACAATTTAACGGAAAAACCTAGAACTAATTGAATCATTAAAGTGAACTCTTTTATTCCCCTGAATGTACATGGATTTACTTTGAAACTCACCTTGAAAAGAGCATAAAGTTCTTCTAGCTCATCAATGGTAAAGGAAGTTTCTGTCACAATTGTTCGGACCTATAAGAAGGTAGACAGAATGAATTTCACAATGTCAAAGATACTATACTGGGAAAGTTCCTGATTTTCTTCTTTTAAATCATCTCAGTCTGTCCAGCAGGAATTTATGGAGAGAGAAGGCCACTTGCTATTTTTTACAGGACTTACCACGTTCCGTTTTGTAGTATCCTCCAGTGTCTGGATCACCTTCAGTCTCTGTTTGAATCTCATCTGCTCAATCAAATCTGCCCGGATGGTTCCAAATTTCTAGAAAGGAACATTAGTGGTATTTCTGAGAAATCTGTTAAAGTACATAGTATCATGTCTGCAAGATTTATGGAGACACAACCCGGATACATAGAAAAAATTTCTTGTGAAATGACAGACATCCTAGACTATGCCTTCATTTATTTTAAAAACAATTTAGCAACCATAAGTAAGTAACAGGAAATTCTCATGCTTCTTAACCACTGAACTACATGTCAAAGTCAAATGAGTGTTGCTCAAATCAACAACAGTTTATAGGGAAGAAAAGGTTAAATAAGGCTATAAGGGCCATTTGTGTAAGAAAAAATGCTTCAAAGGAAGAATTTTCCTGCCAAGAAGAAAGGAAATATCTGAGGCTTACTATTAGCCTGGGAGGTCAGAAGAAACGTCTGTGTGAGGCTCCCTGTTCCTGTTCTCCAGCTCTATAGCATTTGTCCTGGTTCAGAAACCTACACTGTCTTTGGATGGCAGACACTGTGGGTTAGCTACCTTTCCAAACTCCAAAATGCCTCCTATTACCTGAATGTTTGTTGAATGAAACTTCAAAAGCCAAAGAAAGAATATACAAAGTTTTAGATCTCCTAGTGGTGCAAAAGAAAAACAAAGAAGTTCTGCTTAAAGCATGAAGCTTGAACTATGGAAGCAATGGCTGTCATGGATCAACACATTGAAAGGATAAAGAAAAAACTGACAGATAGTATCAAGCGTTGGCAAGGTTATGGTACAACCAAACCCTCATATGTTGCTGCTCAGAGTATATCAATTGGTACAACCATTTGGGGAATCTGTCTGCAGTATCTACTAAATCTGAATACATACATATACCTATGACACATAAATTCCTAAGTACCTTCCCCAAAATGTATATATGTTTTTACCCAAAGTCATATGCTAGAATATTCATAGTGACGCTATTAGCCAAAAGCAAGTAACCACTCAGATGCCTGTTAACAGTAGAGTGGATAAATAATTTGTGATATTATCACACAATAGATTACTACGCAGCAATGAAAATGAACAATTTGGATAAATCTCACAATCATAATGCTAAGCAAAATAAACCAGAACCAAAAGAGCTCATTCCGTATGAATGGAATTATACATTTATGAATGGAGTTCAAAAGCAAACACAACCTATGGTTTTAAAAGTCAGGAGAGGAGCGCCTGGGTAGCTCAGATGGTTAAGCATCTGCCTTCGGCTCAGGTCGTGATCCCAGGGTCCTGGGATCGAGCCCCGCATCGGGCTCCCTGCTTGGTGGGCAGCCTGCTTCTCCCTCTCCCTCTCCTGTTCCCCCTGCTTGTCTCTCTCGCTCTCTCTGTCAAATAAATGAATAAAATCTTAAAAAAAAAAAAAAGGAGAATTACTAACTTTGGATGGATGGACAGTGACAGGAAGGCGACACAAAGGGAATTTCTAGGGTGCTCGTATTGATCTGGGTAACAGTTACAGGAGTATGTTAAACAGGGGGTCTAAACATTGTCTTTGTACATCCGTACCACAGAATCCTACTCAAGAAATAGGGTAAAAAAAACCACCAAAACTGTTTTATACAAAATGACTAGGATTTATTTTTCATAGAAATTGTGATGAAGGAAAAAAGACAAATCTCAAAAGAATGCATACTATGTATTTTGTTTATGTAATAATCATGATAACATTATTATAGAGAGGGAGAATAGATTAATGTTTGCCGGGGTTAGCACCAGGGTGAGGGAAGGGTGGGTGTGGCTATAAAGGGTAGTATGGGAGAGTCTTGTGATGGTACACTTGAGGGTCTCTACTGGGGTGGTAGTTATGCAAGGCTATGCACGTGACAAAACTGCACAGACACACAGAGAATGCATACGGAACTGGTGAAATCTGAATAAGCTTGTTTGGGATGTCAGCACTGGGTGGTGGGGGGAATTGAAGGAGAAGTGCACGTGACTTCTTTGTACAATTCTTTGTTACCTCCCTTTGAATCTATAATTATTTCTAAGTAAAAGAGTGGCTTTGAAGTTATGGTGTAACATTTTAGGACAGAATGTGATGGATCAATCTGAAAAGTGAGTGATAATCAGGGAGTTGAGAAATTACTGTTGAGTTTAAGAATTTATTGGTATAGGGGCGCCTGGGTGGCTCAGTCGTTAAGCGTCTGCCTTTGGCTCAGGTCATGGTCCCGGGGTCCTGGGATCGAGCCCCACATTGGGCTCCCTGCTCTGCGGGAAGCCTGCTTCTCCCTCTCCCACTCCCCCTGCTTGCGTTCCCTCTTTTGCTGTGTCTCTCTCTGTCAAATAAATAAAATCTTTAAAAAAAAAAAAAAAAAGAATTTATTGGTATAGAGAGAGAACACTGAGTTTTTGAAATTTTGAAATGAGGACTAGCATTATCTAGCCAAGTCAACTGTGAGACGTACCTAATGGTTGTCACACAGACTGGCAGTTGTCTTCCCAATCTGTTCTCCCTTCATGTATATAATTCAAAATTTCAGCGAGTACCCAGGTGCTTAGCAAGACATTTCCAAGCTTCCCCTGTGGCTTGTTGTGGCCAGGTGACTAGATTCTGGCTAATAGGATGTGAGTGGAGATTTCATGAACAAGGGCTTATTAAAGGAGCAGAGCACACCCACCCTATCTCCTTCCTGTGGGGATATGACATTTCTTAAGAGTAGATAAGAAAAACCCTGGGTCCCTAATGCCACTGGGCTCCACACCAGCCCTGAGCCACCTACGCGGACTGAAAGTGAAGGACAAACAAATTTCTATCTTGTTTAACTCTGTTTTGGAGTCTGTTGTTAAACCGCCTGGTCTGCATTCCAAGCAGTACAAGATCTAACACTTATAAACTGCTTATTACGGTGCTTGGCGTAAGTTTATGTGTTTTGTTTTAACTCCATTTAATCCCATCCTCCGGGTTCTCCTCATTCCTCACTGGCTACTTCTTTTCTGTCTCCTCTGCACATCTTCCCCATCTCTAAACCCTGGGGAGCTCCAGGGTTTCGTCTTTAGACCTCTTCCCTCTATCAAAACCTACTCCCTAGGGATTACCAGTCACTGCTCACCCTCTCCTGTCCCCACCCTCGTCGAAACCACTACTGTCTCTTACAATAGCCTCTAAACGGATTCTGCTTCCTCGAAGCATTGCACCTTTATTTTTCTCCCACAAGCAAGAATGTTCTGTCTAAAACCTGTGGCTGATGACACTACTTTGCTGAAAACTCCAGGCGCTTTACAGCGGGCCGAATTCTGAGTCTTCACTAAGGCCTAGCAGTCCTACATGCTCTCCCTGCTCCAGCAGCTACCTCTCTGCTCACCTGCCACCACCCCTCTGCTCACTCCCCTCCAGTCACGGTGGCCTTTTGCTGCTCCTCAAACGTGTCATGCAGGCCCCCTTGCCAGCCAGGGCCTGGGCGCTGCCTGCCCCCTCGGCCTGGCATGTGCTTCTTGCTAAAACACATGGGCTGGGGGCGCCTGGGTGGCTCAGGCGTTAAGCCTCTGCCTTTCGCTCAGGTCATGATCCCAGGGTCCTGGGTTCGAGCCCCACATCGGGCTCCCTGCTCCTCGGGAAGCCTGTTTCTCCCTCTCCCACTCCCCCTGCTTGTGTTCCCTCTCTCGCGGTGTCTCTGTCAAATAAATAAATAAAATCTTTAAAAAACAAAAACAACAAAAACACACGGGCTTGCTTCCCCATGTCATTTGTGTCCTGGCTAAATGTCACTTCACCAGAAAAACAGACCTGCAGAGAAACGGCACATCCACCTTTTACCTGCCGTGCTTCTTCTTGAATTTATCATTTTACCTTATACTTGGTTTTTACTTCTTACAGCTATCTGCCCCGCCCCCCCTCCTACCTCCAGCTCAGCCCCGCTTACTAAATGAGCACAGAGGCTGTGTCCACCGGAGTGGAGGACGGTGCTGATTTAGTAAGTGTTCAACAAATATTTGCTGAATACATTGAATCCCAATGATAATACCAGGAAGAAAGCGCTTTCCTTCTCCCCATTTCAGAGACAAGCAATCAGAAGTTTAACAAAAACTGTTGACTTGCCCAAGTCCTCAGAGCTGGTAAAGTATTCATTGCAAAGTACATACTAACAACAGACAACTGGTTTACTTCAAACTGGGCCATAGTATGCCTTTGATTAACAACGAGAAAACAGTAGTTATGAGACAGAAGGAAACTAAATTTTATCGCACTGATAATTGGCAGAGCCATTATAGGCCATGTCGTGGGCTCCTTACAGTAACCTTGTGAGGTGGTAATGTTACTTCCACTTTACAAATGGGAAAACCAAGGTTCACAGAGGTTAAATAAGTGACCCAGAGTTCCACAGGGGCTGAGCTGCAAGTCTGAGGCCCAGATACCAGCTCCGTAACTCCACCACCTACTATTCTATCCGACAATACGTTCTTCCCTGTCTCTATGTAGATCAGAACGTAGACTTTTGGAACTACACAAAATTTGATTCAAATTCACATTCTTTGACTAATTAGCTGTTGTGACTCTACACAATTTAGTCGTGTCCTTTGAACCTCAGTTTATTTCTCTGTAAAATGAGACCCCCCAAAACTGTCCTTGTACAACTGCTGTTAGAGATAGATATATTAATACAAAGCACCAATAATAGGGGCGCCTGGGTGGCTCAGTCGGTTAAGCGTCGGCTCAGGTCGTGATCCCAGGGTCCTGGGATCGAGTCCCACATTGGGCTCCCTGCTCAGCGGGAAGCCTGCTTCTCCCTCTCCCTCTGCTGCTCCCCTTGCTCATGCTCTCACTCCCTCGCAAATAAATAAAATCTTTAAAAATAAAATAAAAAATAAATTAAAAAAATAAACTACCAATAATAGTAACTCATATTAAACATTGGCTTGATAATCTTTGCAGACTGCTAAAGAAAGAATTATTTCTCCCCCAAGTCTGACCTTCAAAGAGCCCTGTATATTTATATTTAATTAACTAGATCTAGTTGTTCCTCAACTAGAAACGGTTCCTGCTGTTTGCTAGGCCGGACCCTCTCTCTGGGACTGGCCACAGACAGAACACAATGGAAATACAATGACTCTTCCACCTGACGCAAACAGTCCCAACCTAAAAGGAAACCATGGACTCCAAGTTCCTGACTGGCTATTTCCGGAGAATGTCTAAAGGAAAATGAGCAATGAGAATGACTGGGTCCTTCTCTCTCTCCCCTTCTCCCCCTTTCTCTCCCACCTTTTGCAGGGGCTCTGAAAGAAAAGAATGAAATGCTAAAAACAGGGCAAACAAAAGGTGGCTCAGTACATCCTGGAGCCAACATTTCCCATTACCTGAAACAAGGGCCCAGGTGTCATACTCTCTCCCAGGCACTACACATTTCAGTTCCATGAAAAGAAATAATTCACTAATGTAACAGTTCTTTTTCTAACAAATAGAATTTAGTGACGGGGGGGAAGGAGCCTAAAAGTATTTTATTTTTCTAAAATCTACCCTTCCTTAAATAATAAACAAAATAATCCACCTCATTTACATCTCTTCTCCTACTCAATTTTTATCTGAATGTTTCTATAGCCTGTTTCTAATTTTCCAATCTACTTTCTAATGTCCTTATGAGCTGCGAGGCATTTTCAATGTAGGCAGAGCCTCCTCGTCTTGCTGCTCTGCCCCACTCCCCCGGGGTTGCCTACACCAGCTAACAACTAGGCATTCAGCCCTTCATTTCGTACCATTTCACCCCTCCTGTGGTCCAGATGTTCCCATTCTCGCCATACGGACTTGCGACAAGGAGCAGGAGGCTCAGATAAAGGAATGATGTGGGGACCAGTTCGTCTCAAGTCCCCAGTTCACGTTCCCTGGCCTCTCCCGCCCCCACCATTGTTCCTGAGTGGACAAGAGCTGCCCTTCGCCATGCTGGGCAGCCTCCCTGTGATTTCCTGCATCCCTCCAAGCTTTCCCTTCCATTGCTGGGAAGACAGGGATGATGGAGAACAGATACAGATTTGAGAAAGAGATCACAAGGGCCAGTCTCCACCAAGTTCAATAGGCTCCTCCTTTCTAATCCTCCAGAGAGGACTAGAAATATTCAAATGCTGTAGCTTAAAAAAACAAAACAAACAAACAAACACAAAACTCAGTTTAGGCCATAAGTCCCTGGAATGATCTGAACAAACCTGCCTACCACAGGGACATCTATTGAAATAAAAAGGTGGCATCATTTCTAAAATCCAAACTCTACAGCTTCTGTTTTTATGTAAGAGTATTTCATTGAAACTATGCTCAAAAGTGCCTCTTAAATGTTTCTTAATTTGTGGGGTACTTATTTTCCTGGGATACAGAATGGGGTTTACTGTTGGCCAGAGGACTGAACACCATTCACACACAAGGGTCCTTTCTTTGGTCCAAAATCTCCAAGTGTCTAGGTGAGTGAGGCTCTCTGCTTTGGAAGAGTGGGTGAGGGTGAGAGGAGGAAGAGATGGGTTGTGAGCTTCTGGACCTAGAAAAAACAGCATGAAGTTGTGGGAGGCTGGGACCAAGGGATGGGTGATAGATTCTCAAACAGCTGAAGGAGTACTTCCCGCAAACTCCCCCCTGCCTTCGTCTGCGGTGGCAGCATCTGTCTGTCCCATACACTTATGTGTTGGGTGGGGTGGTGGTATTCAGGTGGAGGAAAGAGAACGACGAGGAGGAAGAAGAAGGAATCAGGATGTGAAGTCAGTGTGAAGACTCTGCTTGTCGGAGTCGCATGTTTGCTGACTGGGTTGCCTCTCCAGAGTCCTCTGATCTTTAAAGAACTCTCAACTCACGACAGTACTCATATCCATGCAACACCTTCGTAGCTCCTTGTCAGAAAGCAGGCCCTTATTTTGTAACCAGATTTGTGCTCCTCAAGGTCCTAACTCTTTCGAGGTTTTTGCCTAGCAGAAAGGGCTAGAAAAGCCTCTGTCACACGAGAAGGTTGACAAAAAAACACTTCAGTCAGCTTCAATGTAAAATAGCCCGTATGAACTGATTAATTATGAGGGAGCTTGAACGTGCTAATTAAAACGTAAGAAATAACGAGTAGCAGTAGAGACGAACAGACCTGGGACCTGAATCTCAGCTCCAACATGCCGGGAAGCCTTGGACAAGCTACTTAACCTCTCTGAGTTCTACCGTCTGTAACAGGGGCATGAAAACACAACCCGACTCTCAGTCTGTTGACATTGATTCTGATAGGACACGGAAAAGCCAAAGCACAATGCCCTGTATCAATATATATTTACCTTGATTTTATTTTAAAAGTTGTGGTAATTATAAAGAAGCAGCCAGTAGGCTACAAAGACCATGGCATGTATCGTTTGGCATAGAGTGTAGTTTGAAAATTGGGACAATTCAAATAAAATCAAGACCCCCAAGTTCTCTTGAAAAATCAGAGGTGCTGGCAACAGTGGCTCCTTACCTCCAGTGGGCAAAGAGACTGCCCCACCACCGCACGGCCGTCACCACCCAGGACCCCGAGGCCACCTCTCCCCACGCCTTCACCCCCTGCCCACCTGGTGTCTGCCTTGCATGCACAGTCACGTGAACTTGCCACCTGCTCTGGAGCATCTTCTTTAAAAAATACACCATTGGGGCGCCTGGGTGGCTCAGTTAGTCAAGTGTGTGACTCTTGGTTTCGGCTCAGGTCACGATCTCAGGGTTGTGAGATCGAGCCCCATATTGGGCTCTGCGCTGGGCATGGAGCCTGCTTAAGATTCTCTCTCTTCTTCTCCCTCTACCCCACACCCCCTTCTCCCTCTCTAAAAAAAAAACCAAACCAAAACAAAACAAAAACCCAAAAACCCACAACGCAAAGTTTGGCCTCTATAAAGGAGACATGCTTTTGACAGCTGGGTATTATGGAGAGGGTACAGTTTCATAGTCAGATATGGATGCAAGTCTCACATTCCACAGAAATTTCATGAACACTGATGACCCTCAGCTTCCTTACCAGCAAAATAGGGAAAATTATTCCTACCTCTTTGGGTTGGGTAAGAAGTTTATGTGCTACACAGGGAAAGCAACTATTATATGGTAGCTGTTATTACTCCTAGTAATGTTGGCAAAAGGAGGAGGAAAAAAGCATGTATCTAAAGATCAGGCAAAATGTACTAATGTTATAACTAAGGTTCCACAAACAACTGGTGATAACTAATTTAGAGGTCTACATTTCTTTTTTGAGGGATGAATAGCCTTTTAAGAATTAAACTTGGAAATAAAGCTATACATTAGCAAAAAATGTCAAACTCCAAATGTCTTCCTGTTAGAGGTACAAAATGAAGGGTTTACAAGTAAAATAATATGCTGTCTAGAGTTTGCTTGAAAATACTCCAGAAAAGAAAAAAGTGACTTAGATGAAAGAGGTCAGAAAAGTGTTGGTAACTGTTGGACTGTGTGATAGGTTATGGAAATGCATCAGGTTACCCTTTGGATTTCTACTGTGCTGGAAAACCTCTATACATTAAAGAACAAGAAAGAAAAATATTCACACCCATGTGTTGATAACGTATCCCCAGGCCCAGCATGATGCCTGGCATAAGATAGGCACTTATAACATCTTAAATAAAGATTTTCTTCAATAAATGGATAGACAAACAGTGTTTCTTGTATCTCCCGGGTCCTTCCCCACTGATACAACTGTAGTGTCTTCTTTGCTAGTCTATTCCTTCAGCTCGCCCACTCCAATTTATTGCACGGGGAGCAGAAGTAATGTACTTGAAGAAAAACTCCCCTCCACTTCCAAAGGGCTGTTGAGTGCCTTGCAAATCAATCAGTGGTTTCAAGACTCCCCACTAGCCAGCTTCTCCTGGACCAACTGACCTCACGTCCATATGTACACTTACAATTCCATCTCCGTTCTATCCAGACAAATCCCACTGGCTCTAGTTTTAATGCTAGAGAGCTACTTTCTAGCTGTGTGGCCTGGAAAAACTAGCTCAACCTCTCTCAGCTTCCATTGTCACCTTAAAAATGGGTTAATATTTACCTGCTGGGGCTTATCTGTGAAGCACCCCACACTCTGCCCACACAAGGTAGGTTCTCAGTGAGCCGTAACTTTTGTGGTCATCATTAATAAGCTCGACACGTTATTTGGAACTTTCATAATGGCCTGTCCTGCACAAACTCCTCCCTGAGTTTTATTAGCCACATCCTTCCCCTGCTTTTCTCAGATTCAACCCACTGGGTTGGGTTGTCTTGAACTCGAAGAGACTCCGTGGTGGTCATGTGCCTGCTGTAAGGTTATTCATGTGCCCCTGTGCCTTTGAGGGTCATCTTGGTCTGTGGACCAAACCTGAAGGCTGGGGCTTTGTCTTGCACCTCTGAATAACTCTGCAAAACTGCAGAGCCTCACACACAGGGCGCACAAAGAACAACACTGTCTTTCAAACTGTCTGTATAATTCCTTCCAGTAGGGTCTTGGGAGAACTTGAAATGAGCAAGAATTTCTCCATGAGGCATTTATGAATAAAGTTATCATCTCATCAGGAGAAATTTGATCAATATCTAACCAACCTCCAGCCACCGGGGGAGTCCTGGATGAGACCTCAGAGCTGAATGTACTTTCAGTGTTTCTCCTACTTTCCTGTCTTCCTAGCTAAGTATCCTGAAGCACAGAAATAAATGTGTTGCACACCTCAGAAGACTGGTGCCATGCCTTAGTTCAAACCAGGTTATAACCAACTTCTGCGACTACTGGCCCCATTCTGCATCTAGGGCAGGGATTCTCAACCCTCACCAGGCTCTAGGACCAACTGGGGAACCTTTAAAAAACACTTATTTCTTAGGCCTCATGCCAAAGACACAGATTTAATTAGTCTGGAATGGAACCTGGGAATTCACATTTTTTAAAAGGTTGACTTTGAAAAAAATTGTAAGTGATTTTAATGCACAGGTGAGACTGAGACTGAGAACCACCAATCTAATGGTCAGGAGGGAAAAAAGGGTTTGTGGTGGTCTCTTTAGGTTGAACTGTAAGGCACTGGGGAGCCACGGGAAAGCTAGGAGCAACACGGTGACACGAAGTAGAGAAAACAAAAAAACCAGTCATTATGCATCGAAAGACCAGGTGATACAGGCATTGGTATAAATAAAAGGGGTTGTCTATCCAGGCAGAGGAAGGAAACTGCGGCTGTATCCTGCGACAAGATGTCTGACAGCCAAAGGGCCACCATCAGGGATCAGCCGGACAGGATGTAAGTGGAAACCAGCCCTTGGTCTTGCCTCCATTCTCTTCTCTTTCCCATTACAGATGGCTCACGTGCTGACCTCAGCATGTTGTTAGCTTATCTGCTGTCAAGAATAAAGCTGAGTTTCCACATACTAAGCTTTATGACTTTGTTCCAGAATTCTCTTAACAATAAACGTTTCAGGGGATGCCTTCAGAAAAACAACCCACCACTATAATAATAACTATTGCATTTAATCACATGGGCTCTTTTTCTGGAAAAATAATCATCCAAAATTTCCAACAGAGTGTTATCCAAAAGTCCTGAGGCAATGGTGTTTCTTTATTGCATTATGATAATAACCAGTTTTGGAGAGACTGAAGTGAAATAGCCATCCTTCATCTCCACTGGTGGAAATATAAATTGGGACAATCTTCATGGAAATTGGACACTGTGTGCTAGGAGCTTGGAAATAATGCATACTTTCTGATCTATTGCTATAGATCTATTCCTTAGAATGGACTCTAAGAAAATAATCAGTGATTGTGATAATTGTATACAAGTTTATCACAGAATATAGAATATATATCATATATATAACATATATATAATCATACCATATAAGTTTGACATAAAATACTGAAAATTTAGAAGTAATCAAAATAAATTTACAACAAAAGTGACCAGTTAAATAAATTTTGGTACTTCATTAAAGCAGAATATTAAGAATCTATTAAAATTATGGCTTTCAAACTATGGAAAAAGCCCAGATGTCCATCAATAGATGAATGGATAAAGAAGATGTGGTGTGTGTGTATAGACACCACACACACACACACACACACACACACACACACACACACATATACATACAGTGGAATACTACTCAGCCATAAAGAAAGAAATCTTGCCATTTACAATGACGTGGACAGAACTAGAAGGTATTATTCTAAGCGAAGTAAGTCAATCAGAGAAAAACAATTATCATATGATCTCACTCATATGTGGAATTTAAAAAACAAAACAGAGGATCATAGGGGAAGAGAGGAAAAAATAAACAAGACAAAATCAGAGAGGGAGACAAGCCATAAGAGACTCTTTATCACAGGACACAAACTGAGGGTTGCTGGAGGGGTGGGGATGGGGGGGTAACAGGCTCATGGACATTAAGGATGGCACGTGATATAATGAACACTGGGTGTTATATACAACTAATGAATAACTGAACTCTACCTCTGAAACTAAAAATACACTATATTTAATTGAATTTATATTTTAAAAAAAGAAAAATTATGGCTTTAAACAATATTTAATATATTAGAGAGTGCTCATGGTATATTTTAAGTGAAAAATAGGATGTTACAAAGCACTTTTTACTAGAGACTTATTTTTTAAGTGTATTTTGCAAATACAAAAACATACTTGAGGGAAAATATGGTAAATATAGTTTATAGAATATAGTTTATTTTTCCCTCATATTTTTCCAGTTTCTACATTTTTAAAAATAAACATTACTTTTATGATTCTAAAAGATACAAAAAATGTTTTGTTTTCAATACATATCGTCAATGAAAAGTTTTAAAAATAATAAATGATCAGTCTTGCCCCTTTTATGAGTGAAAGGACACACATTTCTGAAAAGGTTTCTGGATCTATACCAATATTTTTTAAAACAACAATTTTTTAATTCTCTTAAAGAGGGGCTTTTTCTGACTTCAGCTTGTCCCTCACTATTTCTCCCTTAATCCAGGCTGCTCCTAGTTGGAATGCTGACAACCATAGTCCTACAACTCCAAAACATCCGTGAGGGTGTAGTGTGCTCAGCAGAATATTCATGCTCTTTCTTACTGATCATTTCTATAAAAGGTTTCAGAGCCAAGGATCAGGAAATGAAGAAACCACTAGGTATTATGGACACTTGAGTCCCCGGGGCTCCACAGACCATCAAATGCCACTGAGCACATAACACAGGCCCCTTCGCCCCTAGAAACTCCCTTAGCTCTACTCTGAGATTCAGCACTAGATCCAAGGTCATGGTGAACCAGAAGGCATCCTCCCCCACCTAGGCCAGGCAATTTTAGAGGAATACGAGGACTCTGGTTCTTCTCTAGGATGGTACAGACTATTCCACGTGTCATGGACTGAAGAGACTTGGCTTGTTTTCTTCAGAGAAGACCTAAGCACTTGGCATGAGAACTGGAAGTGAACTGATGCATACAGGTCAACCTCCCCACGCCTGCTCTCGACAGCCCCTCCTTAAGACGCCCAGAGTCGAATCTGAGCTGCTCCTTGATCCGGCTTCAGGGTGGGCATGGCAAAGGATGAGAGGGCCAGAGCTGGTCATGCATGCCATTTGCTCCATGGCCTGAGACCCAGCGGGAGTCCTAGGCCCCCGGCAGTCCCCATCTCTAGAGCTCAAGGCTGTCAGCTGGAAGGCAGCTGTTTGCTTTGGCAATCAGTTCTCCAAAGGTGCAAGGAAGCGGGTATACCCATAGTGAGCAATGGAAGTGGGTGCCACAGATCCGGCAGAGTCCCTCCCAGCACACTCAGAGCACTGTAACACTCAGGCAGGAAATGAGACCCACCTCATAAGACGTTCTGATGAGTCTGAAGATGTCTACCTCAGGGTAGGGCTCCACGTCATCACTGAGCAGGGAGTGGAGGTGAGGGATGGGAGGCAGCGTGCTGTCTTTATTGGTCACACTGTCTAAATACCTGGACCAAGAAATGAAACCGAAGTCACCGGAGGCTAATTTGGAATTCTCCCATTACAGTTCTCTACCCGCGTTCTACAAACCCTGCATATGAAAATAAATCCTCAGCCATGGACAAAAGTGGGCATTATGATTACCATCAAGCCAATTAAGACTCATGAAACCAAGGAGAAAGATAGAAGGCAAGTTCAGAGAAGAAACCAGAGGTGGTTTACAGAGTGAGGCTCAGCGGGCACCTGGGTGGCTCAGTCAGTTAAGCATCTGACTCGTGATTTTGGCTCCGGTCACGACCTCAGGGTCATGAGATCGAGCCCGGAGGCTCCACATGGAGTCGGCTTGTCCCTCCCCCTCTGCTCCTCCCCCTGCTTGCGCACGCTCTCTCTCTCAAATAAATTAAAAAAATCTTTAAAAACAGTAACAACAAAAAAAATAAAAATAAAAACAGTAACAACAACAACAAAGCGAGGCTTCGTCCATTACCTTCCCAAAACAGTCATGGCCTCCCCGTCATCCTTGCAGCTCAACAGTTTGTCCACATTTGCATCCAGCACAGCCAGGGCCAACTGGAATATCACCTTGATTCCTTCATAGAAGAAACAGTCCACGACCACAACTGCACTCTCAAAGGGCATCACGCTGAGAAACAGCGTGAGGAACCAGGACAGGGAGATGGTAGAAATCACGCCCAGGTCCTGCATGCAGTCGTACAGCTGGGGCACGTAGTCTCGCGCGAGTTCCTCGAAGACACCCTGGTCCACCAGTGCACCTGCAGCAGGCACGGGCACAAACGGCCACAGGTGAGCCCACCGCACCTTCTTACTGAGGAGCCCCGCCAGTCGGCTTGGCTGAGATAACCCAGCTCACGACTGCTGCTGAGACAACTCGGCTCCTTTCTCTTAACTGTTCTGCTGCTACCATGTTACTAGTTACTATGTTACTAGACCAAGGTGTCAGTATCACCCGGTCAGCAGATTAGTTCTGGGTGCTTCTCTTTCTGGAGCTTTCCTGTCCTGCTTCCCTACCACAAGAAAGAGCAATAACATACAACCTTAAGGGTTGTTGGAAAAGTCAGTTTAGAAAGTTTTCGTGAGGGGAGCCTGGGTGGCTCAGTCGTTAAGCATCTGCCTTCGGCTCAGGTCATGATCCCAGGGTCCTGGGATCGAGTCCCACATCGGGCTCTCTGCTCAGCGGGAAGCCTGCTTCTCCCTCTCCCACTCCCCCTGCTTGTGTTCCCCCTCTCGCTGTGTCTCTCTCTGTCAAATAAATAAATAAAATCTTTAAAAAAAAAAAAAAGAAGAAGAAGAAGGAAGTTTTCAGGATATATCATTGTTTGGTTAGGCATGAAGAGTATATCTAAGTAACTCCATTTCTTGGGAAACTTATTACTTTTCTGGATGCATGGTCCCCACATATGAGGTTTTTTGTTTTATTTTGTTTTGTCTAATGTTCTTTAAACTTGAAAGTATTCCAGGGGCACGTGGCTGGCTTAGTCGGTAAAGCATGAGACTGTTGATCTTGGGGTTGTAAGTTCGAGGCCCACATTGAATGTAGAGATTACTTAAAAAAGAAAAAAAAAAAAATCTAAAAAAAAAAAGGCATTCCAGTTGTACATACACACTCATGATCAACTTACTGACATATCTGGAGAATTTTTCCAGTGAATCAAATTAGTGTGAAAAGGTTTAGAAATGAAGAGCACAAGAGGGAAGCATAAAGCATACATTTTACTACTAGCAACAAAAAGCTTGTCCTGCTAAAATGAAATGTCTAACACTTGAGAGGATGATAAGGAGTAACACCAATAATTTGTTTAGATGCTATTATAGCCATTGTTTGCCTTGCAATGAAATCAGTTCTTAAAAATATTGCAGAAACTTAGTCTTGGATAAAGTTTTGTATGTTCTTTTTTTTTTTTTTTGCATACTTCTGCTGTCCATAGATCCCATGGGCTTCATGAAAACATTTTTTGTCAAATCTGACCAACGGTCGACATGTTTGGTGCCGTCCCCACATGCCACAGAGTGACACCTACATCGAGTGTTTCCTACAATAATTTCTCTAACAGTGATACATGTATATTCTCTCAAGCTCCATGGGGCTCCTTTGTATACAGTCCATATTAACTCAAGCCCTCTCATTCCCATTTTGGGAAAGTGGAGTAGTCTGAAACTCTTCTGGCTAATGGTGACTGGAAATGCTGTTCTAGCCACTACCCTGGCTCTAGAAACATCTTTGCAATGAGACATGGGTTAAAATGTTAAGTACCCCCACGTACCAACAACTCTGGTGTTGTAGTAATCAGGAAGCATGCGCTCACACAGAGCCACCAGCAGCCAGAAAGCTTCCTCCTCTTTGGCATAAAGCAGCAGTACGGATGTGACAATATTCATGGCCTAAAGCAACGAAAAAGGGTGTCATCAAATATATTTTAAATACATCAGACACACGTGAACATAAGAAATTTTGTGAACCTGAAAAATTACTGCGTTAGTCTCACAGGGCCAGCAAACGTCTTAGCAGAAGGCCAGATAATAAATATCTAAAATCTCTGCAAGCTACACACACATATTCTTCTAAGTTGTTTCTTTCTTTCTTTCTTTTTTTTTTTAAGAACCCTTTAAAAATGTCCAAACCCTTAGTCCTTGAGCCTGGAACTGTTAAGGGTCTTCAGGAACACCAATACTCACCTCACCAAGGACTGAGTCCCTGCACACAGGCAAGCCCTCATTCAAAAACTTTGCCCAAAGGCTATCTGACAAAGCTTTTAACCTGCTAAAGTCTCAGTGTTTCTAATCCTTAATGCACAAGACAAATATTTCCTTTTTAATCTTCCATAATGGTTTCTATAACCAAGTACACACGGCCTGAGGCTCTCCTCTGAGAACAATAAAACCTTTCAAATTTGGAGTCCTCACCCACTATTTCCATCTGGATAAGGAAGGCAGAGATAAGTAACAGTAATTTAAATTCTAAAGTAACCCACTTTATTAAAAGATATTATCACTTAACTCATAACCACTCAAGGCCCAACTACTTTTAATAGTCCTCTTAATTAAAAAGAGAAAGATCAAAAGAGAAATATGAATTCTATAATTGCAGAGGCCAACTAATTCTTGTACTTCTTTTGATCTTTTACAAACCAGTAACTGTTCGTCAGACTTCTACAATATAAATACCAAAAAAAGGAATTTTGGTCTAATAGGCTTTTTCTTGTAAGTCATAATATTTGCCCAAGTAAAATCATTATTAAAATTCCACTTGAGAATTAACCTGCCGATTCTAGTACATGATCATGGTCACAGTTAGCTCCTCAGTCATTCAGTCAAGGTAAGTCTGTAACAGGCTCTGGACTAAGTATTGGGGGATGGGATGGGGGATTTCAGTGGTGACAAGCCCCACAGGACTTAAATGTTGATGTCAGAGAGACGGAATAAAGATGTAAAGGTTAATTAATCAATTTTGGGGGTGTATTTAAGTACTATCAAAAAGATAAAATAATGTGGTATAGGAAGACCTGTACTGTGTGTATGTGTAGAGGAATTAAGCCTGCTTTAGCATTTATCTATCTATCCACCTACCTATCTTTCCCTCTATTTATCTACTTTTGTGTTAAGCAGTCATTTAGTAAGAATTATGCCATCTTTCTGGATCTGGGGGATGTTTGAGGTATTTGTCAACATATTAAAAGTTGTCTTCCGTTGTGATTTCACTTTTTTTTTTTTTTGAGTATAGTTGACACAAGTTTATACATTATGCTACATTCATCTCAAGTGTCCTGATAGATACCTTGATACATCATTATTACAGTATCACTGACTACATTCCTTATGCTGTGTCTTTTATTCCCATCACTTACTGATTCCATTACTGGAAGCCTGTATTCCCCCCAAAATACGGAATGCTTCACATATTTGCATGTCATCCTTGTGCAGGGGTCATGCTAATCTTCCCTGTATCATTCCAATTTTAGTATATGTGCTGCTGAAGCGAGCACAAGCTTGCTTTAGCTTTTAGCTGGATGGTCGGGGAAGGCCTGTCTGAATATGTGGTCTTTAAGTCTAAAGTCACATGATCTTGGAGCTTTCCCAATTATGGTCGATGTACTAGTACAAGAGATCATTTTTGTTGGTATGGGGGCAACATTTTTTGAATATCGGATTAAGCACTTATTTTAATGGGTATTGAAATATAATCCTAGCATATAAAAGTTATATTGTCAAGTATGTGCTTACTTAGGATGTAAAGTAGGAGCGCTGTGGAACTTAGAAGCCAGAATTACAGGCCTGGTGTCAGGCACTCTCTTTTACCTCGGGGAGGGATGAGGGGTAGCTCAGAGAGTAATCAGAAGTGACTTGAAGGTCACCCAGGTATGAGGTGGTGGATCCAGAAAGGGCATTCTTGTCTCCCAGCTCCTCTGCTCAGTGCTGTGGTCTCAACCCAGGGAGATTTTGCTCCCCAGGGGCTATTCAGCAATGTCTAAAGACAGTTTGGCTGTCACAACTAGGGAGTTCCACTAGCATTTCGTGGAGAGATGTTATTAAATGTGGTATTAAACAGGAGTGTTATTAAACATCTTACAAAGCATAGGACAACCCCGAACAAAGAATTATCCAGCCCACAATGTCTATAGTGCCAAGGTCAAGAAACTTAGGTGCAGGGATGGTTCTGTTAACCATTCTTCTGACTTACTGGTTAATAAACAATAATAATAAAAATAATCTAAACCAGCTGTGTCATTTACCTGGCAATATCCTATGTTAGGATTTCGAAAAGCATAAGCTGTTAAGACTCTCCTTAGAGCAGCAATGCCCATTTCATTCTGGAAAGCTGGGTGTTCTGGAAGGGAGCGGTGTAAATCCCTCTCAATCTCCTCTGTGGCCAGATTATACTTCCCCATGGACTTCTCCACTAGATCTTCATAGTACCCAGGATGTGTGGCCTTCTCATTGATGGCACCTAGGAAACACCCAACAGATACAACATCCAAAGCGGCAGGCCCTGCCCTCGGTCTGCAAACACAGCTTACCAAGTGAGCCACTTGCGAGATAATGACTGCCCACAGGTGAGGTGGGCTGTTGCAACTGTGGCCAGACTTGGTAAATTTACTTGCGGCCTGCTTCCCTCTTTCAGCTCCACTGTAAGCCAAATTAGAGGTTTGCAAGCTAAAAATCTGTGTTCCATAGAACTTCCACAGACGATCCTGGGGGGCCTACTTAGAGGAAGAGGAGGAAGGAACAAGAGTAAGCCAAAGCTTCCCCGTCTCAGCCCTCCCTCAACCAGAGCAGTTTTGCTGGTATTTTATTGGGATTCTCCTTAAGATTTCACTTGAAAAAGAAAGTTCTGCCTCCCAAAAGAAATTTGAAAACTGCTTGCGAAAGCATAAGCTTTGAAGAGTTCAAAGAGCCATACTGCAGAGTAGGAGGAGGTGTTAGAATGTATGCAAGGATTTTTAGAATTGCAGTGGGTGGTGTGGGCATTCTTCACAGAGAGCACCACTATGGCTGGGAGTTCCTCAGGTGCTGGGGATGAGGATGGAGAAATGGGTTGAGAATCACTGGTTTGAGATAGTTGCATTTAAGATTCTTGAAGACAGAAAACCCTGTATGTATGAAAGTATCTAAATCTAAATCTAATTAAAATAACTTATGTAATTATAAATATATATACATACACACATATATAAAACACACATATATGTATACATATTATACACACACACACTAAATGACAGGATAAACTGATCTGTATTTCACTGATTAGAAATTAGAACCCCTGGGCTGGCCTGGACCGTGTCAATGACAGTCACCCAGAAGAGACAGCCTCACCACTCAACACTTTACCCAGGAAAAGGCAGTCTGGTTGACAGCAACCGAACACTGGCTTTTGCTTTGTTTCCAAGGGAGATCTGCAAAGATATCTTACCATCTGGCCTGTACTTCACTGTGTACACCAAGCCAGGTCCTGGTAAAGTGGCCCTAAGAGTCACGGGGAGCAGGGCGGGACCCAGGCAGAGCTCCCCTACCAGGAGCTGGGCTCTCCCCATGGGTGAGCTGGCTTGTAACCTACCACACGCATCCTACCCCCAGTGAGCTGGGTGGAAATAGGAGCTGTAGGCCGCTCCACCCCCTGGCCTCACATCGTGCATCACCATTAAGGAAAATACGGAGTCCAACTCTCTATGTGTCTCTGCAACAGTGCTACGTACTATCGTGTACTATTTCTTGGCTCTCACTTTGAGTTCCATTTTCATCTAAAATGGGGCTATAAGTAACTTCTAATTTGAATGAGGATGAAAATGGAATTTTTCATTTACTACATCAGTGACCTGAATCAGTTTGTCCAGGTGCCTAGTTCAACAAACACAAGGAAGACAGAAGACGGACAGTAAGGCTCTTCTTGGGCTGAATTTGTAATCAAAGATCACTGGATTCAAATTTGGATTGCTAAATTAGGAGCTAAGGCTGGTCTACTTAAGGAAAATAAGCCACGTAAATGAGGATAGAACAAGCTAGTTTTACATGAAACAGATAAAGCCAAGTATTTTTCAGGATTCTATCCCCCAACTGCTGAGATGTTAATACATTTCATTATGGGCAATTAGCATTTATATCTACTTTTAGAAAGAGCTATGAGATTGTTTGTTTGTTTGTTTGTTTTAAAATGCTTTCCTATAGGTGTGGCAACTATTCTTTTAATTTTAATGTCACTTTTAAAATAAAAGGTTTTGATAACAGCACTTGTATCGGACCATTTTTGGTTCAAATAAAAATATTCAAATAAGCTTATCTAAAATGATTACATTTCAAGCCTCTAACCAAGTAAAGTAACTGATTTATAAAGACTGGAAACACCAAAAAAAGTGCCCTGGATGTTCACGACAGAACAGACCCCTGGGAAACACTGGACGCTTTAGGCGGGGAGGAAGGCGTGATTGGGCCTAGCCTGAAGAACCTCTCGTCTCCAGCAGGACTCAAAAGTGTGACCCCACCGGGCTCTGTTGGGGCATGAGCCTGGCTGTGGACCAGCGAAGGTGGGCACATCCTTCCCACAGGTCCTTGACACACCCGCTTCTGCCCTTCCTGGCGTCTCCAGCTTGGAGTGTGTGATCTAGGCCTTCAGTTCTAGTGCACATTCTGGCCTCTCCTTCACATCTCCAAGCGATAACCAGGAAATTCAGGAGGTGGCAGAAACCAAGGACGAGGCTTTCTCATTCCTCTCTCTCCCTGCCTCAATGACAGTTCTGAGCATGTGCCACACTTCAGGATTCTCAATGAGATGTATTCTCATCATGTGTTCTCATCAATGGACACAGCCAGGAAAAGGGGAAAAAAAAACAACCGTCCCAAATCACAAAGAATTATACTCTTTCCCTTAGGTTCTCTTTTCTCCAAAGTAGCGTTAGTGAGGGGATGGAAGAGGTTATGTGGACTTGGGGGGTGATGGCCTCAATATTTGGACAGTTGTATGTGTTCTGTGTTTTCACTGAGGAACTTCAACACTCCGGGGAGGAAAGGCGATTTAGTGCTGAACTGGAGGGCTGTATATTTTGAAAGAGCCCAGACACATGATGGAAGGCGGAAGGGGAGCGCTGAGGTCCTGCATAGTCCGGGGCCAGGACCCCCAGCCCAAGCCCGGCCATACCTGACAGCAGCAGCCAGAGCTCCCCCCGCATGCTCTCCGGGATGCCCTTCAACACCAGCTCTCGTGTTTTCTCTGTGCGGTACATGCAGATCCCTTGCCCATACTCAGCAAAGTGAATCTTCCACGCTTGCTCCTTCAAAAACTCTTTGGCCTGAAAGGGATAATGAAACATTACTACATCCCAAAGTACTTCGAGGATGGAAAGGAGAAGTTGGATGGAAAGTCAGACTATCTCCCCTAGTGAACAGAGTGGTTATGTTCTGAACAAAACTCTTCGGAACAAAGAAGTCAGATTTTCTGGAGTGCTTTCCTCATTTGACACCTGAACCTAATTTGAAGGCTGTGGTTCTGCTTTGAAGCTTTCTGGACCAGAATCAGAATTCCACTTACCTGAAATGGGTCAGCAGAATGCAAATTATATTTATGGCTTTATGTCCACACCTCCAAGTGAAAGCGAGTTGATGTTTTCTAAATGTGGGCTGAGAAATTATGTACTTACTTGTTGGCTGACTTAACTTAACAGTTAAAAACAAGACAAAAAAAACGTCACCTGTACTCTGTATAACTCATCTTCTGTGAAGAAGCCATTCTAAAATCTTTTTTTTTTTTAAGATTTTATTTATTTATTTGACAGAGAGAGACACAGCCAGAGAGGGAACACAAGCAGGGGGAGTGGGAGAGGGAGAAGCAGGCTTCCCGCGGAGCAAGGAGCCTGACGTGGGACTCGATCCCAGGACCCTGGGATCATGACCTGAGCCGAAGGCAGACGCTTAACGACTGAGCCACCCAGGCGCCCCCATTCTAAAATCTAATGAGAGATTTAGATAAAAATCTGCTTTGCTTATAGGAAAATATTTACTTACATAGATATTTATGAGTTTACTTTGATTAAAAACTATTTTTAAATGTTATTGTTCTAATACAGAAAATTTCAAGCAAGAGCAGGAGACACCCACCAATTTCGGGTTGAATTCCTCCGGAGACCGCCGCCGATACATGGTCATCAGGGTCTGTGTGGCTGTGGGAATGCTGTTGCCATTCAGGTTAAATTGGCGCTCTCCATCGGCATCGGAGCTCGTGCTTCTCTGGGGGCTGGAGGAGACGAGGCTGCTGGGCCGAGAATATACCTGCCGACGCACAGAGGAACAGATGTTGAAAGAGTGTGAGCCGTAGAATCTACTTCTTCAGTGTCCTCTGTATAAACACCAACAATACATCATGGTTCCCAACACGTTTCTTGCTATGTGAAAACACAGGAGGAAGGCAGCAAGCCAGCGCTTCGGCGGAGATTAGACAGGTGCATGGGTCATAGACCATGAAGCTTCAATGCTCAAAACAGGTTTCCTTTTATTTTTGATGCATTTTTGCAACAAACTGGTTGGCGGTTAGTTTCTGGTTAGCACGCATGCAAAGCATGACATGGCTGAATCAACTGCTTATGGGACCGCCTCCTCATGCCCGCTCTAGCTTCTGATGCCCACATGAGCTTGGACCGGATGGACAGGGGCAGGCATGTTCCTTGTGAGGTCACCATCTTTATATTTCAGCTGCCAGTAATTATTCTGTCACTTGAGCCTGTCACCTATTTTCCCGGGCTCTAATTTCCCTGGATGTTGGCCCAGGGCCTAATTCAAAAGGGACACAGTACGTATTTTATCATAATAAGGTCATCATCATGACGTTGCATCTCAGATTCGAGACTTTATTTAGTGACCTCTGTACATTGCCCACAATGTCGCTATATGGACCAGAGTCCCTTGTTGCGTAAACAGGACCAATTACTTAATAATTTCTTCAACTATGAAATCGGGTTAGGCAGATGACCTACAGGGCTCTGTCCAGCTCTGCAATCCCAAAGCCAACTCCATGAGATTTAAATGAGATGAGATATTGCTCTGGGCATCAGGGTAGGTGCCTTATCTTAGCAGAGCTTGAGGATCAAACAAAATGGACAAGGAGGGGACCACTCTCAGGCAGAGTACTAGGACGAATGCAAACACCCGCAGGGGGATCCCACAGACCTCATCATCTGAACTGTTATAGCTGCCTGCAAACTCCTTGTCCGAGTATATCTTGGAGGTTGTCTGTTGCAGGAAATCAGAGATCCTCTGCACCAGAAAGTCTCTATCTTTCAAATTGGCAAATAGGAAGGTCATCCTGTTCCTGGTGCTGATGGATAAAGGACTGGGGAGTACGCTGGAGCTGTCTGCCTTTTCCACAATCGTCACCTGAAAGAAACACAAAACAAAGAACATTACTTTCCAGGGATCACCCAACAGCAGCCTCCAAGCAGCACCAAACAAGGAGCGCAACACTTTTACATTGTGTAGGAACACCCATATCTTACTGAGGCAAGAATGAGATTCTCTGACTCTGTTCCGATAAAAGAGCTAACAACTCAAACTGGAGCTCATATCAGAAGCTGGAATGACGGTGCTGGTCTTTCTAAATCAGCAGTTCTACACTGGGAGTAATTTTGCTCCCCCGGAGACATCCAGCAACATCTAGAGGCGTTTCCGGTTGTCACGAGCGGAGGGTACCAGCGGCATCTAGCAGGTGGAAGCCAGGGCTGCCGCTCACCAGCGTGCAATGCACAAGACAGCTGATCCCCGACAAAGTCTGGCCCACGATACCAACTGGGCCAAGGTTTAGAAAACTCGTTGTGAAGAAACTCCCTGATTTTCATTAAAATTCCCCAAGTCCTAAAGGGAAGGACTCCTCGTTGCTGCATCATCCCTAAGAGACAGAAACAACCCGTGATACTTGTGCCTTTTTACCAAGCTTAAGGTTGGGATGGTTTTCAAAACCTCACCCATCTTTCAAACATCTCCTTCGAATTCCAGGGCTTTGCAACCCTCTCCTTTTACCACCTGGACATTTTAAAGGCTCAATTCCGAACAGACATGATGTAAACAGCTTAACGGCAGCCCCATCTGCACTGGCGGACCGTGTGCGCAGGTGTGCACGTGCGTGTGGTGAAGTACATCTACCACATCAGGTAGGGAGACGAGCAGGAAAGAAGGACATTTGTTTTAGCTCTGAACTGAAGACATATTTGGGGCTTTATAATAGGATTTTCATCAACTGGAAACTAGGATAAATGCATAAAAATATTTTTCTTTAGCACAGTAGGAAAAAAAACTCTCAAGGCAAGCCCTAGATAAATGGTTTACTTGCAGCAGCTCTGACTATATCCTTAAAGTTCAGTTTCTCTTCTCTTCATTTCCACCTGTAAGCAACCTGGACAGGTTCAACTTTAACCTCTTCATCAACATTTTCATACGAAATACATTGTCTCCAAAGCAGAATTTTAAAACATTTTTCCCCTTCAAGGCTATGGAACCTGACTAGGAGATGCCTGAAAAGCTGAATGGCCCCAAATCCAAAATGCGGACAACTGGGATCCAAAGAGGGAAAACTGCAGGACCTGACTTCTGCTCTCATATTTTATCAGCACATATAGTTAGATATATATTTCTATATATTTTTTTAATTTTTTAAAAAAGATTTTATTTATTTATTTGAGAGAGAGAGTGAGTGAGTGGGAGGCAGAGGGAGAGTCTTAGGGAGACTTTGCGCTGAGCTCAGAGCCTGACATGGGGCTTGATCCCACGACCCCAAGACCATGACCTGAGCCGAAACCAAGAGTTGGACACTTAACCGACTGAGCCACCCATGTGCCCCTATATATATACTTTTAAAGGAATCCCCTGAGGTACTTGGAGTTGTACATAAAAGTGTTTTTTTTAAAAAAAAAAAGTTTTTTTTCCTAATGCAAAAAAAGCTGGAGAAATGGGAAAAAAATTTCTTTATCATCAAAAGGATTTTCCCATGGCATTTAAAACATGCTAAACGATACCTATGTTTAAAAGACCTATAAAAACTCCTTCTCTCAAAACAATTTTTTTCTGATTCTTTTGGTCACCAGATGTCTCAGACCAAATGCCAAATGCCAAGGGAACTAAAGGTTCAAGCTCCACACCTAAAACCCATATAGCCATGTGGATCTTGATGAGGTCAAAGTGGAAAGTCTTTTAGCTAGATCATTAATACAGAACCAGAAAGCTCCCATATAAAACATATGAATGCTCCCATGCACCACAAAATATTTTTTGCTGACAAATTATTTCTGGTAGAATCCGATCCCATAAGCTTTGTGATACCAGCAAAGGGTAACAGCAACATTTGAGCATTCTAGTTTAATGAGACACATTTCACTACCAACTTGGGTTATAAAAATAGACTGGAATTTAATCAAAACTTGATGTTTAATATGTAATATCTGCTAGGTAATTTATGATTAAAAAAAAAAAGAGAGAGAGAGACTTTATCTGTAATCTCTATCTAATGAGGAACCTGATGGGTTCACTTTATCTCCCTGCTTTGCTGCCTCAGGAATTTTTTCAAAATCTGTAGTAACATGATTCTGTGTCTATTTGATCTACCTTAAGTCTATCTGTGGTATATATGTTAACAATCTCCAGTCAGTATTTTAGCTGATTTATAAAAAATGAAATGAAACAACAACTCCTAGTTTATATAATCCTAAGGTGGCCATTTCAATTAGGATGTAATGTTCCCATGGAGACTGCTGCTCATCAATCAGCTTAAGTCAGTTCTGAAAGGTATGCAGCTCATGGACGGACCCCTCTCTACTCAGAAAGACCCCATGTAAGGGGGGTAAGGGAGGGTGGTGGCCCATCGCTTTTCTGTTGTTAAGGTAATGTAAAGGTTGTAAAAATTACAGAGTCCTTTGCTTCTTCCATTCGTTGGGATTAGGGATCTATCATTCATATAGCTTGGAGATTCATCAGGTTAAAGGAAGGGCACTGCTGCCTGCTTTATAAAGTTGCATCCACCAGGGCGCCTGGGTGGCTCAGTTGGTTAAGCGTCTGCCTTTGGCTCAGGTCATGGTCCCAGGGTCCTGGGATCGAGCCCCATATCGGGCTCCCTGCCCAGCAGGAAGCCTGCTTCTCCCTCTCCCACTCCCCCTGCTTATGCTCCCTCTCTCGCTTTGTCTCTCTCTGTCAAATAAATAAATAAAATCTTAAAAAAAATCTGCTCATATAAATGATCTCTTTAAAAAAGAAAAGAAGGCAGAGGGATACTTGAATCTTTTACTCTAGGGAATAACAAAGAGTCAATCTTAATTACATAACCAAAGTTTCTAACCACCTTAACTTCTAGAAAAGGACCAGGGCAGGTTGAAAGTGGTCGCTGGGACTAGAAACCGTAAGACTTCTAGCCCCCAGGAGCCTAACCTGGAGTTCCTCCTCAACTCCGAACCTCAAGGCAAGGTCTCCACACAAGTACCAGAACCAGCTAGCACTGTGGAGACAGGACAGAAGCCACCTCCTCCCCAAAAACAGTAAGAATGTGTAGAGGGTAGGAATGCACAATGTCTTCATTTTGCATGAGAAATCAGCCTGGGACTCTATTAAAATACAGATTCCAAAACCTGCAGAGATTCAAAAAATGTGGGGCAGGCTCAAGAATCTGCCTCTGTGGCCAGCAGTGTGGTGGTTCTACTGCTGGTAACCGGCAGACCAGATCTAATATTTGGCCTTCCAATTCACAATCCAGACTGTTTCCTTGGGACCAAGCTGCTCTCAGGCTGTGAGCAGGTGTAATAACTACATTTTCTAGTTTCTGTATTTGAGGCTTGGACATCCCGGGCCTTGCTGACCCTGGCAGGGCCACCCTCCCAGAGTTAGCCAACTCCAAGAGATAATAAAGGACTCACCTGGGAGCAAGCCATTCCTATGCAAACCAAGCATGCAGAACCCACCACACGGCCCTCACCTCCTTAATCCAACTCCACACTCAGGGTCAATTATCCTTGTTCTAGTCACGGGGGGGGGGGGGGGGGGGGGGGGGGGGCGGGGCACATACCAGATAGCTAGGGACAGCCCCTATGCCCCAGAGCCTGCTGAAATTATTCCAACTAGCCCATCCAAAACCTGCTTCCCCTGCCTCGCCTGTTTCTTCACAAAGAAATCACAATAAAGGCTCCTGCCCCCATTTCCTGACTCCCTGTGCCTATGGACCAATCGTGGTGCTTCCCCAATGTGCCCCCATGGCCTCTCCCAGAAGCATGGTGAGTACAACAAGCTCTCCTTCCAGTGGCAGCCACTTCCTGATGTGTTGGCCTCACCACACCTGAATAATAGTAAAATCTCCATTTTAAAATTCTAAGCTGGAGGCGCCTGGGTGGCTCAGTCGGTTAAGCGTCTGCCTTCAGCTCAGGTCGTGATCCCGGGGTCCTGCGATCGAGTCCCACATCGGGCTCCCTGCTCAGCAGAGAGTCTGCTTCTCCCTCTCCTCCTGCCCCTCCCCACTGCTCATGCTCCCTCTCACACTCTCTCAAAGAAATAAATAAAATCTTTAAAAAAAACCCCAAAACTCTAGGCTGCCTTTTCTGGGAAGAAAAGCTCTTTCAGGTCACCGAGAGCAATAACAACACACAAAAGGGGGTGGCCGGGGACACCAAAGAATTATGAACATTGTTAAACACCAATGAAATGCTGATAAAAAACATCTGTGGTTCACATAGAAAAGTATTACAAAGGAAACTCTTAGAATATCCATTTTCACCTGACACCTACCTCACGGAGTGGGATGATGAGGCTACACAGGTTCTCCCCCTTGCTGGTAAAGCAGATGTAATTCGTGGACACAAACATCTGCCCCAAAATGTGCATTTTGTTGAATGGAGTCCAGAGAGTGCAGTCTGTGTGGCCGTCTAGTTTTTCATCTTTGGGCAGCCGGAAAAGTGCACGGTATCTCTCACTCTTTGCCCTGGCGTCGAGATCGCTGGAAGGCGATAACAGCGTCACCTCACGCAAGAGCAACGTTTCAATAGCGTCTAAAGGATGCAGCAGGGGAGGTCCCCCGGCCCATCTCTCTGCGCCTCCATCCTGTCAGACTCATCCCCACCTTCTTGGCTTTCTGTTGGAGCTAACTCCAACCTATGACCCAGAAGCACAATATAATTATTTTAATATATTTAGGTCCCTTGGGCAGTCATTTTACAATCAGTATCTGTAAATGTTAAAGAATCTTAGGAAAACTAGGCCTGGATGGGAAACCCACTCTTTTTCTAAAGGAATACAATAATTTCTAAAGAGATTATTACATTCACACTTCTCCAGAGCCACTTTGGAGGCCTTATCTCTTAAGAAAGATCTAATGAAAATGCAAACAAGCCTCATGAATCTGGCCATCACTGTCTGCCCTAAAAAGACAACAAAATTGCCTGAAACCCAGGAACAAACCACCTCTTGGACAACGAGAGTTTCCAACCTCAGCTCGGTTTTTGTTTTGTTTTTTTTTTTCCTTTTTCCTGTTTATCAAGTCAGTTGCTCAAACCTCTCCCCTCAAGCTCCTATGCCACCGGGTGGTCGAGTTTCTAGGAGCTCCCCCCCAGCCATACCCTCCCTTTTACCTCCAACT
Source organism: Halichoerus grypus (assembly GCF_964656455.1). NCBI lineage: Eukaryota > Metazoa > Chordata > Mammalia > Carnivora > Phocidae > Halichoerus > Halichoerus grypus. Next base: position 120,149,033 of record NC_135714.1, read on the forward strand.
TTCTTCCATTCTCACCCACTCTTACTTCCTTTCCATTTCAGAGGGAGAGGTATCCGCACACGCAAGCAACTTTTTCCATGCCCTATTAGATGTCATTTCTAAAATGACTGCTTTCCTTATAGCTTTAGCTCCATGCTCCCTCCTTCTCTGCATCTCCCGTCACCACAAACCCTTCCCCTTCTATCCGATATTCAAATCTTCTACATTCTAAGAGCAATCCCTCCTTCTTTACTACTGAATTTCTTGAAAGAGCAGTCTACACTTGCCTATATCCCGTTCCTTGCCTTCCATTTGTGATTCAGTGCACCACAGTAACACCATTCACCCTCAACCGCTCTACTGAAACACGCCTCAAATCCCCAGACATCTTAATTGCAGTCATCTCTTGTCAGGTTCCAAGTAGCAGCTGTACGCCAGGGACTTCCAATTCCATGTATGTTACCGGACCGATCTTCAATGTGATGCTCTGCAGACAACTCAACTCAACACGATCAAAACTGAGCTGGCACATCCCTTGGACATGCTCTCCCTCTCTCACTCCCCATCTCAGTTCCGGACAATTCCATGCATACATTCACACTTGAGAGCCTCACCTTTTTCCTCACCCTCTCTCTAGCTCCAGTCCCACATCCAGACTTCCAGGCTTTTCTGCAGCCTCTCCTCATCACCTGCCTCACCACTTTCCAGACATTGATGGACTTAATCCCCTCTGCGCTTTTCCCTTGTGATTCCCGCATCGTGTTATTCCCTCTGCCTGAAATATCCATCCTACTGAATCTGTATGGGTAACTTCTACTACCTCTTGAGAGTCCACTCCGAGCAGCATCCCCTGAGGGCCTTTCCCACCACCCTGCCCCATTTCCCCATAGCACCCGCCCATAGGCACCCCGCCCCTAGGACCAGAAGAGTTCCCATCACTTTGTGTCAGAGCTGGCCATGTCACTCACTGACCTTTGAGTGCTTCAGTCTTTTTCAGTTCTGCATCTATACCCAGAAAAGCGTTCAGAACCCTTGAAGAGGTTCAGAAAAAGTTACACTTCATAAAAGAATGTAAGGGTTTCTTGTTTCTAAAGTGTGTAAGACTCTGTCTCTGTCACCTACCGTTTTAGAGCCGATACTTTTTTAGGAGACTTCTTTTTCAGTTTGGGCAAGGATCTGTCCTGTTCAAATCCCTCATTGTCTAAGAGTTGCCTCATGGCTATGTTAGCGAGCTGCTCCATTAACTTGAAGGTCTCATTGATGTTGAGAAATACAGAGAAGAAATGTTCACTGGACCTCGTGCTCACTTTGATCACATCAGGCAGAAGCAGCGTGGCGTTCTTCTCAAGCTGTGTGATGTCCACCCACCGGATCACCAGCTTGGCTGAGCACAGGGAACAAGCTGGTGAGCATCTGGCTCCTTAAAATCCCCAAAGGATCCTTCAGTCTCACAACCCAGCCCCCAGTCTTGCTGAACTCCTTGGAGTTTGCATGCCCCATATTTATTACTGTTTTGTTTGTTTCAGAGACAAATTCAGACCCCATAAATTCTGAAGTCATCATTATTATGGATTGAAGTCCATGTCAACGACATTTATGATAGCTTTGGAGAACCTTTATTACTTAATAACCTTTTTTTTTTTTTTTAATAATGAAAATAATTGCCTTCACTTGTTCGGTAGTTAAAACACAGTGTAGACCAAGTCATCACTACAGATCTATTTTTGGCATTTTGATGTGGTTTATGAGTTTGGGGCAAACTCTCAGCAGACTTTCCCAAGCTTCCCTCTGAAATCCTAGACAACTCACCTTCCCTTCCCATAAGGAAAGAATAAAAGCAAAGGTGGTTAATACTGAGGTACATCCAACCCTGACGGGGGACCTTCCCCTTCCAGTAGCTGCAAGAGTAATAGTTGACGAGCTTCTCTTCCTCGGGCATCCCGAACAGCCTGTGGAATTTCACAATGGCTTCCTTAAACTTCTCCGTGTCATCATCTTCCTTCACATCATTGATCTTGTTATACTCTGCAATGATGCCCTACAGCAAGGAGAAAACGAGGCACACGATGAATATTAATAAGACTAGGGCTGTTTGGGGGCATCTGGGTGGCTCAGGCATTAAGCGTCTGCCTTCAGCTCAGGTCATGATCCCAAGGTCCTGGGATCGAGCCCCACATTGGGCTCCCTGCTCCATGGGAAGCCTGCTTCTCCCTCTCCCACTCCCCCTGCTTATGTTCCTTCTCTCGCTGTGTCTCTCTCTGTCAAATAAATAAATAAAATCTTTAAAAAAAAAAAAAGACTAGGGCTGCTTTTTTCTGCATGCTGTATATGCCGGAAAGGAAAAAACCAATTTCTAATGCTAGAATTTTTTTTTAATTGGTACATTATTTTTCAAGGGCAGCCCCCCAATTCTAAGCCTGTTACTGAGGAGCACTTGTGTACTAAAAGATCTTCAAATAACAATATTGATTTGATTATCTGTTTATTGGTGCTAATCATTTTAAGAAGTTCACTTAGAATGAAGCCCATGGTTTTATTCCACAAATGAGGAGATGTAAAGATTTCACAAATTCTACTGCTTTTCTTAGCTCATCATGATAAAGTCACCCCAAAGGTCAGTTTCTGCTTTTCGCAAGATTACTACTTCATTAAGAGAACAGAGATGGCTGGCTTTCATGGAAACCAGAGGAGATCCATTTGGAACCGAGGCTAATCCAGGGATGAGCAGGCTTTGGTAGAGTGCTGCATTAGGGAACCTCAGACAACCACGATGTTGCATGACGGCACTGGACCTCTGGGTAGGGAGAAGTAGCCAGCTCAGAAGAAGGATGGAAAAACCTTTCCCAGTTGGCAAATACACCTACAGCTTATGTGACATTTCAAAATTATCAATGCCTTTAGAGTGGGATCAAATACATATATATATACTTATACATATACATACATATATATATACATATATATATATATGAAATGAATGAATAAATATAACTGACCGAGTGGGAAACCACTAGTAAGTAGTAGCAGTTGGGTTTCTAGGCAACCCCAATGGCCAATCAACTTAGCGTAAGCCTGGAGACCCTCAAGTGGGCTAATACCTTTCCCCTGGACCACTTAGCAGGGCTCTGACCTAAAGTCAGAGTAAGGAGAATACTAGAAGGGAGTGATGTATAACAAAGCAAATGATACCCATGTTTTGAGTGGAAAAACATTCAAACGGCATTATTCCAGATCTACTAAATACCATGCTTCCAGAATGCTCATCCAAGTTTAAAAAACAAGATATTTCTTTTTTTATTATTTATTTATTTATTTATTTATTTATTTATTTATTTATTTATTTGACAGAGACAGCGAGAGAGGGAACACAAGCAGGGGGAGTGGGAGAGGGAGAAGTAGGCTTCCCGCTGAGCAGGGAGCCCGACGTGGGGCTCGATCCTAGGACCCCGGGATCATGACTTGAGCCGAAGGCAGATGCTTAATGACTGAGCCACCCAGGCACCCAAAAACAAGATATTTCTAATATGAGAGAATTTTTGAGGATACGGAACTAAGAAACAACACTCTGGAACACTCCAGGGCCTAGTACATAATATCAACAGACCAGCCTTGCCAACTAATTTCAACAGTAAAGTCCCCATAGGGTTCAACTCCCAACTTCCCCACCCTTAAGGGAGAGGATCCAGAAATGCAGAACCTCTCCTTAGTTTGCTTGTAATTTCTTAGCCAGGTGGATAATGGAACAAAGGGATGGCACGTCTCCTTCTTTTATGTTCTACAGGTTCTACATAACATAAAGTGGGTTATCCTGGTTCCAGACAACAGCTTCACCTAACTGAAAAACTACTACAGTCCAAATATTTGGGATGCCCAATATAAACTGAAATACACAAACGACATTGACACAGAATTCACAAAAAGGAAAACTAACTTAGCTAACATGAAAAAATGTTTAACCTCATAATCAAAGATAGAAAATTAAAACAGTAAGATCCCATCTTTTACCTATTAAGTTTGGAAAACGATTTAAACCAACCAGAATACTGAAAAGTGAGCAATGGTGTAATTGCACAGGGATTCTAATATACTGACAATCTCTACTAAGTTCCATGAAAAATGTGTAAACTAACTCAGTAATCAACATTTTGTAATTTGTAATCTATCCCAAAGGAATGAAACAAAAACTATAGGAGAACTTATATGAACAAGTGTTCACTGTATTGTATTACTTTTTGTGCCTGTCCGCATTGGTCTAGAAGCTAAGGGACTTCTAGAAAGAGAGGAATGGTAAGGTCAATAGTGGGATTTATTCCATTATTAAAATAACTAAAAATTATATAACAATAGCAGTCAAGGAAACAAAGACATGATACAAAATTATATGCACAGTAAGACTACTATTATGATAAAATGCACTCCAGAAATCTAGAAAGAAATACACAAAATGTGATCTATGGGTTTGGATTATGGTTGCCTCTGTAGTTAATGATTACATTTATAATTTATAAAAGTTAATTAAATCTCAAAACAAATAAATTTGTTGGTTCCCTTCATTATTGGACAACTGGGAATGCTTAAAGCATTCATTTGCACATGGATGACATTCTTTCACACATAATTGCATTAATAGCAATTCCTTCCTCATAATTGGTTTCAGGGGAATTAAATGTGACATTTTTGGTATAATGAAAACAGTGAGAAGAATGGCTATTTGACATAATTGTCCTTGTTTTATTTTCTGGGTTTTTTTGTATGCTTGTTTTTGTTTTCCTCCTGGCTATTGTCACTTCTAAGCAATTAGTATCTATTGCCCAAAGACGGCACCATCTGAGGGAGGACTAGCAAAACCTAACTGGGGACCTCAGTAATGGCCCTGCATGGGGACGAGGCCTCACGCCCATCCCCGCACCAGTCAGCTGCCCCCTGCAATACGGTCAAATGACTGTCAAATGACTGTCAAATGAGGAACCTCACACTCTCTCCGTTTCCATTACTTCCCAGAAATTCAGCCATTACTTCCCAGATATTCAGACACGTGACTCAGAAATGAAATGAAGAAGTTATAAAATCAGATGGGTTTTATCAATAAAACAACTCTCAGTTATTTGAGAACACTTTTTTTGTTTGGAAGCTCCTCCCAACTTCAAACTGACCCTGCCCAACATCTTCCCTGCTCCCATTTTTACCCTCTTCACTACCTGTCTAGTTTCTTTAATTATAACCACGGAGTAAAAACTGAAATCAGCCATCCTGAAGCAGTGAAAAATATCCATCTTGAGGGGCAAAGGGTGGGAGAAAGGAAGAGGCTGATATATGTGCTTTTGTGCTGCTCAGCCCTCCCTAATTTTATGTGGTCCAGTTAAAATTCAGTTCTCTCCCTCAAAAATATCAGACCCTAAAAACCAATGATATTCCACTTCTTTTTCTGATTATAAAACTACTACTTGTTCCTGTAAAAGTTTAGTGAAAGAGAAGAAATTGACCATCCTGTGTAATTTTAATGAGAAGCGAACTATCAGATCACTTCCTAGAATTCTTCCTTAACCTGGGGGTAAAGAAAGGCTTTCTAACGATGACTAAAAATTTGGAAAGAATTTGTAATTTTGACTAAATAAAACATTTAAATGTTCCATGGCAAAAACTATCATGAGCAAAGTCAAAAGACAAATGACAAACTTAGGGAAAATATCTATGATATATATTACCGATAAAAGGCTAATGGCCTTTATATAAAAGAACTTTTAAGAATTAAAGAAAAATAAGACCAAAAGTCCCATAGAAAAATAAGTGAAAGACATGAGCAGAGAATCTAGAGAGATATAAAAATGCCCATTAAACATTTAAAAAGATGTTCAACTTCACTCATAAGTGAGATAAATGCAAATTAAAACACTAAAATATTTTCCCATCAGATTGGCAAAAACTCAAAAGCTTGATAATCTGCTTTCCTGGTGAAGTTGTGGGAAAACAGGCATTCCCATACACGCCAGTGGGAATGTAAACTGGTACAACTCCCGTGTGTGTGTTGGCGGGGGGGGGGGGGGGGGGGGGGGATTTGGCAATATGAAGCAAAATGACACATGCATTTACCCCTTGATTTGGCAATACCACTTCTACCAGTTTACCTTAAAGATAGATCCCCACAATACAAACACACACACACACACACACACAGCCATGTATATTATTATATGTATGAATTATAATTGTATGTACAATTATAATTGTATATTATATGTTTGTGTGCGTGTGTGTGTGTATATATATATTTATAATTGCAAAATATTGGAAACTACTTAAATGTCCAAGGGTAGAAGAGGGCTGATTTCTCTACAGTACATACACACATAATATGCACCTATTAAAAAGAATCAGGCACTAAATGCAATGTGGGATCCTGGATTGGATCATGGAATAAAAAAAGACATGAAGTGGAAAAACTGGTAAAATCCAAATAAAGTCTATAGTTAACAATATTTTTTTTTTCTAAAGATTTATTTATTGGGGCGCCTGGGTGGCTGTTGGTTAAGCGTCTGTCTTTGGCTCAGGTCATGATCCCAGGGTCCTGGGATTGAGCCCCGCATCAGGCTCCTTGCTCAGCAGGAAGCTTGCTTCTCCCCCCTACCTGCTGCTCCCCCTGCTTGTGCTCTCTCTTTCTCTCTGACAAATAAAGAAAATCTTAAAAAAAAAAAAAAAAGATTATCTATTTGAGAGAGAGTGAGTACGTGTGCAAGAAAGGGTGAGCAGGGGGAGGGTCAGAGGGAGAGGGAGACAATCTCAAGCAGACTCCACACTGAGTGTGGAGCTTGATGCGGGGCTCGATCTCATGACCCCTGAGATCATGACCTGAGCCAAAACCAAGCATTAGATGTTTAATTGACTGAGCCACCCAGGTGCCCCTGTAGTTAACAATATTGCATTAATGTTCATTTCTTAGTTTTGATAAATATACTATGGTTACAGAAGATATTAGTATTAATGGGAGCTGAGTGATAGGGTCTATGGGAATTCTCTGTCCTATCTTTTATAGTTCTTCTGTAAATCTAAAACTTAGTATTTCAAAAAAAAACCAAACTACTAAAATGTTTTTTAAAAAATAAACACAACATGTGGATACTCTCTATGAACTGATATGAAGTATTACCCAAGAGTTATTGAGTGAAAAGAGCAAATGCAGAGGAGCATAAGTACATGAAGACTTAGGTGTAAGAATTAGAGAAAAATAAGAAAAATACATATATCTGCCTCTTTTTACAAAAAGAAACACAGGAAGGATAGACCAGATAACAAGGAAGTTGGTTAACTACAAAAAGTTGGGGAGAACAGGGTAGCAAGGACGCAGAAGGGAGTAACACTTTGGGAAATTTAAACTTTTGGAAGCATGTTATTATTTTCTGCATGTAAAAAATAAAATTAAACTAACAATGCAGCAAAGAAGAAAGGGCCTGAAACAAAGTGAACTGAAACAAAGGGCTGATTCCAGGACTGGGACAGAGAAATTACAAAATGAGTCTGGGACATGGGGACACCTGGGTGGCTCAGTGGGTTAAGCGTCTGCCTTCAGCTCAGGTCATGATCCCAGGGCCCTGGGATTGAGCCCCGCATCCGGCTCTCTGCTCAGCGGAGAACCTGCTTCTCCTTCTCCCTCTGCCTGCCACTCTGCCAACTTGTGCTCTCTCTTATCTTTCCATCAAATAAATAAAATCTTTAAAAAAAAAGAAGAAAGAAAGAAAATTTAAATTGTTTATTATTGGAAAAGGCAAAATTAGTCACTCTACAGTGGAGAACCCGGGTAGGTAACACCTTGCTGGGTCTATCACCCATGAGGGGAGATATCATGTGCCTCCAGAAATGATACTCTTAAAAGGATGTAAGATTACTTATGAAGTGCTCCACCTGGGCATGCATAATCAGAATCAAATCCTAGGAAACATCTGACAAAACCCAAGACGAAAAAATGTCCCGTTAAAAAAAACAGAACCGCATACTTAAAAACATGAATGTCATCGGGGCGTCTGGGTGGGTCAGTCATTAAGCATCTGCCTTTGGCTCAGGTCATGATCCCAGGATCCTGGGATCGAGCCCCACATCGGGCTCCATGCTCCGCAGGAAGCCTGCTTCTCCCTCTCTCACTCCCACTGCTTGTGTTCCCTCTCTCGCTGTGTCTCTCTCTGTCAAATAAATAAATAAAATCTTAAAAAAAAAAACAAAACCTGAATGTCATAGGGGCACCTGGGTGGCTCAGTCGTTAAGCCGCTGCCTTCGGCTCAGGTCATGATCCCAGGGTCCTGGGATTGAGCCCCGCATCAGGCTCCCTGCTCCACGGGAAGCCTGCTTCTCCCTCTCCCACTCCCCCTGCTTGTGTTCCCTCTCTCACTCTCTTTGTCTCTCTCTCTCTGTCAAAAAAGAAATAAAATCTTAAAAAAAAAAACAACAACAAACATGAATGTCATAAAAGACAAAGAAAGGCTATAGAAACGTTCTAGATTGAAGGAGATAAGAGATGAAAAACAATTCAATTGCTTCCCAGACTGGATCCTGCGCTGGACTGAAAGGGAAAAAACGCTAGACAAGACTGGAATATGTGCCAAATGTTAAAGTATAATGTTAATGTTAAATTTATTGAAGGTGATAACTGCAGTGTTATTATTTAACAGAATATTCTTAGAAATACACACTGAAGTATATGGGGGGAAATTCCACTCAAATAGAAAGTAAATGAGCACTCAAATGATAATGTAAATGGGGTAAAATGTTAACAATAGGAGAATATGCAAAAGGTCTACTACAGGCTCTTATTTTTTCAACTTTTCTGTAAGTTTGAAATTGTTTCCAATTAAAAGTTAAAGCAAAACAAAGCAAACGACCCACTACCTGTATTTTTCCTCTCACAAATGTGGTGATATCATTCTCGTTTTCAAAGATGGAGAGTGTCTGCAGTAGATTCTGCTCAAGCCATTCCCAGTGTTCGGTGATTTCTTTTCTGGAACCGCCTGTATGAACAGTAAGATGATAAAAAAAATAATAAAATTTTGGGAATTTAAAAGATACTTAAACAGGTTCACTTCATCAGTGTCACTAAAGGAGACCACTGTCCCAACAGCTCTGCCTTTAAATGTTTTCTCCCCTTCAGACGAAACACAGAAGACACCTAAAGATATGGAAACCTGAGAGTAAGCACTGATCAGGTGGGTTCAGAAACTCTCCTAACGCTGTCTCCAGTTAGAAGTAGCAACATTTCTCCCACTCAGGTCTCTGGATTGGGACTTGAGCACACCCTCCGCTCGTCTCCCTCCTAGAACCTGCACTTCACAGGGTAACCTAGATCTTGTTAGGATACTAGGTTACAGTTGTTAAGTTGCAATGATTTGAGAGCCTTCGTATGCCCCTGGAGGTCTGATGTAACCACCTCCTATAATAGGCAAAAATGATCCTCACTCACTTCAATTATGAATGAGATGTGAAAGGGGATGATCGCTGGAGAGAAGAGCTGCCTGGCTCTCGCAAGCACAGCTGCCTTGAAATGTAATGGGATGAGGTCATCCTCACAGCCTCCGAGCAAGTCACTGCACTTGGGTCAGTGGTGAGAAGCATTAAGTCACCTCGCCTGGCAAGCTCCACACTGAAACCACCCAGCCTTGTAGCATATGTAACCGGCACTGTTCTCCGCTCACAACTGCAGGGCGTCACACGGAGGCGTGCCGTCAGGATGTGGTTGTAAAGATACTGGGCTAAATTCCTTCCCCTTCCCCTTTCATTCTTGCTCTGGCATTGTTAATGATCTTGCAGAAAACCATGTTTTATAAATCACTCATATACATATAGACAAATCGTATGCACTACTCATTCCAGAATTAAGGAATGATTTTCTGATTCCACTGGTTCAACCTTCAGGCATCTCCTCAGATTTCCAAGCTTTCTTTTCCTTGATTTCTTAACAGTGTCTTTTCTTCTCTTGGTCCTCTGTCACCAGCAATTCAAGGTAAGTCAGAATCTCACTCTGACTCCTGACAAAGAAGGGCGGGAGACATGAGTGTGTGTACAATTATACTCAGAACTGTAAGAGCGGGGCACCTGGGTGGCTCAGGCGTTGTTAAGCATCTGCCTTCGGCTCAGGTCATGGTCCAGGGTCCTGGGATGGAGCCCCAGATTGGGCTCCCTGGTCAGCGGGAAGCCTGCTTCTCCCTCTCCCACTCCCCCTGCTTGTGTTCCCTCTCTCGCTGTGTCTGTCAAATAAAGAAATAAAATCTTAAAAAAAAAAAGAACTGTAAGAGCAGAACTAAAATCTCCTTGAGGTGAGGTAGGCTTGAGGGGTTTCAGAACCACTGTTTAAGGAAAGGAAAAACAAAACCAAACCCAAGTTCGTTTTCTTTTATTTTAAGACTAAACACCAAAACTGCCTACACAGAATACCGATGGAGAGGCTGAAAAGCAGATTTGTTAGTGGGGAGGCAGCCCTGCGAAAACACGAAAGAACAGATTGCAGCTCTTTTTGGGCATTACCCATGGCCCACTTATTTGGGTAAAGGCAACTACGATGTCACGGAGAGAGCTAGAACTTAGGACACCTGGGTCCCCCTCCCTCTGCCACTAGCCAGTTGGGTGACTTTAGACAATTTGTTTAATCTGTAAAATGGAGATGAATGAAACATACACACACACACAAACACACACATCAAACCCTTATCCATCTCAGAGCAATGCTATAAAAATCCCAAGGAATCATGTCCTCAGAGATAATTTGGAAAAGAGGAAATATTTTTCAGATGCAAAGAACAATTCCCATTTGAAATATTTAAGAGAATGAGTCATTTTGGAGTTTACCAGAGGGCTTTAAAATATTATACACTTTAAATTTTTAAATAGTTACTGGAAAAATTTCTTTTTTTAAAAAGATTTTATTTATTTGAGAGAGAGCAAGCAAGTGTGAGTGGGGGTGGGGCAGAGGGTGAGGAAGAAGCAGACTCCTTGCCGAGCAGGGAGCCCGACTCGGGGCTCGATCCCAGGACCCCGAGATCATGACCTGAGCCGAAGGCAGACGCTTAACCGACTGAGCCACCCACGCGCCCCAGTTGCTGGAAAAATTTCTAAAGTATACAATGCCCTTCCTTGTCTGTAAACAGGTCCCTACTATCACCAGCTGTGACTGGCTGTGATAGATAGAGCCCTGTTAATGCCTGCCATGAGCCCTCCACCCCGGCCACCCGTGCTTGCTGGCCTCTCAGACGTGTGCACCTCAGGACAGAGGCACTCCTGGAGACCCACGGGACTGCTGAGCTTCTGCAGACCTGCCGGGCACAATTCTCAGCGTCTGTCTGATCTTGTCTTCTGCCCCTGCCTATGTTGATTGCAGATGTGCCTTCCAGAGGCTGGTTTTCACACGGTCAGGCTACTGACTGCTATCTCACCATGCTCTGCCCTTGACCAGGTAGTCACTCGAGGTACTGGACTTTGAGTTCCTGTTACATTGGCTCTGGAATCCAACCTCAGCTCAACCTCACTAATCCTCAATTATCCTGAATAGAAAAGTCCATCAGCTACAAGACCTAGGATAGAACAGGTGTGCTTTCAGCTTTGCACATGTTGCCTTCAAAGTGTTCTTTCTGTACCTCTGAAACAAATAATGCATTATATGTTAAAAAAAAAAAAAAGAGAAGAAGAAGAAGATAGCAGGAGGGAAAGAATGAAGGGGGGGAATCGGAGGGGGGAGATGAACCATGAGAGATGATGGACTCTGAGAAACAAACTGAGGGTTCTAGAGGGGAGGGGGGTGGGGGGATGGGTTAGCCTGGTGATGGGTATTAAAGAGGGCACGTTCTGCATGGAGCACTGGGTGTTATATGCAAACAATGAATCATGGAACACTACATCAAAATCATGATGTAATGTATGGTGACTAACATAACATAATAAAAAAAAAGTGTTCTTTCTGTACATATTCACGTAAGCACACCCACCCACCCACACACGCAGGGTAAAAATGGTGTATATGCATGCATATACTCATTCAACAAACATTTACTCATACTTCCAATTGTCATGGATAGAATACAAAGACATAATGGCTAATTCCCAACTTTTTCTTTTAAATATATACTTTTGAAGATTTTATTTATTCATTTTTAGACAGAGAGAGAGAGAGCACAGGGGGCAGAAGAGAGGCAGAAGGAGAGGAAGAGGAAGAGGAGAGTGTGGAGCCCGACACATAGGACTCCATCCCACGACCCCGAGATCATGACCTAAGACAAAATCAATTGGATGTAACCAACTCCGCCACCCAGGCGCCCCTCCCATCTTTAAGTAGGCCAGCCGAGCACTCTTGTACCGAATTTCAGATTTACTATAAACATTGTTTCCCCACCTCCTGCCTTCTCTGCTGTCCCAGGACCTGCTGTGTCCCACCCCGTTGCACTGTCCATCATTTCCGTGATCTCTACCTCCTACCACCTAACACCATTTGCACCATTGGCTCTTCTACTTCTTGCTGCCCAGAATGTAAATCCCCACATTTCTATCTTCTTTTGCTACCACTGCCCCCCACTGATGCTGCTAGTGCGGTTTCCATTCAGCTCTCCATCTCCTGTTGCTTCTCCCATACTTCTGAGGGTCACATAAAAAGACTAGGCTTCTAGAGCTATCCTGAGCCACTCACTGCTCCCACGTACAGGAAAGGAGCCAATACGGCATATCTCCACAGCTTTAGGTCTTGCAACCCTTTCAGTGTACCCGGTGCCTTGGGCCTACTTCTGTACTACCAAACCGGTTTTGGAGGTTTCTTCTGGCTCTATCTACATCTAAGATATCAAAGTTCCAGAAGACTGAACTCCAGATAAGGAAGGACTTTGTGTACCATTATATGAAACCATTATCACCATATTTGAGAAGAGAAAAAAGACACAAATGCCATCAGCCGATGGAAGTTTCAGGAACTACCTATGGATACATACCTATACCCAACAATACTTTCTAGGGCAAGTAATGAAATGTACCTTCTACGACAAAAGCACCACATTCTCTGAACACTTTCCTAAATGTTCCAGGTTCTGGGGACTAGAAGTATGATCAATACCGACAAAGCAGAGCTGGATTCCCTGACCCAGCAGACAAGACAAATTCTGAAGATGCCACTCTTGTAAAAATTATTTGTGAAATCAGGTGTCCATTTCTGTACACTTCTCACTCCAGACCAAAGAGTCCACATTACCTCTCAGAGATCACAGAGCAAATGTCCTGCTGTTTGAGACCCACTGTTGCTTTGCTAGACCACTCTTCAGGAATGAGCTAAACTCCAAAGGAAAAATGTTGGAATCCTAAATGTTCCTTATAAATAGCTCTTTCCTTTCTTAAGACACTAAATACAAGTGCTGCAATATTTAAGATCTTGGAAGTTTTCTTTGGTTATTTTTTAAGGTGAGGTAACATGGAGCTCTTGTGCTGTGAATAGGGACTGGTCTATTTACTCAGCAGTTTTTTTGTTTTGTTTTTTTAAGATTTTATTTATTTATTTGACAGAGAAACACAGCGAGAGAGGGAATACAAGCAGGGGGAGTGGGAGAGGGAGAAGCAGGCTTCCTGCCGAGCAGGGAGACCGATACGGGGCTCGATCCCAGGACCCTGGGATCATGACCTGAGCCAAAGGCAGATGCTTAACGGCGCCCCCACTCAGCAGTTTGAACAGAAGGTGTTAGATGCTCAGAACAAGAAAGGAAGGGCTTGGCTGTCCATTTTCTGGAAAGGCTTCATTTACAGAGATACAGCAGGAAAAACAAGCTGACCTGACTGTGCAGTCAGCTGGCACAACAAAGAAAGCCAGTCTTGGGAAAGAGAATCCTCCAGAAGATCCACGTTAATCCAGGTTAAAGCATTCTGCTGTGGTAAAAACTAGATCAACACCTGATGGGCTTAAAGTTACTTAGAAATTAATTTTAGAAAAATGGGAATCTTTTATCTTTTGGAGTGGTGGTTTTTGTTTTGTGTTGAAGAATACTAGCCACAGGCTCTGTGCATATATCCAGGCAAAATTTGAACGTTCTTTAAGATGATGAAAAATACAAAATCATCCTAGTCTAATTTCTCATCTAGCTTTAAATGTATCTTAAAGTACATAAAGGCTACTTGAAATAAAAAGGACGAAGCATTAAGATGGAACCATGATTTGATTCTATCATATCTGGCCTCTGAGGATTAAGAACAAAGGCTTACAGCCCTACTGATAGATAATCAGCAGATATTTCTTTGTGATGCATGATTACCTAGCTCCAAAACCTATACTTAAGGATGAATACCTACCATTTACATTGGCATGGATGGAACTGGAGGGGATTATGCTAAGTGAAATAAGTCAATCAGAGAACGACTGGTTTCACTCACATGTGGAATATAAGAAACAGTGCGGAGGATCATAGGGGAAGGGAGGGGAAACTGAATGGGAAGAAATCAGGGAGGGAGCCAAACCATGAGAGACTCTTGATTCTGAAAAACAAGGAAGAGGAGGTGGGTGGGGGGATGGGGCAACTGGGTGATGGGCATTAAGGAGGGTACGTGATGTGATGAGCACTGGGCATCATATGCAACTGATGAGTTATTGAACATTACATCTGAAACTAATGATGTACTGTATGTTGGCTAATTTAGTTTTTTTTTTAAAAAAGGATGTTATTTAGAAAAACAAAACAAAAACCCAAAAAACAAAACCTACTTAAGCGCAATAAGTATGACTAGAGGTTAGATTACCTGGAATAAGAAGAAGCCTGGTTATCAGGCAGACAATATCACATCATAGGTCAGAACACAGGCTTTGATGTCAAAAAAAGTACAGCTGGTTTCAAAAGTACACATACTGACTCTGTAATCGTAGGTAAATTCCTTTCTTTGTGCTTCAAATGCCTCATCTTTAATATGTAGGTAACAACACCTGCCACACTGGTTTGTGCTGGGGATTAAAGGAGATTATACACACATGTGAAGTCCTGAGCACAGGTCTAGAATATATAAAGCACTAAATAAACAGTTAATTTTGCTATTACCATCGCAAGCAATAGACAAAAATCTCATCTTGACTTACGATGCTGGAGGTATTTCTAACTTCTGATGTCAGGGCGCTAAAACATCGGCTGGTTAACCCTTGCCTGACTAACATGCATTCAGCAGAAATCTCCCTGGCCATGGCATCATTATGTTTGTACTGCTAAGTGTACATATTACTGGAGTAAGGCGTGCATAGAACAATTCCTTGTGTAACTACTGTTAAGCTTCTTACATAACTGCTTAAATCTCTTATGGGCCATAACAATATGCTCATAGCTTTATAACAACTTTTTTTTTTAAGATTTTATTTATTTATTTGTCAGAGAGAGGGAACACAAGCAGGGGGAGCAGAGGCAGAGGGAGAAGGCAGGCTCCCCGCTGAGCAGGGAGCCCAATGCGGGGTTCGATCCCAGAACCCTGGGATCATGACCTGAGCTGAAGGCACCCAGGCGTTCCGCTTTATAACCACTTTGAGAAAAGAGAAGCCCAGGTAACTCATCCAGCCTTGACTGTAAGATTCCTACAGTCCTGGATGTGGTTGATGTCCTTATTTTAATTTCACTTAAGTGCCAAGGTCTTTTTCCCACTCTGATGGGGAGAAAGTAAATGGGTATCTTTCTGGAAGGCAATCAAGCTAGGGACACTAAAAGCTTTACAGATATGTATATTTTTGACTCAGCATATCTATTTCTATAAATTTATCCTCAAGTGATAATTAAAGGAATGTGAAAAGATTTTTTTTTCAGAGGGTATTGATTAAGGTTGTTCAAGATGTAATTAACATTAGGGGAAAAAAGACTCATGTTTCCGATAATAATGTATCAGATAAATTATGTTACACACACAATAAAATATTATCTACTCATTAAAACATGTCAGAAATAGGTTTTATTGACATGGAAATGACATATGACATATACATGAAATGACATATGACATATCATGACATATGACATATACGTGTGTGTGTGTGTGTGTGTGTATACAAAGTCTTTGTATACAAAGTCTAAAAGGTGATTTGGAGGGGCCCCTGGGGGTTGCTCAGTCAGTTAAGCGTCTGACTCTTGGTTTTGGCTCAGGTTGTGATCTCAGGGTCTTAAGATCAAGCCCCATGTAGGGCTTCGAACTCAGCGAGGAGTCTGCTAAAGTTTCTTTCTCCCTCTCCCTCTGCCACCCTCCACACTCATACGCTCCTTCTCTTTCTCTAAAATAAATAAATAAATTTTTAAAAAAATATAAAAAATAAATAAAAGGTGATCTGGAGTGTGGTATTGTTTTTAAATTGTATTCTTTTTGCTTATCTTTATTTTCTAATTTTCTGCAATGAACATGTATTACTTAAAGAAAAAAACAAGTTTGTTTTTTTTTTTAAGATTTATTTATTTATTCTAGAGAGAGAGAGAGAGAGAGCACAAGCAGGAGGGGCAGAGGGAGAGGAAAAGAGAATCCCAAGCAGACTCCCTGCTGAGCGCAGAGCCTGACATGGGGCTAGACCCCACAACCCTGAGACCATGACCCAAGCCCAAATCAAGAGTTGGATGCCTGACTGTGCCCCCCAGGTACCCCACAACTTGTTTTAAGCTGCTGTGTTCCCAAAGATGCAAGAATAGTTTTTGAGATACCTGGACCGAGAAAGGATTATAAAATGCCAACTTCCACATTACATGTATTTCATGTGGATGGCAACTAAATTATCCCACATATTCTCTCTCTATTGTACAGAAATGGCAGGAGCAGAACCATCTAGCAATCTTTAATTAAACTCTGGGTCTCAAAAAAATAAAAATTAAAAAAAATAAAAATAAAATAAACTCTGGGTCTTACCAGCTGCTGACTACAAGAATGCTTAATCATAAAGGCCAGTATGGTTCTACTCAAAAAGTACTGGGCTAGGAAGAGGGAGACCTAAGAATTAGGTCTCAGCTCTGCACTAACTAGCGACAACTAGGATTGTGAACTTGGGCAACTCACCTTGCCTCTGCATCCTAGTAAAATAAAACCGTTAGGCAAGATGGTGGCTAAAATAGCTTTCAGTTCTGAAAACGAATGAGCATCTAGGCCCAGATGAAATTCTGGGATGGTAAAGAAAAGAGAAACTAAATCAACAGGCAGCCAAATCAAGGCACCATGCAGGGCTGTGTCATCAGTGAAGTGCCCATCAAACACACATTTCCTTTATCAGTCCTGCTGAAAAGTCAGATCCAGAGGGAATTGTCATCATCTCCTTCTTTCTATTTATTGCTCTTCTCGGTGGTCCCAGAGCTCCTCTGTAGACGATGTCCTTGGAGTTACCATCATTTTTATGTGTCTATATTCTCACTGAGGCTGTATAACCCTTCTTACTGTTAGAACCTTCTAGCTCTTCTAATGGGGAGAGCCAAATGGGTTGCCTTCTACTGAAATCCACTGAAGGCCAAGGAGGGCAGAGGACTGGGCTCTCTCCTGCCTCTGGAGCACCAAGTACAAAACATGCGCTGCTGAGGGAAGACCTGTAGCTGTTTAGCTTCCTAATGAGAGCCTCAGATGAAAAATGGTCAACTGACTGCTGGGGAGAGGGGGAGACTGTCAGAATATAATGAGATCAACAAAGCTGGCTAGACAAATTCCTATGGTACTGCTTCCTTTATGCCCTTAAGAGATGGCAAAAGGTGTAATTTACTGCACAAACCACTGAGCAAAATGCAATTCAGCAGGCTAGAATTGATGGCACAATGGAGTATCAACCGAAGAGAAAGGTGGCCCGGATGCCTGGGTGGCTCAGTTGGTTAAGCGTCTGCCTTGGGCTCAGGTCACAATCCCAGGTTCCTAGTCTTCCTGCTTCTCCCTCTGCCTGCCACTCCCCCTGCTTGTGCTCACATGTGCTCTCTCTCTCTCAAAAAATTAAAAAACAAAAAAAAAGAAAACAAAGAGAATGGTGGCTTCAATTTGGGTAGTAGTGAAAAGAAAGTCATTACTTAGGAATGTTTTTGGTTCCCTTTCCCAATTAAAGGTCTCAATGCCAAGGAAAAGTAAAAAAATCAAACCAATCTGGATACAACTGTTAGAAGATTGGAGGCAGGGGCGCCTGGGTGGCTCAGTCGGTTAAGCTTCTGCCTTCAGCTCAGGTCATGATCCCAGGGTCCTGGGATCGAGCCCCGCATCGGGCTCCTTGCTCAGCGGGGAGCCTGCTTCTCCCTCTCCCTCTGCCCCTCCCCTCTGCTCATGCTCCCTTCTCTCTCTCTCTCAAATAAATATTTAAAAAAAGAAGAAGAAGATTAGAAGCAGCTTATGAAAATAATGTTTCACCAAATAACTCTTGCTTTTTTTCCACTCTTCTTTCTATATGGTTCATATTATTGCCAAGCGCCAGGTGACTGACTGCTACGTTGGGAGTAAGTGAGACTCTGCAAAAGACTCGCTGTGACTCAAGTCTAAGGCAAGTCAAACGACTAGGATTTACCACTGCTCTTCTACAGAAAGTGGTCTCTGTGAAGACACTGATGGTAGATGCTCCCTCGAATCCAATTTACATGTTGCAGATTCACGACATGCATGGCATACAGCAACGTTTTGCAATCCTGTGGATTCTACAGGGCAGTGAGCTAGACTCACCTGGTTTTCTGCTGACACTTCTCTTACAGCAAAGATTCATGAAAAGTCAAGCAAATTAAAAAGCTCTTGACACACTGTCCCACCAAATACCAACTTTGCAGTTTATAAAAAAAAAAACCATTAAAATGACAAACCCAAAGGTCAGCATATCAGAGAAATCTGAAAGCTGGCAGCTTCCGCTCTTAAAATCCTCTCCTGAAAGGGAGCCAGCAATTTGGGTTTTAAATGGAAATCGATAAGAAGGACTAATGGGTGAATGGGACTTTCACACTGGTTGTCACTTCCGTGGAGTCTTGCACAAGGAAATTCTGGAGGTATCTCTATGGGTAATCAATATATACAAAAGCTAAAGCTGTTCTGGGCTTATTATAATGAGATCATGCAGTTGTGACAGGCATTATTTACTGGAAAAATGAAAGTACATCTCCTTGTGGTATAAAGTATGCCATCAGCATGTACTGCCTCGTGTTCCTTAGTGTTGGTTTGGCAAATAATTCAGGAATAATTCAGCTTTGTAACTCTGGGCTCTTTCCTACACGAGCATTCACAAGAGCATCTGCTTCATAGAATGGCAAAGCCTCAGAAACTGAGAGGAGTAGTGATGTCAGGTCACAGGGAAAGAAGAAAAGCTTAGGGCTGAGCCGGCAGGAAAAGAAGAATCACAGAGGCACAAACCAGAAGCTCCCCTCAGTGTAAATGCACACTGCCTGGCAAGTCCAGGTGCCTAGAATTGCTGTAAGGAGAGAAAGGAGGGCTCTAAGGAGCTCCAAGCTCCAAAGGATCTCAAAAGCCTCTGGACACAAGTGGTAGGCAGGCTGGAAGGTGAGAGAGAATGTGTCAGAGTGTCCTTTCCACACCCTTGTTAAGTGGCCCTGCCGGCTTTCTAATTCTCTTTCTTTTTACTTCGTCACTTGCTGACTACAATGTCTATTTTAACACATTCTAGAATGTTTGCCGACTAAATGTGACGCATTCCCACCAACCACCTCAGGACTCTTCCCCCTCGACAGTAGCTACTGGGTCCTTCCTCTGTGTATTGAATGACGGCTTAGAGGAGCCTGGGTGGCTGGGTAAGCCTGTCTTCTTCAGGGTCCCAGCTTCCCTCTTCCTGTAGCCCTGATCTCCTTCCTCTCACTCCAATCCCCACCCTTCACTCCCAGGTGGTTTTCTCCATGCCCTGCACCCTGATGCCATGCCTTCATTCACCAGAATGCATAAATGACTGATATATTCCGTCATTTCTCATGGGCCTTTTGCATCTAAACCAGAATAACTCGAAAGGGATACAACACTACAATGCTAGAATTTCAGGTACCATTAAATCCTTGAGGGAGCATTCCGAGGGCACCAGGGCCTTCCGGCAGCTGGAAATCACACCCAGATAACCTCTCCTACTGTGTAAAAGCCCAGCTGAGATTCTTGCATTTAGTTGGGCACCCTGCAATCACCTGGCACTGTGTGGTACTGGTTCACACTGGGTTATAATTGAATATTTACTTCTGTTCTCAAGAGCAGAGACCGGATCTAATTATCATTATATCTTTAGATCCTAGCACAGCACTTCCTACTAAGTAGAGATCAATTTAAAGACTGAGCAAAGTCAACTGAAAGAGCTCCCAATGGCCAAAGCTAGAATGATTTGAGCAACAAAATAAAGTAGCACTGGACTCTCCAAAGTATAAAATCAATATGCATGATTCCATACTGATAAAAATAATTGAATAAATTAAAACTCCCCACTCCTTAAGGGTGGGCTGTGTATAGTGACCTCCAGAGAGTGAACAGCATGGTAAGGGACAGAAAATAATAACAGTGGAGAAACCCAAAAAATACTACTTCAGCTGGATGACTGAGGAAAACCTCATCAGTCATAAATTAACAATATGTACCCTTGCTTGACATAATGTGATAAAAATAGCACTTTATCTCTGTGATCTCCCTCAACAAAAATCCATCGCCTTAGCCTAAACATGAGAAAAACATCAAATTGCAATAGAGGGAAATTCTACAATATACTTGACTAGTATCCTTCAAAACCAGCAGGGTCATCCAAAACAAGGAAAGCCTGAGAAACTTCCACAGCGAAGAGCCTAAAGAGACATGACAACTACATATAATATAGTATCCTGGATAGGGTCTTGGAACAGAAAAAGGACATTAGGTGAAATCTAAATAAACTATGGCTTTGGGCGCCGGGGTGGTTCAGTCGTTAAGCATCTACCTTTAGCTCAGGTCATGATCCCAGGACCCTGGGATCGAGCCCCGCATCGGGCTCCCTGCTCAGCAGGAAGCCTGCTTCTCCCTCTCCCACCCTCCCTGCTTGTGTTCCCTCTCTTGCTGTGTCTTTCTCTGTCAAATAAATAAATAAAATCTTAAAAATAAAATAAAATAAAATAAACAAACAAACTACGGCTTTTGTTTAGTAATAGTGTATCAAGAGGCGCCTGGGTGGCTCAGACGGTTAAGCATCTGCCTTTGGCTCAGGTCATGATCCCAGGGTCCTGGGATTGAGCCCCAGGTCGGGCTCCCTACTTGGTGGGGGAACTGTTTCTCCCTCTCCCTCTGCCTGCCGCTCCCCCTGCTTGTGCTCTCTCTGTCAAATAAATAAATAAAATCTTAAAAAAAAAAGTAATAGTGTATCAATATGGGTTCATTAACTAAAACAAATGTACCATACTAAGATGTTAATAATAAGGGAAACTATGTATGTGGAGGGCAGATGGGAGCTCTCTGAACTCTCTGATCTAAGACTGTTCTAAAAAATAAAGTCTATTAATAATAATAAAAAAAATCAAGTGGAGGTAAAAAAAAAATGAAAAAAAAATTAAGTGCTCAATGCCCTTGCTTTTCCTATGGTTATTTGCAAAGCCACATGCAAACAAATAACTAAAAAAATCTTGGCCGGGGCGCCTGGGTGGCTCAGTCGTTAAGCATCTGCCTTCAGCTCAGGTCATGATCCCGGGGTCCTGGGATGGAGCCCCGCATCAGGCTCTCTGCTGGGTGGGAAGCCTGCTTCTCCCTCTCCTACTCCCCCCTGCTTGCGTTCCCTCTCTCGCTGTCTCTCTCTGTCAGATGAATAAATAAAATCTTAAAAAAAAAAAAATCTTGGCCACTTTGGATTAAAAATTCTTTTCTTTTTTTTTAAGATTTTACTTATTTATTTGATAGAGAGATAGAGAGAGCGCACAAGTAGGCAGAGCGGCAGGCAGACTTTCAGCTCAGGTCAGGACCCATGACCTGAGCCGAAGGCAGCCACTTAACCAACTACCACCCAGGCGCCCCTAGATTAAAAATTCTTGTGAGAGATCCAATAACGGCAGGGCTGCTGACCACCATTTTAAACACAGGACATTATTATAGATTATGATCAGGGAAAAAAAAAAAATCCCTACTCAAGTAGGAAGTACTGTGCTCAGATACGTATTGCTGAGGGCACCCAAGTAGTCCCCATGTTCCTCTTCATTTCCCAGCTGCCCATGGAGTTAAGCTGGGGTCATGCGACTGGTTCTAGCCAACACAGTGTGAGTGGAAGTGGGGTGTGACACGTCCCGCCCAGGGAGTTAAGTGTGGGTGTGCCTCTATCTCCCATTTTTCCCTTCTAAGTCATCCTCCCATGGAGGCTTCGTGTCATTACAGTTGGAGAAGGCCACAGGGTCCAAAGGAGACTTTGCCAGAGTGAGAATGGGGTAGACAAAGGAGCCATTAAGATTTGGAGTTTACCTGCTGAAGTGGCTATGCTTAATTACTCTAAAATACCAAGTGATTGTATTCCCAAATAAAGGGTCCTTCCCTTCTGGCAGAAAGTTGCGAATCACCAGATTTCTCCATATTTCTGAATATCACTACTTACCACAGGCGATGGTCCAATAGACCAAAGAGTCTGGAGTCTGGTAAAGGATTCGGTAAGGAGCCACCCGGGCACTGGAGTCCAGCACAACATCAAGGGTACCCACGAGAAGGCCTGAGGGTGGAGGAGAGAGAAGAATGCTTAAGGGTCTCCCCAGTGCTTCCCCCAAATTCCCGGAGGCCGTGTCAGCATACCCTTTCTGTAGGACCTCCCGATGCTCTTCCCCTACAACCCTTCTCGACAGCCCCTCTCTTGTTGCACCCCACCTTGGCAAAGTCTTCATCTTAAACAGTCTGATGCTGACTCTGACTCTACATTACTTTTTCCCACAACCTCCAAGAGAAACTGCCGAAGTTGGAAGGCAGTCTGCTGGTGTCAAAACTAACGGGAGGCTGACAAAGCCGGGAGCTCGGTCCCAGGCACATGCCCGGACTTACAAATGCCTGTTTAAAATAAAAATAAGTAGGGTACTAAGCACTTATGTGTTGGTGTCTCTGCTTTATCTACATTATGCCCAATGTGCATTATGTCTTCCCCCTTTTCACCTAAGAAACAAATCCTTAATTTGAGTAGCTTGTCAAGGCCTGGAAGCAGTCATGTCTATCTGAGTCAGTGTGCCAGGCTGGCCTACATATTATTTTAATCTGTCCCACTTTTCTTTGTACTGGAAAAGTATAGGTTAGCTCAGCAAACATCAAGTAAGTACCTACTGTGGGCAAGGCAAACCCGGCAGGCACAAAACACAGTAAGACAGAGTCCTTAAGGTATGTATAATCTAGTAGGGGAGAAGGCAAAGCAGTGATTTTCACACTTGTTTAGGAGTGAACAAGGGCTGTGAAACAAGCATTTCCCCACCTCAGTGGCAGAGTCCTTTAGCATTTGTCACATCAGTCATTAAAACCAGAGATGGCTGCAGATGACTGCCCTCTACAATGATGCAGTAACTAGGCTGAGGGTCAGGAAAGGCATTGGGGTAGCATACGGTGGCATTCTGTGGGACAGGAACCTCACTGATCTGTCCAGACCCCAGGGGGAAACTCGCCCATGTCATCCAAGTCCAGGATGCCTGAACAGTCAGCAAATGAATTTACCTATTTATTCATGAGAAATGCAAATACTCAGTGCACCAATGCTCACTTAAGAAGAGGCAGCGTCTTCTCTTTCCAGGAGTGCAAATCTATCTTATAACCACCATTCCTCCAACATCCCCCCCTCCTGGAAAGTGTGCCTCCTTTATCTATCCCACCTGGGATTAGGCACCGGACATTTTCTTCATTATTCTAATTAACATGGACACAGAGACACACAGATTCCACAAAGTCAAATAAACTAGATCCCTTACTTGACAGGATGAATCCAAAAGATTCCCATAAAGTAAATGCCCATAATTATTCCAAAAGTTGGATGGAAATCAGCACAGCGTGGGATTTGGACTCAGAAGAACCAATTAGGAACTCTGGATAGTTTTCATCTTAGGGCAAGGCATCTTATTTTCAATGCCTCGGTTTTCTCAAGGATAAAATGGAAGACAATATCACAGTTACGAGATTGTTCTTGTAATAAGACTGAATATAATAGGATTTAAGGGCAACAGGCTGAGTGGAATAAAAGGTTAAGAAACCAGTTTGGAACTTGCCAAGACACTCCTTTATTTAATTTGACTTCTACTTAGACGGCATGTCTATTAAAAATGGCTTTGGGATACTATTTATAAGTGCTTGAGGCTGACGTGGGGAGGCGAAAGGTCCCCAGGCTCCCTTGCTCTGCTCCTGCTGAAAATAAGCAGCATACTGGGAACCACGAAGCTCAGTGCCTGGCTCATAGCAGGACTTTCATGAAGTTCTGCTGAATCTGAACCATAAGTTCTTCTGAAACTGTCACCACTAGTATCTCCTGACGTGTTGTCTTGGAACAATGTCTTGAGGTTTGGTTCCCACCATATCACCACATGGAATACCTTGATGGAATACCAATGAAATTCACTTCCTTTTGCTCTGGCAGCCTGGGGTCATAGAAAGAGCTGTATCGCTGAGTCACCTAGTGTTCAGACGAGCTCAGTTCTGGCTCTGACTCTGTTATAACCAGTTCTGTGGTGTGGACATGCCACTTAACTTCTCGTTGCTTTGACTGGCTCAGTTGCAAAGTGATCATAATAGCACTTGCCTTCCTGAACCAGGGTTATTAATCAAAAAGCCTACGGGAGGTTAACCATGGGCAAGTCCTACAGTTGTCCTTGGTCTTTGTCCAAGGACAGGAACCCATTTAGGTTCACTCCAAACCACAGTGACCATAGCCGATCTGAACACACCAGGAAAAACAAACTTTCACTAAAGTGGAAATTAATTCATTTGTTTGATCTGGCCTCTATGAAATACATTAAAATCCCTACGGTTTGTAGTTTTCCAAGGGGTAAATTTCCACATAATGCCACACATGTATGCATTTTTGTTTTCTCTACTGTGGCGTGGATTTACTGCAAAGACCTCTAATTACTTTTCAATTATCTGCAGATGGAAGAGTATATTAACAGGAAAAGCAGAAAAGAGTGCTCCAGCTAAGCTGGATTCCCTTCACTGTTAACTAGAAATACAAGTACATCATTCGTAACTGAGTGTTTGTAATACTTCACTCTTTTTGAATCAAAAGAAGAAATGAAACCCCCACAATACTGGAAATGGCACATACATTGGTTCTAAGGAACACGCACTGCAGTCTGGGCTTAGGGAATTTAGTCAAGGATTAGCCTACATGGTTTAATGAGCCTCTAAAAGACTGTCATCACAGATAAAGATTCTTCAAGGGCAAGCACAGCTCACTGGGCAGAGCAGCCAACAGAAGTGGTCCCAGTTCTGGAATTCTTCAGTCCTGGCCCTGCCACTACCCCACTCTCACACCCAGCCTCCCTGAGCCTCAGTTTCCCCATCCTCAATGTCTCACTAGACTTGTATATTCTGTAATACACAGGAGGGAAGGCCCCTGAAAAGGTTCAACCTGATTCACTCATCTTGACCACCACAAAGGTCCCCAAGTGAAATCCACCTCCAATACCCATTATCCTAATTAACAAAATCTCCAGTGTCACTCAGGGACAAAGAAAACTGAGTTGTTTAAGGAAGACCCCCCCCCCCCAAAGTGAGGGTTTCTGATGAGATACCAGCTCATCAACACTGAGTGTGCATTCACAACTTGGCACCACCAGCTCCACTAAGATTTAGATGAAAATGAACAGGTACATACATACCTACTATAGGGTCCATGCTGAAATATTTTAAACTACAGACAGTATAATATTGTAATACGCACATGAGGTGCACGTACAATTAGAAAACTGTTGTGAAAATTCTTTGAAAACTTAAGGTACTAGATATTCAGACAGAAAGTAATACTGTGAATCGAGGTATGCAGTTGGCCAGCCAAATCAATAAGTACACTCGTCCACATTAACCCAGACTTGCCCTTTCCCTTTGTAACACTGAGTAGAATTCTCCCTCTATTCGGAATGTTGTGCTTATCTCACTTCCCACTGCCTTAAATGACAAACTCCTAATTGTTTAATACCTCTCTTTCTATCCCTCCTCCCCTCCAAGTTCTGCTTCTGGAGTACCTATTGAATTTATTTAAAATTACCTGTACATTTTGCCTCGTTCCACATCTCCTCTTCTTTCCAGAAGACCTCTTATGGCGGAGGCTGACTCCTTCTGACTCCTAGGTCCTACCCTTTGCTTGGAGCACAGTAAGCCCTGAACACATGTTTGATCAATGGATGAGTTCCCTAGTCTTTGAAAACCTACATAAGTCATCACTGTGCTGCCTAAACGCTATGGATACAAAGAATCAAGACTCTGGGAGAGGGAAAATATTCCTCCTATAGCCCCTATCCACACAGAATCCTGCAAGATGGGAAATCTGAGCCAGAGAATCCAATCCTCCCACCAACACCCCCCCCAAAGAAAAAAACCAACCCAGCAATCAAGATTTTCTTAGAAGTTTTATTACTCATACCTCTGAAATGGGTGTCAAAATACTGAACCTCTTATCATTTCCCACACAAAGCGCTGTTTTAGCAGCTGCTCTGGTCAGCTCTTTCTGGTGCTAAACAATCTTTGATTGCCTGAGATAACTGAGTCAAATTATGGCCCTCAAAATAACTCTTCCCCACATCTACCTATTGTATTCGTTCAGAGGCATCATGTAACGTAAAAATGCTGTTTTCAGGGAGATTCAGAAAATGCTGCAAAATTGGTACGCTGAGGCTTCCCATCTGCCTGTGGGCACTGGAGGGGGTGTGACACACACAGAGTCATCGCTCGCTCGGCTCCCGTGTGAGGAGAGTGTGGACATGTAGGAATGTGCCCGTGACAATGATCGATCACCTACTGACGATCTTGGAATTACTTAATGTCAAAGTGGACAAGGTCCTAAAGCTCATTCGGCCTTCCTCTACCCCCTTGGCCATGCAGCCAGCCAGAGGTCTACAATGACCATGGAAGCAGAAAGGTCAAGGGCACGGGCAATAATAGTCCCTCCTCAGAGAATGCCACGGATGCCCTAAGCACTATTGTTCAAGGACATATTGCAAAACCACAGAAGAGTATAGGAAATTACAAATACATGCACCACTACTCTGACTTTTAACATCTGGCCTCATCTGCCTTTTTTTTTTTTAAACAAAGAAAATGTAACACACATAGCAAAGGTCCCTTTAATGTCTCCTAGATCCTATTTCCCTCTCTCCATTCACCACTGTCAGCTTGTTTTGTGTTCTCCCCATCCAGGTCCTTAAACTTTTATCGCCCCACGTGTACGTACACGAATGCACACTTTACACTGATGTGCACTTTAAAATTTGCATTAATGATACGAGTAGATATTGTCTGGCAACCTGTTTTCACCCAATAAATTTGATTCACTCATTTTAAATGCTGTATAATATCCACTGTATAAATATGTTACTCTTTTTCCTAATAAAGGACATGTGGGTTTATCTCCAATTTTTTTCTTATAATAGGCACTGCAATCATTTTCTTTGTATATGACGTTTTAAGCGTGTGAAAACATTTTAGAATGGAATTGTTGGGTCATAGGGTAAGTGCATCTTTAAACCTTATCAGACATTACAAAATTGCTTTCCAAAGTGATTGTGCCAACTTACTCTCACCAGGAAAGCCAGACAATATGTTTCTCTACAATGGTCCCAACACTTAGTATTATCAGTGTTTGGTTTTTTGGTTCTTTATTTTCACCATTCTCAAGGGTGAGAGATAGTATCCATTTGTTGTTTTTGTTTTTAAGTAAGCTCTACACCCAACACTGGGGCTTGAACTCACAACTCTGAGATCAAGAATTGCATGCTCTACCAAGTGAGCAAGCCAGATGCCCCTCCATTTGTTGCTTAAATTTGCATTTTTCTAATTATTAATGAGTTTGAGTATCTTTTCCTGTTTATTGGCTACTCAGGTTTTCCATTCGGTGAGCTATTTGCCTTTCCCACTGAACTGACTTGTGCTGGAGATCCAGTTCAGAGATTCGGAGTTTACCATTTAGAAGCTTCCACGAATGTATGCCCTGCTCAATTCATTTCACCAAATATCCACTGATCTCCCTAAAGCCAGACAGGCAGTATACTTGGACTTACTTCTTTATATATATTCTATATAAATGGAGGAATTTGGGATCAGTATCTGCAAACCCCTCTGCATTGCTCGCATGGAAAGTTTCTGTAGGTCACGGGCTCCCACCTTCTCCTACCTGCTGCTCCCAAGTTGCTGGTACATCCCCTGTAAGTCTTAGCATTGACTAAGGTTACACGCTCTTAGGCAGAAAGTAAACAGTAACACCCAGAAGCAACTGCTGACAGAGTTATAACCTCCAGCCACACATAGTTTTTACACTTCTCTTAATGAATCTTGTTTGTAGTTTCTTCCCACCAGTCTGTGAGCTCCTGGAGGGCAGGCACAGCCTTGTTTACCTTGGAATTCCCAAAGCCTATAGAAAGTCCCTCAAGTTATGCTGAATATTTATAAATTGGGCCACAAAGTTTTCACTTTGATGGACACTGGGGGAAACCAAGAATTATTTTCAAACCTTATTCAGCTACCATAGTACCTAATAAGTTCTAGCAAATTGACCTTAAATAATTAAAATTGTCTAAGAATCATTCAATGAATGGAGACCAATACTTGAGAAAAGGTTGGAAAATCCCACTTCAGAGAGTGCAAGGTAATACAGATCAAACTCACATCTAAACTTTGTACCATGGGAGACCAACTTCTCTAATTTTGGAAGTAATTTGTCACTTTTTAATGAATATCGAGATTTATCTGGAATTAAGATGGATCAAAAAAAGAGATATTTAGGGAAAGCACAAGTCTTTCTATTCTACTTTTGGAAACGAGTCCAGAGATGGGCAGCTGTTGCCAAAAAAGCACAAAATTACCCCAAAGTTTAACCAGTTGAAACTCTTGCACCCACACACAGATTGGTAAACAACTTGTTTGCATACCATACTGGCCAAGGGACCAGGTGAGAGATTAGGAAAACCATCCTATGTGCCCAGCAGTGAAGGGGAATGCTGGAATTGCCAGGTGAGGGGTCAGCTCCAGAGCTATAAACGCACCCGAGTTCACAGTGTCCCCATGACCGATGTGAAGGTCACACAGGCTACTGCAGCCCAGCTCCAGTATCTCTGAGAGGGGCCATGTCTGCTCTCTGGGGAAGGAGCTGAGGAACGCAGGGGCACTGGGGGAGACGCCTGGGGCTGGAGATGGGGGCAATGAGCTTTCTCAGCTTCACAACCCCAAAGAGTCTAACAGCCTTTCTCAAGTAGGGGTCGTACTGGCTAAAAGGGAGAGACCAATCCCAATACTGGGATTCTACCCTTCAGTGTAGAACTGTCTGGACATGGTTTTATTTTAAGTATTGCATACTTCCTAACCCCTCTAGCATGTTTAGGTAAAAACAGTTTCTCAACACAGTTCAAACCACTGTTGTTGGTTTAACAGGCCATCCACAACTCTCTCCTCTCAACTTCAATAGCTGTCATGACCCCACCCCAGCCACACATATATCATGGCCGCCTTACAAGACGACAATGCCTCTCTCTTCACAGGAGAGAGGAGAGAGCCCGTCTTTTACACACAAACACACACACACAGATGGATTTGTCACCATTGGTGGAAAGACGAACTAATGAGAAGTCTGGTAGCACAGGAATAATACACTGCCAACTCTGTCAATTAGGAGAGTACTCCTCAAACTATTTGTGATCAAAAATCAGTTTGGTTTTACTTTCCAATCTGTTATAGACTGATACTTCTGTAAAATATGGTACATATGAAATATTATTATCTCTAGAATATGAAAAAAGACAAAAACAAGCCTCCATTTTTTTTATTATTTAATTCAACAAATTGCTCTAGGTTTGTAAATGCTTAATCCCAATTTCTGTTCTTTAGCTCAAGGCAGTGGTAACACACAGGTTGCAAACTAGTACTTAAATAGCACTAAATCAGGGAAGGGACGGCTGGAGGGCAGTAATTTTCTCGGAACTGTGTTTTTATTAGAATCATATGCAGTTTTAAAGAGCACATTCAATCTATAATACACATTTTTATTTGGGAAATTAAAACAATGGTCTACCCACTGCAAACTAAAACGAAACTCAACAAAATCATTTCTCAATTGAAGGCAAGAATAAAGAATACATGAATGGGGGAGGCATGAGGTTTTTGTTGTATATTTATCCCAACCAAGGGCACTGGTTTAAAAGTGTGGAAAATCTACAATCCTGCATTAGATAAGCCCTGGGAGACCCTTGACGCAGTTCTTACAAAGACAGGGGCAGGCTCAGGGGCAGAAAGACAAAGCTTGGGGAGGCAGAGCACTCCGGAGTCTCTGTAGTATTTCAAGCTAATTCTGGATTGCAGGGTCTTTGAATGTCATGCTTGCTTATATTAAGTACAGTAGTTCCTTATCCGTGGTTTCACTTTCCTGGGTTTCTCGTACCCCCAAGTCAACTGCCATCAGAAGTAGATGACCCTCGGGCGCCTGGGTGGCTCAGTCGTTAAGCGTCTGCCTTCGGCTCAGGTCATGATCCCAGGGTCCTGGGATCAAGCCCCGCATCGGGCTCCCTGCTCGGCGGGAAGCCTGCTTCTCCCTCTCCCACTGCTTGTGTTCCCTCTCTCGCTGTGTCTCTCTCTGTCAAATAAATAAATAAAATCTTAAAAAAAAAAGAGAGAGAAGTAGATGACCCTCTTTCTGATTTGGGGTTAGAAGGTCAACAGTAGCCTCACGCTATGGCACAACACCTACATCGTCCATTTCACTTCATCTCACCACGGAGACCACTTCTCATCTCACATTATCACAGGGAGAAGGTGAGTGAGTACAATACAGGGAGATATTTCAAGTGAGAGAGACCACATGTGCATAACTTTCTTACAGTATATTGTTATAATTGTTCTATTTTATTAGTAGTAACAGTTGCTACTCTCTCGCTGTGCCTAATTTATAAATTAAACTTTATCAGTGGTATGTACGTACAGGAAAAACACAGTATACACGGGGTTCAGCGCTACCCACAGTACCAGGCATCCATGGGGGGTCTTAGAACGTATCCCCCACAGACAAGGGAAAACTACGGCACACAGAAAGTGAGGGCTCAAAAGGAGAGAAAGAAGCCTTGACTTTCATATTGTCCATCACAGCAGATAAAGCACACAGGCGGGTTTATACCTAAAGTAACTGCAGAAAACTGAAATCTGAAGAGCATCTCCTCAGCAGAGCCTTTGTCATACAGCCAATTAGTATGTGCTGCTCAAATCAACCAAGCACCCTTGAAGGCCCGGTCTTCCAGGAGCTGCTCCATTTCACCCTGTAGGCCAGTCTCTTAAAGTCACATGCACCTCCTCCTACAAAAACGGAGGGCAGTTGCAATTGATTTTTCATTCTCTTTGGGGCCGTGTCTGAGAAGGAATCATTAAAATATGTTACCACCTTACCTAACACCCCAGTTAGGGCCAGCTACAATTTGCAGGGCCCAGTGCAAAAAGAAAATGCAAGTCCCCTTGCTCAAAAATTCTTAAGTTCAAGACAACTAGTAGAACATTCAACCAAGCCCGGAGCCCTTTCAAATGAGGGTTCCTGTGCTAGAGCACAAGGCCACATCCCCAGGAGGCCGGCCCTGACCCCAGCGCTGCGGTGGTGATTTCATTCCCACAGACGAGCTTGTTGTTCTCAGACTTTTACCAGAGATTCAAGTTTGCTCTGATAGAGACCAGTGAGGACAATGAACTGAATTCATTCAAAAAACACTCTAGGCACCTGTGTGTTCTCAATCGGCAAACAAGCCCTGAACCCAGAAAGAGGAAGGTAGATGCACTTTTGTTACATGGACTGCTGCTTCCATATATGCAGCAGGAAGGTGTACTGGTGCTAATCTTGACTATAGAGGCAGGTTTGAAAACCTGAAACTGATGGCTCAGGGCTGGCCAAGGTCAGCCGGCAGAGTGAAGATGGAGAGACCCTTCTGGTGCTGGTGGGAGTAGCTCCTCACTGTGAAGCCCACCGTTTCTAAGAGATAAGCCACATCCACCACCTCAGGGAAACCGGGGCATGATGCCCCTCGCATACCTTCTACCAGGTAGGCCCACATTTGTAGGAGCCACTCACTCTGTCCCAAGATCATTGCCAACCCTCCTAATTCATGTAACCCCTTCTCCACAATGAATCAGTATCATGAAATAGAAGCAATCATGAATTTTAAATTACATTTAGGTAATGACCTAGTACATCTAAATAAGTTACAATACATTTATGCAATGATAGATATTTAAAATCATGCCCTTGGGGTGCCTGGGTGGCTCAGTGAGTTAAGCGTTGGATTTCAGCCCAGGTCATGATCTCAGGGTCCTGGGATCCAGGCCTGCACCCCACTCCCTGCTCGGCGGGGAGTCTGCTTCTCCCTTTCCCTCTGCCCCTCCCACCCCCGCTCGTGCACATGCGCACTCTCTCTCAAATAAATAAATAAAATCTTTAAAAAATAAAAAATAAAATCAGCCCTCAAATGATTATTTAATGTCACGGTGAAGCATACCTAGTATGTTATGTGAAGAAAAGAGCACAAAACTTAAAATTTTTGTTCCCTGTGATTCCAATCAAAATATAAGTATAATATTACTATATTATAAACTAAAATACATGATTTTTAAAGACTAGAAAATTAACATATTGGTGGGTAAAATAATTTTACTTTTATCTGTATTGTTTGTATTTCCAAAAGTTTTCCAAATGTACATTCAATATTTTTATGATGCAAAAAAATTGTTTTGTTATCTCAATTACTTCCAACCTCCTATTTAGGGCTTTTTTTACTTAAAGAGAGGTAATAGCCTTAAGCAAATAAATGGTCACTGTGTTTATAATAAAGCTGCTACTTCATTCAAGATAGTCACAGGTTAGTCATCTTGTTGCTAGAATGCAATCCCACAGGTCAATATCTCAATATCTCAGAGAGTGGCATCCTCAAAAACACACTCTGATGGAGAGGGGCCTGCCCTTTATCTTTTAGAAATTTGTTTAAAGTTCATTTTTTCCCTCTAGTATACGAAGTGTGTCAATACCATAAACTGATACATATTCAATCACACAGCACCAAATTACTTAACTCAATTGTAGGGACTACATATTTAAACAACTAGCTTAAGTCAGAAAGTTATATGCCCCAAATAAAAACTACAAACATTGGGGCGCCTGGGTGGCTCAGTCGGTTAGGCGTCTGCCTTCTGCTCAGGTCATGATCCCAGGGTCCTGGGACTGAGCCCCGAGTCGGGCTCCCTGCTTGGCAGGGAGTCTGCTTCTCCCTCTGCTACTCCCTCTGCTTGTGCTCTCTCCCTCCCCCAAAATAAATAAAATCTTTAAAAATAAATAAATAAATAAATAATAAAAACTACAAACTACAAACATTAAATGGATGAAATTCGTTTTGCTACTTTCATTACTGAGTCTTCATTATAATGGTAAATACCCACGGCGCTGCCTTTGGCTACATGTAAGTGAGGCAAAGAAAGAGGCTATATGTGCTTCTATCTACATAGGAAATGTCCAGGAAGGATGTACATTAAACTGTTAATAACGGTTACTTCTGGGAAATGACATCGATTTGGGGAGACACCCCACTGGGGAAGAAGTCAGACTCTTTTGACTATAAGAACTATATTTTTAAAAGTAATTTTCATGCTGTTGGAACTATGTAAAACCAGATTCATGCGCAAGTATTATAATAAAATAATAACACAAGAACTAATAAAGGAAAAAATATCATAATGAATATATCCTGCTCTAAGACTTTATAAAAGATGAAACTCTGTAACCAATCAGCTCTGGTATTCTCTGTGCCGGGATGTGGCTACCAGAAACATGTCACCCACCCTCGGCTTGCCATGATTGGGGACGGAGAGCAGGACTGTCACGCTGGACCAGACAAGGCTGCCTTTCACCAGGGACTATGGTCGAGGCTAACACACAGGGCTCAGAGGTGGCCTGGGGTGAAAGATAAGGCAGGCCAATCACACCCTCTTCCAGATAATTTGAGCTGAGAAATGGTAAGTGAAAAGTCAAAGAGCTACAGAAGCAGAAGATGAAAGGATTTCAAGGCAAGGGAATGTAGCACACAAGCCAGATGACAGGGAAGCAGAAACACTGAGGTAAAGGAAAGCTAGAAAGCAGAGGTCGAGAAAGCCAGCCGTGGGCAAAAAGAGAAGGGGACAGAAATGGAGAGGGCAGACAAGCACACGCACAGGATCCCCAGGAGCCGGGAGGGGAGGAGGGAGCAGAGGAGCCACTTCCCCACTGCTGCCCGGCTTCCTGTCAGCTTTCCAAGCCTGGTTCCAGTCCCTGTGCGTCGCGGCTACAAGCACCAGGTACTAGAGGCCTGAGTTCCTGCAACCCAAAGCGCCCAACTGAAACCCTAACTAACCCCGTTGGCTCATCTAAGATGAACTGAGTAAACATTCCCTTCTGTGCGGCAGGAAGACTAGTGTTATGTAACCAAGTATCAAGGCATTAACAGCAATTTAATAATATGCTTTCCAGTCTTGCAGCCCAATATTCCAGAACAGACAAAAACAGCAGCTACAGAACTGTAATTAAAACAATCATGCTTATTTACAGGGGAGACACAGGAGCAGCCCAGCTTGAACACTGGGAATTCTGACTCTGTCGCCTGCAAGGCATGCACCTCCACTTGCACTGCCCCTCAGAATTCCAGTTTGGGGCGCCTGGGTGGCTCAGTCGGTTGGGCCGCCGACTCTTGGTTTCAGCTCCTGTCATGATCTTGGGGTTCCTGGGACGGAGCCCTGCGTCTTTGTCTCCCGGCTCTCCGCTCAGCGGGGCGTTGGCTTGAGGATTCTCTCTGCCCCTCTCCCCTGCTAGCATGTGCACACTGTGTCTCTCTAATAAATAAGACAGACTGATATCTAGGTAGATAGAATTCCAGTTCTAGCTCAGCCTTACTGCACCTGCATAAGGTTAAGGGGACACATTCAGTTTGTGCTACATCAAGTGAGAGCAACCTTCACCTAAGGTCCAGAGAAAACTTCAAAGAGAAAAGTGAGCAGGGAAGACCTGAAAAGAAAGAGGCTATCATGGCACCAATGACTGAAGAACCTGAACAAGGAAGCTTCCCAAATATGGTTTCACTTTGCAAAGCCAGGTGCAGAGCAGCAAGTAATGCCCTTAGTTTGTCAAGTTGTTCAACATAATATTATGCATTTTGCAATCTATGTAAATGACCAGCATATGCAGATGAGTCCCTTATGGAATACAGGAGATCTTGAGATTTCCTAAGAAATAGTTCAGGTATGGCCTAGAAATAGCCTCTTTGGAAAAATATTGATAAATGGATGGAAAAGGGGATCACTGACAATTACAGAAGTGGTATACTGAGGTGAGGGAGCATTCCGTTGCAAAGTGATTTTAAAGCTGTTTCCAAGAAACTGTTCTTTTCTCATGTTATAAACAGTATCATGACACAAGAGACACAGAGCCTTAGGACCAACACCGTGATACCCGGCAACGTCACCACCTCATACATCCTCAAATAAGAGACTGAAGAACAAAGATGAAAGGTGAGGGGATTTTTTCTTTTTTATTTTCTTTTTTGAGATTTTATTTATTTATTTGACACAGAGAGAGAGCACAAGCGGAGGGAGCTGAAGGCAGAGGCAGAGGGAGAAGCAGACTCCCCGCTGAGCAGCGAGCCAGACATGGGACTCGATCCCAGGACCCCGGGATCATGACCTGAGCCGAAGGCAGACGCTTAACCGACTGAGCCACCCAGGCGCCCTGGAAACTATTTTTCATATTATTGTTTCACTAATGAATGGGGGAATTAAAGTAATAAAGGTCTTATTATGTTTCTTTCACACCAGATTATATCTTTTACACCCAATTCCTTAATTTGTAAGCAATAAGTGACATATGCACACATACATGTATATACATATATAGTATACACACATATATGCACACACACATATTCTAATACATTACGCTCATTGAAAGCATGCTCATTTAAGCTGAGTTTAGAGTAGGGTGGGCTCTGAAAGACCCCTGAAAGTTTGGTTTCGCTCTCTGGATTTAATGAAACCCAATGATAAGTACTTTCAAGCTTTTAAAAAAAGATAATCACATGCAAGAATTCGTTTTATGCCAGTGTTTCTCAACCAATATGCTCTCTGAATAAACATAAAAATTTCATTCTCTCCCTCAGATTGTTATGCCGCCCTAAACATGATTCTGTAGAGAATCACCTTATGTTCCCTGAATGGAAAAGATTAGGACAGAAGAGTTTTGCCCCAACTTTCCTTTCTGTCATTTGTTTGAGAGAGATAGAGAAATAGAAATAGAGAGGGATAGGGGCGCCTGGGTGGCTCAGTCATTAAGCATCTGCCTTTGGCTCAGGTCATGATCCCAGGGTCCTGGGATCGAGCCCCGCATCAGGCTCCCTGCTCAGCGGGGAGCCTGCTTCTCCCTCTCCTACTCCCCCTGCTTGTGTTCCTGCTCTCGCTATCTCTCTCTGTCAAATAAATAAATAAAATCTTAAAAAAAAAAAAGGAAAGAAAGAAATAGAGAAGGACAGAGAAAAGGCCTGTTTTTTAAAAAAGTTATCAGTTATAAAATAAGGGTGTTTTTTCAAAAATTTTATTTTAGAGAAAGAGAACACAAGTTGGGGGAGGGGCAAAAGGAGAGGGAGAGGCAGAGAATCTCAAGCAGACTCCCTGCTGAGCACGGAGCCCGACACGGGGCTCAATCTCACGACCCTGAGATCATGACCTGAGCCGAAATCAAGTCAGACGCTTGACTGAGCCACCCAGGCGCCCCTAAACTAACAATATTGAAGAACTGCACCAGCCTTCCTGTTCATAGCTACTACATAAAGGATTCAAGAATGCCAGTGAATGGGGCGCCTGGGTGGCTCAGTAGGTTAAGCATCTGACTTGATTTCGGCTCAGGTCATGATCCCAGGGTCCTGGGATCGAGCCCCGCGTCGGGCTCTCTGCTCCGCAGGAGGCCTGCTTCTCCCTCTCCCTCTGCTGCTCCCCCTGCTTGTGCTCTCTCTCTCTCTGTCAAATAAATAAATAAAATCTTAAAAAAAAAAAAAAAGAATGCCAGTGATTGTTCTTTGATGGCAAATTCACTATCCCTTATCCTTTTAGACATGACTCCCCCTTTGTGCCCGTTATGACAGTTGATGGCTATCAAATTCACTTCCCAACAGCATGTCTGCTGGATCCACTGATGGCAGGGACAGGGACGATCCTGGGCACAGAAAGCTGAGGTAAATGCTCTGCTGAGGAGGCTCGGACACAGTGAGGCACCACATCCCAGCACTCCCTGGCTTCAAAAATTGTCCTTCATGGCGGGAGGGCCAGGGCCTCTGAAATCTAGAACACGGATTAGGAAAACAGATTCTTCCCACAGCTCAGTCACATCGTGAAGATCATGCACTCGGGAGAGGCAAATGCTTCCCGCACGCAGTTTCCCCTGGGAGCTATACAGTGCAATCTATGAGCGACAGGAAAGCAGGACCCTGGGCTCCCAGCTGCCCACCCCTTAATTCTGTCTGCTAGGCCACAAGATGGTGACAAGTGTTTGTTGTTGCTGTTGTCTGTTTGTTGCATTTTCAGGTTTTTTTTTTGTTTTTTTTTGTTTTGTTTTTGTTTTTTATTTGCGAGAGAGAGAATGAGAGACAGAGAGCATGAGAGGGAGGAGGGTCAGAGGGAGAAGCAGACTCCCTGCTGAGCAGGGAGCCCGATGTGGGACTCGATCCCGGGACTCCAGGATCATGACCTGAGCCGAAGGCAGTCGCCCAACCAACTGAGCCACCCAGGTGCCCGCATTTTCAGTTTTATTGAATAGAGAGAAAGGCCGTTCTCGAGGGTTTTTGTGGAAGACAAACCATGCCGCTCAAGTTTGGTTTTGAAATACACTTTCAGCATTGGAGAGGCACATGGATTCCTCAGCCCTTGGTGGAGCTGAGCGCGGTCTTCCCCTGTGTGCTCATACTACCATTTGCAAAGTGTGCTGTGATGTGAAAATCGGTGGAAAGCTCTGTTAGACAAAACAAAGCACACCAAGCCTTCAGGTCGCAGCACATTACACTACAAAATTTCTACACATTTAATCTCAGTGCACACGGACATCATTCAATTGAGTTAACAGTACGTAGTTGTCCCATAGTTTGCCTATAAAGTTGTACTAAACATGCTTTAGTTTACTTAAATGCAATATATGTATTGTTCTTCTTTTATAACAAAGAAAAATAGGGGTGCCTGGGTGGCTCAGTTGGTTAAGTGTCCCACTCTTGATTTCGGCTCAGGTCATGATCTCAGGGTCATGAGATGGAGCCCGGTATCGGGCTCTGTGCTCAGTGGGGAGTCTGCTTGAGATTCTCTCCCTTTCCCCCCCACCCCTCCCCCTGGCTCATGCTCTCGCTCTCAAATAAATAAATAAATAAAAATTTTTAAAAAGAAAAAAATACACCTGAATTTGTATAGTGGGAGGTGACTCATGTGACATTTTGCCTGATCTTTGTTTCTCTTTATGCTAGTTCCTGGGAAATTTTTTTTTTTTTTAAAGATTTTATTTATTTATTTGAGAGAGAGAATGAGATAGAGAGAGCATGAGAGGGGGGAGGGTCAGAGGGAGAAGCAGACTCCCTGCTGAACAGGGAGCCCGATGCGGGACTCGATCCCGGGACTCCAGGATCATGACCTGAGCCGAAGGCAGTCGCTTAACCAACTGAGCCACCCAGGCGCCCTCCTGGGAAATTTTTATTAGGATCAAAAAAGTCTCCCCCTAAGTGTTGGGATCTCTGATGCCTTTCTTCAATCTTCTGAAGGGACCCTGAGGAAGTGAGCCAGGGCCACCCCATACAACAGGTGCCCAGGTCTCAGGCCTCCTGTCCCCTAGCCAGAGAGTCTAATGAACAGACAACCACTGTGACTGAACACCTTCCCGAGAGCGAGCCAAATGATTAAGAAATTACTAACATGCCAACTTCAAATTATTTTCAAAAACATCACCAGGAAAACCCCTTAGAAAAACTCAGCTCTTTTAACTTAAACCTGGGAGAGTATCCAGGAATCCAAGGGAAACATTTAGATGTTTGTACTGGCCTACTTCCTTGATGGAATAGGAATGTTTCTAACCTGGCAGGGCCCACGCCATGTCATACAAAGT
Organism: Halichoerus grypus; assembly: GCF_964656455.1. Taxonomy (NCBI): domain Eukaryota; kingdom Metazoa; phylum Chordata; class Mammalia; order Carnivora; family Phocidae; genus Halichoerus; species Halichoerus grypus. Next base: position 120,188,217 of record NC_135714.1, read on the forward strand.
AATCACAGGCAGTGGATTTAGGTTCCCACTTCCCCACTCAGGAGCTGTGTGGCTTCAGACAAGTCACTTAGCCTCTCTGAGCCATAGTTTCCTGCCACTAAGTAGGGGATAATTTATCTTCTCTGTCTGTCTCCCAGGGTTGTTGGGAAAATCAGATGACACGTAGAATATCTTCCCTGTGTAATGTATCTAGAATTTTTTTTGAAATAATGTTTAATTTTAGAGCAAGAGAGAAGCTTTAGGTTGTACATTTCCATCTTCTTGTATTACAGAGAAGGAGACTGAGCATTAGATGAAAAAGTGCTTGCCAAGGTTATGTTTTGAATCTTACTAAGTAGTCACCACAGTTATTACTGTCTAGAAAAGGTGGAGGAATAAATATGGTCTCAGTCCTGGAGATGAGTGTTTTCATCCTCATCCAAATGAAACAGAAACTGAGCACCTGTGAAGAGGACACTTTGTTGGACATATAATCTATCTCTGCTCCCTTGGAGGAAAATAGGATCTGGTTGGGAAGACAGAGGTAGCTCATGCAGACAAGAACTATTAAAATGACGGGGCGCCTGGATGGCTCAGTCGTTAAGCGTCTGCCTTTGGCTCAGGTCGTGATCCCAGGGTCCTGGGATTGAGCCCCGCATCGGGCTCCCTGCTCCACGGGGAGTCTGCTTCTCCCTCTCCCACTCCCCCTGCTTGTGTTCCCTCTCTCACTGTGTCTCTCTCTGTCAAATAAATGAATACAATCTTAAAAAAAAAAGAACTATTAAAATGACAATTTGCTCAGTTAGTTCAAGGACACATTAAGAGATGCCATCGGGGCGACTGCCCAGGGCTGGGGTGCTCATGCAAGAGACAGTTTTGAACAGTGTCCTGGAGTTGAGCTTTGATAGAAGGTAACACTTAAAAGCACTGAGATAAAACTTGCTAAGAAAGTAGATCTTAAAAGTTTATACCACAAGAAAAAAAAATGTTCTTGTAACTATGTATGGTGAAGATGTTAACTTGACTTATTGCGGTGATCCCTTTGTAATATATACAAATATTGGATCATTATGTTGTACAGCTGAAACTAATATAACGTATGTCAATTAAACCTCAAATATATAAATAAACACATACATTCATAAAGACATAAATAGCTAGCATGGAGAACCTAAGTGGAATCCCAGTTTGACTACATCCTAGGGTCAGGATGGAGCAAGGCATACAATTTATAAAAACCACAATTTCTTCACCCAGACAGGGTTGCAGTAAGGATTAAAGGATGTGATGCATAAGAAACATTTACACAGCGCTGGGCACTTTGTAAGTGTTCAATAATAGGACCTACTGCAGTTGCTGAAGTGTGGCAAGGGTAGCCCAGCCAAGAGGGAAGGTATGGGGCATGCTTGCGGAGTGACCACGAGGTTTGGAATAGAGACCACATTGTGGCTGGGCAGCCCTGTGCTACACTGTTTGGACTTTGTTCTACCCATGACAGTGTCTGGGCTGGAGCTACATAGGTAGTTCAGAAATCCCTCTGATGGCAGTGTGTAGTAGTTGGGAAAGGGGGAACGGAAGCCAGAAGACAAATTAGGAAACTTTTTATGAGGAGGAGATTTATTGAGCCCCTCCTTTTATACCAAGAACTTTCCTTATACAGAATCACCTCTTTGATCCTTGTGAACCCCCAGCAAGTTCTTATCCCCATTTCACAGATGAGGCAATAGAGGCTCAGAGAGATTAAGAGATGAAGCCAAGATCTGTTAACTGACCACGTTGAGTCCACAGTGGTGCTTCCCCCATACAGGTTGATAAGGTCCACAGACTGCGGGTGCAGCCAGGGAAACCGAATACCGCTTCATTACTTGGATGGTAATATTGGCCACCCCAGGGAAGGGAAGGTGGTAAATTCTCTGCTGTTTTTATTTCCATCGGGGGCTAGTCTTCTTAATCCACTCTTTCTCGGCGGCGGTGGGGGGGTGGGGGGAGACGGGACACGGACAGACTAGCCTTTGAAGAGCTGGTTTCCAAGGTGACCCAAAAGCTTCTACCACTAGTAGCAGGTACAGCCCTCACAAGTTTAGTGTTTTCTGCTTATTTTCCAGAAGGGAAGATGGACCCTTGTAGCTGGGCCCACAGCCCAGCTCCTCGTGTGTGCACCCAGAGGGGAGCCACTGTGGCCCCAGCAGCAAACACAGCTCCTTTCCTGGTTCCTAGAAGGTGCTTTTCTGTCTGGGATAAATGTCCTCACTGTAACTCAGCCAGCCTTCAACGGAAGTTTCCAGAATTACCTTGGCACCTAACAACAGGTAACTAGACCCAAAGGGAGATCCTTAGGGTCTGGGGAACAGAATCCACATTTCCACTAGAAGCCTGTTTATACTCTGGTTGGAGAAATGAAATGAAAATTGTTATAGATGCCAAGCAGACGTATATTATTATTCCAATGGATCCCTGAAACAACTACCAGATATGACCAATAATGGCCAACAGCGATGACCATATCCTAGCTGCTGTCCTTATCACTTTATATGCACTTTCTAATTTAATCCTCACAATATCCTATGTCATATGTATATATGTATCTATTTTTTGAAAGATTTTATTTATTTATTTGTCAGAGAGAGAGAGAGAACAAGCAGGGGGAGCGGCAGGCAGAGGGAGAAGCAGACTCCCCGCTGAGCAGGGAGCCCGATGCAGGACTTGATCCCAGGACCCTGGGTCATGACCTGAGCCGAAGGCAGCCGCTGAACCGACTAAGCCACCCAAGCACCCCAATATATATATAGTCATCGCTACTTGATGAATGAGAACACCGGGGCTCAGAGAAGTGGAGCAACTTGCCCAGTGGGCATGGTAGCTTAGGTGGCAGGTCCCGTCACCGGGCCCAGGGCAGGAGGACTCCAAAGCCTGTGACGGTTCACTGTATCAGCTTCTAGAATCATTTCTTTAAGGGAGTGGAGGATATCTGGTAGTTGTTTCAGGGATCCATTGGAATAATAATATACGTCTGCTTGGCATCTATAACAATTTTCATTTCATTTCTCCAACCAGACTATAAACAGGCTTCTAATGGAAATAATAAGAACTTTCTCGAGTTTCCAGAAAATTCAACCTTATTTCAGTCCTTATGTACTTCAGATCCTATAGCGTCCTTACCATTTCGATGATTTTCTTAACTGACAATCTATAAAAACTGTGGTATTCTCCTCAACCTCCCCTTGCAGAACTGTCAGAAATTCTCATATATAAAGATGATTCACAGTCAAGACGAAATACTCAGAATAGGCATTGTCTTGGAAACTGTGAGTCAGCTTAGAGTACTGGTTAGCCTGTTACTGATCCTGATTTAGCCTCCCGCCTGTGAGCCTGCAGTGGTCCTTCTCTCTCTCCATCTTCCTAAATCCCAGAATGGCGGAAGGCGGAACACAGGTACTTGGCTATCAGCAATGTTTTGTGACAAGGAGTACTTGAGGAACCCCCATCTTCCTGCTGGTCCTGTTACTAACAAAGTCATTTTGACCCAGTGTCTAGAATTATTCTCCAGTGGCTGAATGGCTGTCTTGGTGTCTTGCCCAGCATCCCCATTCCCATAGCACACAGTCTTCCTACTTGCTAACACCCGCTCATCTCTGCCTACGTCTTAACCAACTGCCTTTTGCTGAGACTTTTTCAGAAACATGCCTAGCCTCAGTGCGTCTAAGTGTCTAGCTCCATTCTCCCAGGGCCGGCTTGTCCTATCACCAACCCAGGATTTAACCTTCCCCTGCCTGGATTCCCACAGGCCTTGAGCCTGTTTTTTAATCAATGGAAGTAATAACTGATGCTGAATCCACAGAAGTAGGGACCTTTGGTGGATGAGAAAAAGTTTACTCAAGCCAAGCTTCAATAATCAGAATAGCTCCAAATGACATGAAATCAAAGAAATGTTACAACATTACCTGGGCATATGAACCAATTACTGTCTGCTGAAGTGATCACCACATATGCCATGACGAACAGGTATTTGGTCATTTGAGAAGTTCCACTGATCACTGATCATTTTTCACCTCCACTCATTTCCCATAAAAAACACAAGCCCTCAGAAATCAAGAAGGAACAGTTGCCGCGGATACTGCACCAAGTGTGTTTACTGAAATCCTTTCCATTAACCTTTCCACCTGGTTCTACAAAGACATAAATTACTGTCATAGTAAAGCCAAGGCCATGCATATTTTTACTCACTCTGAATTTAGGTCAGAGATCTAAACATGCCCCGAACAGATCATTCATTTATCAATTCAATCATTCATTCATCCAGCAAACATTTACACAGTGACTTACCAGATGTCTGGCATGGGGCCAAGTCATGGCAATGCTATGTTGATCTTAACTAAACCCGAGGTTCGTGGGGACTAACTAATTTGGTAAATAATGTAAGATAGATAACACTATGATTCTGGCCTAATATTAATTCTCAAAAGTAATACCATTCTGGGGCGCCTGGGTGGCTCAGTCGGTTAAGCGCCTGCCTTCGGCTCACGTCCTGATCCCAGGATCCTGGGATTGAGTCCCGCATCAGGCTCCTTGCTCAGAGGACAGCCTGCTTCTCCCTCTCCCTCTGCCCCTCCCCCTGCTTGTGCCCTCTCGCTGTCAAATAAATAAAATCTTTTTTTTAAAAATTACAAAAAAAAAGTAATACCATTCTCAATCTTTCACTCTTCAGCTATTATTAAAACAATTAAACCACTATTTTCTGTTCCATGTTACCATTACTTATTTGGTGGTTTTTTTTTTTTTCCATATTACTTTGAAAAGACTCTCATCACCATTTTGTCTGAAATGTCATTCTCATCCCCTCCAAGGTGTGCCTCTGATTTTCCCTCTTCTTTCCTTCTCAGAGCATTGCATTTTGTCAGTAATTCTCCTCCCTGTCCATTGAATTATAGCTAATTACTCTTTGGGCTCTCTCTTATCATCTTTCATGCCTCCCCTCATCCCTGCTTTTCTCCCTCTTCTTTATTTCTTTCAACTTCCTTTGGGAGTGGGTGAGCTTTCCATTTTTTCTTCGACCATCAAATTATATTGCATGATGGAAAGCACAGTATCTACTCATTAGAGTCCTTTCAAATGAGAAAGGCCTTATTGTGTCTGAGTGATTATGGCGTCTTGAATTACAAACTCTAATAACTCCTAGTAATTACCCCTTATATGCTGTGCACTCACTCTCAGCTTCTCTTCTTAAGACCCTGGTGGCTGACATAAATAAAAGGGTATCCATCTACCCCAATTTAATCATTATGGCCTTCCTTCAAGGACTTACTATGAAGAAGGCATCACCAACAAACCCGGCATCAAACTAACCGATTTATACCATTACTTCCCAGTCTTTGACAGCTTCCTTCCAATTGGGATAGGCGTTTAGAATTACTGAAATGAGAACATTTTAACATATAGGCTCTATAAAAATGTCAAATTTAATGTTCAAAAATGCCGCTTTTCAGGGGCGCCTGGGTGGCTCAGTTGGTTAAACATCCGACTCTTGATTTTGGCTCAGATCAGGATCTCGGAGTCGTGAGATCCAGCCTTGTGTTAGGCTCCATGCTGGGCAGTGAGCCTGCTTAGGATTCTCTCTCTCCCTCTGTCCCTCCCCACCCCCTAAAAAAAAAACAACACTGCTTTTCAACCGCATAGGCAGCATTACTTTCTGAATAAATTTAAGATAACAAAAGTCACAAAAATAGCAAGCGATGGTATATTTGTGAAATGAGACCAAACGGGCCTGATTAATGCAAGGTCACTGTGCAGCTTCCAGGGTCAGCTGGCCATTTCTGCTCTACCCTTCTCTCTTACCACTCCCTCAAAAAGTGCTAAGGAAAAGAAACCGTATACAGGCTAAGGCCAGAGTTGGTCTATTACTGGTTTGAGAGGTGACTAAAACATCCTCGTCCAGCTTCAGCTCCCTGAAGCTCTGCAATAGAGAAAAATGATGTAGGAAGTACCACAGGAGCTCCAACGTCACATGGCTATGATGTAGCCCAGAAGGGCAACCTCATCAGCACTGCTGAGTACACGTTTTTGAAGGATTTTTCAAAATTCCCTTTGAATTTAGAGTAGGAAGGTTTTCTATGATTCACAATCCAGAAACCGCTTTTTTTAAACCCCCAAATTTCTACATGCCAAAAATACCCTAAGTTAAGTCAAAAGACAGACGGGGAAAAAAGATGCAACTCTGATCAGACAAAAGGCTCACATCCTTAATATATAAATAGTTCCTAAATATTGCTAAGAAAAAGAGCAGCCGCCCAATAGAAAGAGAGCAAAGAACAATAACAAGACAATTTACGGAAGAGGAAAGAGAAATAGCTTATAAATATATGGAAAATGTTCAATATCACTTATAGGAGAAATGCAAATTAAAAACATACTGAAATACTATTTTCACTTATCAGAATGGGAAGAATCCAAAGTTTGATAACACATTCTCTTTATAGCCAGACTGGGAAAAAGGGCACTCCTCACATATTGCTTGGGAGAGTGGAACTCAGTAAAACCCCGCGGGAGGGTGATTTGGCAACATGTATCAAAATTCCAAATGCAAGTACCCAATGGCCCAGCAATTTCATTTCTTGGTATTTATCCTACAGATATGTTTCACTTGGCTAAGTAACATTTACACGATTATTTATTGCAGCATTAGTTTTACAGTAAATGTTTGAAAACATAGGGGAGAAGTTAAATAAATGATGGATTTGCCATATAGTGGAATAATAGGCAGCCATAAAAAAAGAAAAAAGAATGGTGGCATTTTATGTCCTGAAAGAGGAAGACATACTATTCACTGAAAGAGTAAGGTGCAGAAAAGCCTTTCTGTACAAGGAGTTCAGGGAAAGGTGGGCTAAAGCTATATACTAGTGTTTGCTTGTATGTGCAAAAAAGGATCTGGGGAAGGGGCACCTGGGTGGCTCAGTCATTAAGCATCTGCCATCAGCCCAGGTCATGATCCCAGGGTCCTCGGATTGAGCCCCGTGTCGGGCTTCCTGCTCAGCAGGGAGTCTGCTTCTCCCTCTCCCTCTGCTTGCCGCTCCCTATGCTTGTGCTCTCTCTCTGTCAAACAAATAAATAAAATCTTTAAAAAAAAAAAAAAGGATCTGGGGAAGATACACAAAAAATGAATATAGTGGTCACCAAGAGGGAGGAACGGGGCTGAGAGAGAGTGCAGTGTGTACCCTTTAATATCTTTGGGTCTTTGAATCATGGAAAGGTTACTATTATTCAAAACTTACTTAAATTCTAAGAAGTGTCTTCCTGACTGTTGAAGATGTTCTTCCCTGAGAACATTAATAAATCATTAACCTCAAGAATTAGAGGATACCTGAGGGAAAGCTGCTAAGGGTCATCACTTGTAGTCTCTTCTTGTCTTGTATAGCTTCCCAAATATGAATTATGGACCTTAAAGGTGAAAACGTTCTCACAATCCCCACCCACAGTAGTACCTTTCCTTGAAATGGCATTACTTACATACACACAAGCACAGAACCAAGTATAAACTTTTTATGCTCAAAGCTCATTTGCAATTCTAAAACCAAAATGTATGGGGCGCCTGAGTGGCTCAGTCGTTTAAGCATCTGCCTTCGGCTCAGATCATGATCCCAGGGTCCTGGGATTGAGCCCCACATTGGGCTCCCTGCTCAGTGGGAAGCCTGCTTCTCCCTCTCCCACTCCCCCTGTTTGTGTTCCCTCTCTCGCTGTATCTCTGTCAAATAAATAAAATATTTTTTAAAAAAAGTCTCTCTAAACTTTTTTTAAATAAATAAAACCAAAATGTATTTTCAAATTAAATATAGCAGAATTATAGAACCAAGAAAAATCTAAAATAACCACATTATAATTGAAAGATGAGGTTTATTTGTTTGAACTACACTGTCCCTTGGAGCAGGAATCCTGTATAGGTTCTCTGGGATTCAGTATACTGCGTGACCTTTGGTTATGCAGTACGGTGACTCTCCCACCATCTTCCTCTATTCACATTCAGGAAACATTTGTGTAGTGTGTTGTGAAATCATCAGACCTTCCTCTGGCCAAATGTATCTTTGATGTATTCACCTCCTCTGTCACTTTCTCAATGGCTGAAAACAGCTGATATGGAAGTATCAGACATAAAGCCAAGTGCTACCTGAGCACTGAAATTGGTATCATTCATAAAATGGTCACTCCAATAACCCAGGATAAACTTGTATTAAGATTATTTTATTCGGGCGCCTGGGTGGCTCAGTTGGTTAAGCAACTGCCTTCGGCTCAGGTCATGATCCTGGAGTCCCGGGATCGAGTCCCGCATCGGGCTCCCTGCTCAGCAAGGAGTCTGCTTCTCCCTCTGACCCTCCACCCTCTCATGCTCTCTCTCTATCATTCTCTCTCTCTCAATAAATAAATAAAAATCTTAAAAAAAAAAAAGATTATTTTATTCATATTATTAATTTTTAACATCAGTGTGTCTTCTTATATCAGGACACAGAATGTCACCATTCTTTTCTTTTTTATGTCTGCCTATCATTTCATTATATGGCAAATCTATCATGTATTTATTTATTTATTTTTTAAAGATTTTATTTATTTATTTGACGGAAATAGAGACAGTGAGAGAACACAAGCAGGGGGAGTGGGAGAGGGAGAAGCAGGCTTCCTCCTGAGCAGGGAGCCCGACGCGGGGCTCCATCCCAGGACCCTGGGATCATGACCTGAGCCGAAGGCAGACGCTCAACAGCTGAGCCACCCAGGCACCCCTCTATTATGTATTTAACCACTCCCCTATGAACAGACAATTATGGTGTTTTCAAACACTATAAAACTAATGCTTCATAAAAATTATGACAAGAACTCAGGCTGAGAGTGAACCCAGACCCTAGGATGCAAAACACAACTGTAATCAGTTACTGTGTTTGAAAGATGGTGCCTCTACTCATTGCCCCAGTTGAAGACTCTGCCCTGGTTTTCAAGCTTCTGAGGGGTCAAGTCTGGCCCCTGAGTCTGCCATCACCTTCGATGCCCTCTTTGGGTCACTGCCCACAGCTGTGGAATAGCCTGGTCCCATTCCTGTGCCTACATCCAGGCTTTCAAACCCCAGCCTGGTGCAGAGTCTCAAACCACCTATGGGCTAGGATAAGGGTGTGGATGATCCCCGATGACATAATCCCCATTTAGTACAAATAACAAATCTCCATAGAGAGAGGGCACATGCATTTCAATCTGCATTTCCAAGTCTCTCTCATTAAGTCTTAACCAAAACCAAGAAACTAATTTCAGCAGGAAACATCTGTGCAGATTCTTGCTGAATCCAGTCTCTCAAGCGTAGGGATGATGTCATATATTTTTGCATCTTCAGTGCCCAAGAGGTGGTAACACCTAATATCTGTTTGATGGATGAGTGAGTCAGTGGATGAATAAATGAATGAATGAGTGATGAATTAGCAGAGAGTAAAAATAGGGAAAATGCAGAAAAGAGCTCATCCAACTATACTGCGTGCTGGCAGACTCTACTTGAGACGTAGCGGGCCCCTCCTTTATATCTCTAACATCTCTTTGATTCCACAGAAGCAGTATTACCCTTTCCTAATTAAAATCTTTCTCCAATCATAGTATTCTTTATTATATTTTTCTGATAGACTATGGTTTTTAGAGTTTTCGTGTCCATTTATTTGTAAAGCATTTGCAGGTATATTATAGAGAGTCAGTCTGACATTTGGCCCTCACCAAGACTAAAGCTAAAACGAGTAGATTCTACTGGACCTAAGTTAATAAAGAATGTAATGTGGTAAACACTTTTCCATCAAATGGTACAGTGATTATAAAGGTCACTGGCTACATACTTCAGGCACATTCTTTTGATACCACGTTCAACGTCAGTCAGGAATGTTGGTCACAATCCAATCTAAGAAGGAAAGGAAACCATTTTCTCTCAAGTTTAAGCAGCTTCTGAACTACGTGAAGGTCTTCATTTACTTATTTATTTTACTTCAAATGGTAGAGAAGTAACTGTTCTGCCAAAGCTTTAGATTAAGTTAGCCACTTTAGAAAAGGTGGAAATCTACTTCCTTTGATGAAAATGTAGGCATAGGTAATACAAATAAATGGAAGTATGTACTGCCATTCTGGGGTCCATACCAGATTCTTCTGGCACTGTTTTGTTCCCCTTTGTATCTTTCTCCTTTTTGGGTTTTCTCTCTGTCACAGTCCTCATTCACCACAGCTATGCAAGTGCTGTTAACCGGTTGCCCCATCTCTCTGTTGACATTTCAGGTTTCACATGATAACACAGTGAAGCATCTCAGTGGATTTCAGAGTGTGAAGCCCTCATAAAAGTAATGGGGGTAAAGGTGTACATCAGGTAATCTGCTTTCCCTAAGATGTTAGGGATGCACATGGTTTGAACAAATCCCTAGTTTTAATGAGATTTAACTACCGCTAGAAGACTCTGATGATGTGGATAGGAGACTGCATTCAACCATATTCCCCAAGTTCAACTTGTCCACCGCAACAGCCAAGAGCCCACTGAAGGCACTAGGGGAGGTGGTAACTTCCGTTCTATTGAAGAAGCCCTAGTTTCCTTCTTCCTGGTTTTCAAAGTAGAATAAAAAACAATGATGCAACAGGATTTTCTCCCTTACCATGTTCCTTTATAAAAATCTCCCTTTTGAGCAATTATTTCATTTGGGATTTGAGCAAGCACTCTATTTTGGAGGGATATCATCACTGACTTGTCCAGACATTTTTGTGACCTCTGTAGGGGCAGAGATTATGTCTTCCCCTGCATAGACTCCTGGCTACTTTAGACAGAAAAAACTTTCACCTGCTTGGTCTCTTCCCATAACTTCATAGAGCTTCACCCTTTAGTCCCACTCTTCCTGGAGGCACGCAAAGGCTTTGTTTGAGTGCTCAGTCCTTGACATAAATAACAAAGCTGCTTGGGTCTATCATGAGCAGCTCTCCCTCATCAGACCACTCTGACAATCAACACCTCTCCAATAGCCTGGTGTGTGCACGCTGGCCACTCTGAGGACAAGGGCGCCTGGTCAGGAAGAAGGCCTCCACCCTAAGCAGATGGAATCAGGGGAAATCAAACATCAGATACCCTGACAAATGACGGATCTGATGGCACTGTCTACCTGAGACATCCACAAGAAACAGAACATGCATCTGCTTGCACACCAAAGCCACCGACACGCAATGGTAAGGAGCTGAGCATCACGGGTGGCAAATGTGAACGATGGGTCCTTTCCACCCCAAAATGGACAACACTGCAGATAGGCCTTCCTACTGCCAGAACAATCACTGTCCCCCTCAATAGGCTTTGAACTGCTATTCTAAACAATCAGTCAGGGGCACATGGGTGGCTCAGATGGTTGGGCGTCTGCCTTTGGCCCTGGTCATGATCTCCAGGTCCTGGGATCAAGCCCCATGTCAGGCTCCTGGCTCAGTGGGGAGTCTGCTTCCCCCTCTCCCTCTCCCCCCTGCTTGTGCTCTGTCTCTCTCTCTCAGATGAATAAATAAAATCTTTTAAAAAATAATCAGTCAAACACTACTTACCTGTCTTCAACAAATTCAAGTCAAATGAGTTAAATGATATCTATCCATTATCCAAAGATGGTCAGCCACATTGTTACCCACACCGTGGGGCCATTTAAACTTGCTTTTGAGGTTCCAGAAATGCAAAGGGGAAAGGAGGTAAGCTGCAAAGTGTTTCAGCAGGTGGGCTCAAGGCAGACTGCCTGGGTTCATACACCACTAGCTCAAGCACTTACTGGCTGAGTGACCTTAGGCTCAGTTTCCTCCACCCAAAAGCGGGGATAATGGTAAGTGCTACTTTTGGGGCTTCTGTTAGTCAAAGGAGAACACCAGACTCTCAATAAGTATTCAACTGGTATTACATATTATTATTATTAGGATCACTAATTATTATGAGGAGTCTCACTGCCCAAATCCAGACACTGTCTTCTGACTAACCCATTAAAAAAAAAACAAAAAAACAAAAACAAGACTTTGAAATCACCAGAAGATTGATTCACAAAAGGGTAAGTGGTTTGCAAGCTGGTGCCTGTCTCATGGAAGAATACCCAGTCTAAAACCCATGCAACCTCACAGTAAAACAAAACTAAGCTAAACATCTGCAAAGCACCTCATCGAATCCAGATTCATAATTCATCTGATCTTAGTGAAAATCCTGAGGAGCAGTTATCTTTCTCACTTTATACCTGTATGAAAAAACTGAAACTGGTAGCATTGGGACTCAAAGCCCAATTTCATTCTTTTTTTTTTTTTATATTTATTTGACAGAGAGCACAAGCAGAAGGAGAGAGAGGGAGAAGCAGGCTCCCTGCTGAGCAAGGAGCCCAATGTGGGACTCGATCCCTGGACCCTGGGATCATGACCCGGGCCGAAGGCAGCCGCTTAACCAAATGAGCCACCCAAGCGTCCCAGCCCAATTTATTTCTTATTCCAAATCCTCTTCTCTTTCCACTACACCACGAAGTGGAATTGCTTCTTTTTTTTTTTTTTTTTAAAGCAATTTTTTTTTTTTTAAGATTTTATTTATTTGCGAGAGAGAGAATGAGAGACAGAGAGCATGAGAGGGAGGAGGGTCAGAGGGAGAAGCAGACTCCCTGCTGAGCAGGGAGCCCGATGTGGGACTCGATCCCGGGACTCCAGGATCATGACCTGAGCCAAAGGCAGTCGCTTAACCAACTGAGCCACCCAGGCGCCCGTGGAATTGCTTCTTAACTGGTGCTTTGGACCTCAAGGCTGAAGCCAGTAAGTAGCATGGCTACTTGGAGCCTCCACTTCTTTCCAATAAGGGAAACCATCTAACGGAAGGAGTGGAGTGCCATGGGTAAATGTCCCCACTCTCACTGCCCATTCTGTAACTCCTCTTCATCAGAGCCATGACTTACTGAGCTCTTGCTAGGTTCCAAGTGTTGTCCTCAACACTTGCCATTTGCCCCAAATCACACCAGTCTGGAAGTGAGAAGTAGATTTCAAACTCAAGTACTGGGCTGTTTTAGGTCTCGGAGCAATGTATGCACTGCAAAAAGGTACCTGAGTAAGAGGGATGGGTGGTGGGTGGTGCTGAAATGTAGCCCTAGCTCCATGGGGGTGGGGGCTGTGCCTTCCCAACAACACAGCTCAGAAGGGACACCTTGTTCTAAGCAACAAGGCCCTGTGCAGGACCTGCTCAGGAAGCAGCTCAAAGCCATGCTCTTAAACACAAGTCTATACTCTTAAACACTACACCACTGTCCCTATGGGGAGTACCCGTTGAAAATATAAACTCAAAAGAGCACTGATGAATGAATGAATAATGCATAATAAGTAATGGATTCTAAGTTATTAAAGGGGAGTGGGATTTAGAGGCATGGGGTAGATTATACCTTAATCTTCGCTGTCCTAGACAGCAAGTCTCCATGGACAGTTGCTTATCCTTGTCAGGCACCTGCCATAGAATAGGCCTTGTTTGGAAAGAAAACCAAACACTAACAGGTATCGTTGTACAGCTACAAATACATTCAATTTTGCAAATGTGTTCTGCCTTAATAGGTAGATACTAACGTAAGATGTCTCAAATACAAGAAGACCTTTGGGAAATCAGAACACCTTTCCCAATTAGGACACTGTTATTGTTTATTCATCCAAGTTCTAAACAAAACATTGCTCAGTTCCCATCTCATCTCATTAAGTGTTTATTGCATTAATTGAAATAAAATCTGGTCTTGGTCAGCTTGCATCAGCCACACCACCACCAGTTAGAAGCGGTTTCGATATAGAACTCAAGTCTTTCCAGAGCTGTTTATACCACAGGATGTAACACTCCACCAAGCCCCAGTATTCCCTGGTTAGGTTTTCTATGTATGGAAAGGGTGATTATTAGAATCAGTTAACACTTTGGGGCTAATTTCAAAGCTGTTGAATAAACAGCAAGGAATGAACATTCCTATTGATACATTCCAACCAACAGCATCTATTTGTAAATTGTAATAATAGGCATTACGGTGAAACTGTCCAATACAATTGCCAGTGTTAAGTAACAGCTAGCTCAGGAAGGCAGGGACTCGCCAAGTCTGCCCTGGTACCATCACTCCTGATGGTCTCCCCGACACTGGGATGAAGGCCAGTTTCCACTTATCACCTTGCACTCAAAAAAACTACAATCATTGGTCATAGTATAGTATAGCATAGTATTTCTATAACCATAAACTACATCTCTAGTAAAGCTGGAAAAACAAACAAACCGAAACAGGCTGAGAGGACTGTATGTGTCAAAATATTTGGGAAAAGGTGCTGCTTTGTGCAATAAAGAATACTCCTGGGGCGCCTGGGTGGCTCAGTTGGTTAAGCGTCTGCCTTCGGCTCAGGTCATGATCCTGGAGTCCCAGGATGGAGCCCCGCATCGGGCTCCCTGCTCCATGGGAAGCCTGCTTCTCCCTCCCCCACTCCTCCTGCTTGTGTTCCCTCTCTCGCTGTCTCTCTCTCTCTCCCTCTGTCAAATAAATAAATAAAATCTTAAAAAAAAAAAAAGAATATTCCTAAGTGTTTAACATTTTAAAAAATTGACCTTTACTATACAGACAATATCCCTCTTCCTTCCAATCCCTCCTTCCTCGCTCCCCTTCCAAAATCATTATTTGAGTTTAAAATGCCAGGAGTTATTAAACATCCAGGTACTAATCCCTCCTTTATTTAGCTGGTGTCAAGATCAGACTTGCCCTGAGGAAAACAAGAAAAAGTCTTCCCAGAGAAATTTTGCTTTCTGAGAGATGTTTTCCAGATCCTTCAGGGGTTTTGGGGTAGGGAGGGACTGTAAGTCCTTCTTAATGCCTGGATCTTCATTTTCCCTGTTAAAATTCAGCAAACAACCCAACAACTTTGAACTAAACAACATTAAATTCTTACTATGTGTGTTTACATACTCATTTCTTCCCGATTGTACCTGGGAGCCTGGTAAGCTGGACAAAGGGCCACCCAAGAACAGGTAGGCAGGCTTCCTCCCCATTTCCTGCTTTGATTGTCCCAGAATGAAATCATAACAAGGTACATGAAACTGTTTGACTGTGTGTGATGTAAAAATAATGCGTGATCTACTCCCAAAGAAATAAGCAAGTCAGTCAGTTTCACTTAGATTTAAAAAATACAGAACCTGACAATTTGCCATCCCAGACAGTTACTGAAACCAAACATTTTTCTTTTCTTTTCCTTTCTCTTCTCTTCTTTCCTCCCCTTCCTTTCTTTCCTTCCTTTATTTCTAACGAACGTCTGTCTGCTCCTGTGGGCAAGTCTGTCTTATTTACGCACTGTTTTCACTTGGTGCTTGCTGCCACCGAGCTGACTGGCCACCCGGTGGATTCAGGATCCAGTCACTGCGGCTATTCCTGATTTGGCTGAGTGGATGGAGGATCCTTTGGAAATACAAAATCCTGATATCATATTAAACCTGACTGATGCTTCCAGCCTCCAAAGCACTTTCAGTATCTCATTTGATCCTCACAATGAACATGTCAGGTGGTTAGGGGGACCATCCCCCTTTTCAGATGGAAAACAGACCCAAAGAAGTTAAGAATGGTGGTCACACATTTAAGAGACAGCATTGCTGTGTCTCCTTCCATTCTAGAAACCCCTTTAAGATAGCAACCACCAAAAATGTTTAAACTCTTTCACTACAAACATAATTTACAATGAAGAATAAATACAGAATTTCTTTTTGTCAAACTCTTTCTCTCTGCCATAAACAATCTCAAATAGCAACAAATATTCTCTTTGACATTTACATTCTATTTGAAGGGCATCTCCAAGACCCTTTCAGAGATGACTATCCCCATTTACTAGTGAGCTTTTTGAAAATACTCTCTCTCCCATTCTGTATAAGAATTCTAGATCCTTTAAGACAAAGATCTACCTGGTAAATAAGAACAAGGAAAAGAAAGGATTCAGCTAAGGACTTTAAAAATCTGTGTGCTCTTCTAAACTTTAAAAATGTGGGTTATAGGGCGCCTGGGTGGCTCAGTCGTTAAGAGTCTGCCTTCAGCTCAGGTTGTGATCCCGGGGTCCTGGGATCGAGCCCGACGTCGGGCTCCCTGCTCCTCGGGAAGCCTGCTTCTCCCTCTCCCACTTCCCCTGCTTGTGTTTCCTCTCTCGCGCTGTCTCTCTCTGTCAAATAAATAAATAAATAAAATCTTTAAAAAAAAAAAATGTGGGTTATAAGCACAGTAGAAACAGAAACCCGCAAGTGGCTTTTTTTTTTTTTTTAAAGATTTTATTTATTTATTTGAGAGAGAGAGAGCATGAGATGGGGGAGGGTCAGAGGGAGAAGCTGACTCCCCGCTGAGCAGGGAGCCCGATGCGGGACTCGATCCAGGGACTCCAGGATCATGACCTGAGCCGAAGGCAGTCGCTTAACCAACTGAGCCACCCAGGCGCCCCCGCAAGTGGCTTTTAAAAGCACACGTGCTGAAGTTTAGTATAGCTGTTCATCCAAAGGTATATACAGTCCCAGTAACAAACTGAAAGGTCCACAAAAGGCAAAAGAGCAAGGAGGTATCCTCTGCTGCCCGGAAGTTTCTATTGGCACTAAGAAAGGGGAGACAGATCACAACACATCTAATATTTCTACCCGGGGTGCAACCTACGTTATTAAAATTGTGAAAAAGTCCTAGGGTGTTTGCGTGGTCAAACACATCCTGAAATTGGCATCATATGGACAAAACTAGCAGGACTCCAAAAAAGAACAGCCCATACATCTATGAATCTTTTCAAAAACAAAATGACAGGAGGCCTTTATGAAGACTCCATGGCATCTGCCATGAAGATGGGGTAGTCAGATGAGGGGGAAACTGGCTCTTACCGGGGAGAGAGCGAGGAAGAAGGGGACAGTGGTCTCTCAGACACACAGATAAGAACAGATAAATAGTTAAAGTCACAGCGCAGATGGCACCCTCTTCCTAAAGATCACAGGTCACACTCGGGCAGTAATCTCGGGCCAGCACCGAGCAACAAGAGGGGGTCCAGCTGCAAAACAGGGAGTAGGAAGAAAGAGGAGTCTGCAGTTCTTATTCGGAGGATTAGCCTTCCGGCAGCTAAGTCGAGTGCAGTGCGTGCTCTGTAATGATTAGCCATGCCATCTGCTTAGATCGGCACAATGACAGCCCAATAGCTGACCTGAAGAGAGCAAAAAGGAAACGTCAACTCACTGGTCTATATTGTAGACTCCATTCCTCCCTCCACTTGCCCATAGAGAAGGAGAACTAGCAAGGGAGAAACGGGGGAGTTACCTGTTAGAGCTTTGTGCTCTACATTACAGAGCATCCCAAGGAGGGCTGCCTGCGAAGAGCATCTGTAGGGAAGAGCCAGCTCCCTCTCCTCTCCCCCTACACACACACACACACACACACACACACACACACACACACGCACGCAGGTCTTTCCCCACCCTAAGAAACTGAGAACTGTAGTTGAACAGTCTCACATCTGGCTATCGAGCTAAGAGTAAAAGAAGCACCAGCATTTTTATCACTGTATTCAAAGACAGTGATGTTATTACTATTGTTTCAACAATATAGAGCAACGGAATTACCCGGAAATGGATAAGCCTTCTTATAATCCATAGTGATCCTGGTACAAGCAACAGCAATAAATTCCTGAAAACTGCTTTGGTGGAAAATTCAGCATTGAGAAAGGGAAGACTCCACGGAATTAGCTCTTCATTTATTTGATTCACAGTCCCCTTTCAGTAGCTCATGGAAGTGGCAGAGCCTCAGCTCTAGAAAAATACACGCTCCTAGTGAATTCCCTAAGTCTTGTGCATGATTTCAGGCCATTCAAGGACCTCCTGAAATCCCCACCAGCTTAAGTATTTCTAAAAGAAAAAAAGGTCTGAGGAGTACAATCCCATAAAAAACTCATTATTTTTATATACACGGAGAAAAGTAGAGAAAATCTTTATGACATCTGACATACATTACACTACTAAAAAATCAATACTGTATGTCAAGTTGACGTATTTCCTCCTTGGTGGCCATAAATTCTTTGAGATTGACCTCATTCACAATAACCATGGATACTGGTCTTCTTTGTGGAATATTCATACAAACAGGCCTTTCCCTTGTCTGTCCTCCACCCAGACAGTCAATGCTTCTTGACTGGAATGGCTCCATACTATGGTCCCAAAGACAGCTTGCTAGAAAACTGGAAATGGGAAAAGTCTGGAAACCCTTTTAGGAAAATCCAGAGATGGTGTTCGGATTTCCACCCTGGTGGTCAGAGTCACGTAAGGGTCACCCACGACAGCCACTGGTCAATGACATCACAACCCAGGAAAAGGAGCAGCCTTCCTCTGCCTGTTTTTCATTTCCACACTCAAGACTGCATTTCTAAGATGGGGCTCACTTTGCCCCAGTTTCTTTCCAAGTGCTTCTTCCTCTCTCCTTTTTCATCTCCCTTCTCCCTTTCCAAATTCAATCAAACTCAAGTACAAATCCAAGCTCTGTCTGTTAGTAGTAGGGGCTCCTCAAGTATCTTACTTCTTTGAAGCATTCAGTTTCCTCATCTATAACAGAGGGAACATTTAACCTACAGGATTGCTCTGAAAATCAAATTTGTGACATAAGGTAAGTTCTCAACAGAATGCCTGAACCACAGAAGGATTTCTGCAAATGTTAGCTCTTCTGCCTTTATACTTTATGACATTTATAAAATTAATAAAAAATTACACAATCAAGTGTTAATTAAAAAATAGGGCCACGGGGCACCTGGGTGGCTCAGTCGTTAAGCGTCCGCCTTCGGCTCAGGTCATGATCCCAGGGTCCTGGGATCGAGCCCGGAATCGGGCTCCCTGCTCAGGGGGAAGCTTGCTTCTCCCTCTCCCACTCCCCCTGCTTGTGTTCCCTCTCTCGCTGTGTCTCTCTCTGTCAAATAAATAAATAAAATCTTAAAAAAAAAAAAAAAATAGGACCACAATAACAATGCTTTGAAAATTAGCTTTCAATCACATAGATCGAAATCTTATTACAAAGATGCTTTTAGAAAGTGTATTTTCTATTATTTATTATAGCAATTGATATGTAAATGTTATAAAATGCCATGATTTCTTCCTTTTATGCTTTAATGAAAGAGTCCAAATATAGGTCTGTTAAGTCTTGCTTATTTTTATTAAAGACTACCTTGGTTCCTAGGTTAACATAGATTTAAAAGATTGGTAGTACTGAAATGTAAATAGTTTGCCTTATTAAGAAGTGTTACATGCAGGTAATCTAGGAGATCAACAGAGTTTGCTTTTTTGTTGTTCAGAGTGTAAACAGAGATAGAGTCCTTATTGTTGTGCTTGACCTTCCCTCTGGCAAGGACTTGCCCAGCAAGCCTTAGAATAATGCAGCTGAGAGGGGGAGTGTTTCACAGACCTCACCTCTTGGACTAGACAGTTACCTGCCCAGCTTTGTGCTCCTAGGACCCACACAGAAAGTAAAAGAGTTGATTCATCTAAATGCCAGTTTCTAGTCCAGGTCTCCAAAGGAGAGTTAGAAGAACCTTAATGGAGCTCTGGAATAGATCACAGCTCTCCTGAAAGGACGTGTAAATAACCTAACAGCAAAAGTGTGAAAGGAGATTGGAAGAAAGCTAGAGACCAGTGGCAATTTTAGAACACCTTTAAAAATGACTGCCCTATCCTCTGAGCTCTCTAGAACATACATCTGACGGGAAAGGAAAACAAAGAAATGGAGAAAGTGGGTTAAGGACTTCATCATTCTCTGGTTTAACTATTAGAATCCCTGTTTCTAAATTACAAACTCCTGATGGACTAATTAACCATTTATACATATAAAGAGAAAAGGTAGCCCCTCTCTGCCTCCTACCCCAGTCTTCTCCTTAGAAGTCCCACTTGCCATGGTCAGAGAGAATCATTTGTACAGGACAGAAGGAGGGAAGAAGGACAGAGGAGAGAAGCAGGAGAGTGAGAGACAGTACTAGGTTTCCTGGCAGTTTTCAAAAAGTACCTGTCCTGGAAGGGAAGGGGGAGAGGGAGGGAGGGAGGGAGGGAGGAAAAAAAGGGAGGTATGTAGAAACAATTTTAAAGTTGCTGATCAAAAATCACCTTTAAAAAAAATTACCATCTTCCCCAAACCCTGAAAATGACTTAGCTTTTTTAAGCTGCCTAACTATCAGGCAGTTTTCCATTTGCTTTAACAGCACCCTCTGAAAAACGCGAGGTTTCTGTAAACTGGAGACTTCCGTGGCTCACACACTGGTGTGAATTAATTAGGAGTCAGCTGCCTCCTAACACCTTCCCTAGATCATCTGCAAGGGTAGAACAATGATGGGCCATTATCTGTGAATGGCTCTTTATGCTTCCTGTACTTTACATAACTTAACTCATAAAATCTTCACAACAGTCGCTAAAGGATTATTAAACCATTTCACTTAAGGAAATCAAGCTCAGAAAGGAAGAGAAACTTCCCAAATGCTATCTCTTGGTAACAGATGGGGCTGGGATTTGAATCTGGAGGTCTCCTCACTAAGGGAACGACTGGAAAAGACCAGAGAGCCCTGTGATGCAACTATTGAACACAACGTTGTGCGAAGAGCAATCCTGGTGGTTTTCCCACTTGCCTGTGGCATTCCTTACACTCCGCTGTGCCCTGGAGCGCACACAGGCCTTAGCCTCCAACACCCAGAAATCAAGGTGGCACCTACCAGAGCTGTTGGCATAAGCTGCCCAGTTCCAAACGACAAAGTCCTGATTTGTACACAACTACAAAACGGGTTTTGTGTAGGCTTTTGTGCAGGCGTGGGAACCATCCCACAACTGAGAACCTGATCTCTTCATAAAGTGGGAACCCTATGCATGACAGCAAAGCAGAAAGTATATGCAGTGTCCCTGAACAGGAGGTCAGCCCCAAACCCTCAAATTTATGAAAGGAATCTTGTAGTAAATATTCCCCTCTCTCCTTTTTAAAAGTTCATTTATTTATTTAAGTAATCTCTACCCCCAATGTGGGACTTGAACTCACCACCCCGAGATCAAGAGTCACACACTCCCCGGACTGAGCCTGACAGGCACCCCCACCCCCCTACTTTTTGAGACCAGTTTACAAAAACCCGGAAGATGTCAAAAGCCATCTCAAATCCTACACAAATCATATGCATTCACCCTTCAGCTTCTTTGTAGAATAAGGTAAAGTCTCAAGACAAATTAGAACGGGTGATTAAATCATTCCGTGGATGAAATTCTCTTAAAGTTCATAACAACAACAACAACAACAAAGTTCATAATAACAAGCAGAGGGGGAAGAATTCATGGAACAAGCAAGCAACATCTGCTTTTATCTAATCATGCTCCTTGCTAGTAGCACTTGCTTATTATGTATTATGAGCCAAGTGCATACACAGCTGTAGAGGACTGCCCATCCCAACCCAGAATCACCAGTAATGACATTAAGGAACTAACACAAATTTTACTTGCTTTTATATATAATCCACAAAGGAAAACTTTTACTGCTATGTGCAACTAGAAGCAACTTTGCTGTTACAGTACTTACAGATTAGCAAGATGAAAGCATTTACCCCCAAAAGCAGACACCTGTTAACTAGTGAGGGCTTTAAGAGCATTGCTGTGTTATTTCTTTCACCACTGGGAGTTTGTCACGAAGGGGAGGAAACATTTTCCTTGACTCTCTTAGGATCCCTGGCTGGGTCTGAAAATTAAACTGACGAAGATAACAGGAGAAAAACATACAAATTTTACTGAATTTGTACATGTACAAGGGAGCCTTCACAAGAGAATAAAGAAACAAAGAAGTGGCCAGAGCAGGAAGCTTTTATACCTTTTAGTCAAAGAACTACGTGAAAGATTGACAGGACACAGGGGTTTGGGCTAGGAGTAATCCAACTAGAGCTAGATGGTCTTCATCTTCCTTAACTAGGAAGATAAGGGTTAGTTTAACCAGGTTTGTTTACAGATTCCTCTAGTGCCTCTCTGGGCTAATAAGAGTCTGTCTCCAGGGAAAGGGGAATTTATTTCCTGCCTTGAGGCAGAAAAGTGAGAGCTTTTTCGTGTTTACTGCTTCTTAATTGCTTTCAGATCAAAGTAATTCCTACGTCAAAGGGACATGTTTTTAGGTGACAGCCTGGTTTTCTTTATCAGTAAGCAAATGGGGCATTTCCCTAGTTGTGAAGGTCTCCATGTGATTCAAAAAGTCCAATTCCTGGACAGTCCAGTGCTGAATCTCCGATGGAAACAATCTGAGAGACTTAGTCTTTGCTAGTATCATCATCTCCATGCCTATGTTCTCGGTTCTCCCAAATTTATTAATACAGGTTTGATCACTATGTCAGTAATGAATGGCTCAGCAAGAGAATCTTGCCTTTTCCTTCTTGTATATCTTTATAAAGTTCAGCATTCATTAATAGCTGGTACTCAAACACATTTTTTTTTTTAAGATTTTATTGATTTTTTGACAGAGAGAGACAGTGAGAGAGGGAACACAAACATGGGGAGTGGGAGAGGGAGAAGCAGGCTTCCCGCCGAGCAGGGAGCCCGATGCGGGGCTCGATCCGAGGACCCTGGGATCATGACCGGAGCCGAAGGCAGATGCTTAACGCCTGAGCCACCCAGGCGCCCCGTCAAACACATTACTAACAGAACTGCTTACAGCAGATATTATACTTTTGATTTGCGTAATGAGAAATTGTTTTGATCTCTTGGTGACATCCTCTAACTTGAAGCACCTATGTTCTAATTCACCTGGCATCCATGGAGCTCCTGAAATTGCATGTAAATTCTGGGGGTGTTTTCATTTTTCTGGAGATAGAGTCAATAGTTTTTATTAGATTCTCAAGGAAGATAGTAAAGAAAATGGTAGTCCACACCATTATAATTAGTCTTGTAAAGAAAAGTAAATACAAAATCTAATAGGCCTTTAACTTATTAGCTGTGACCCATGGCAAGTCACACCTTTCTAACACTTTACTTTCTTTTTCTATAAAATGGGGATAATAGTAACAGCCACCTTATACAAGATAATTTGCTACTAAGGACAACTATACAAAAGGGATAAAATATACTTTAAAATATCAAAGAACTAAAAAAAGAGATATTACTTCACTTAGGAAAGAGAGCAGCTCAAAGAGAAGAGCCCTACATATGGGACAGCTATTATTTTGGGAAGCATTTGCCTCTTCTAGAAGGGACTGCTGAGTGGCAGAAACTCTGGATGTGCTTTTAACAGAATCAGAGATTGGGAAGACAAGGATAAGAATCAGTGCCACCAAAGAGGTAGGGAAACCAGTGATGCTTCCCTCTCTTTGCTTTGGGACCTGTTAAGACCTACAACCTAATCATAAGTGTGAATCTTAAATAGACAAAATCACCTTGGTTAGAGCTCAGTTTTGAAATATATCAACACCTAAAACTAAAGTGATTTTGTTTTGCTTTGTTTTAAAGATTTTATTTATTTATTTGACAGAGAGAGACACAGCGAGAGAGGGAACACAAGCAGGGGAGTGGGAGAGGGAGAAGCAGGCTTCCCACTGAGCAGGGAGACCGATGCAGGGCTCGATCCTAAGACCCTGGGGTCATGACCTGAGCCGAAAGCAGACGCTTAACCGACTGAACCACCCAGGTGCCCCTAAAACTAAAGTGATTTTGATTTGCAAGTGGCAGGAAAAAAAATTCTCTCTTGTATCAATCATCTTCTACTTCAGATTACTTCTGCAAAGTAGAAGTACAATGTCCAGCACATAATCAAAAGTAGCCAGGCATACAGGAAGACATAACAGCATGAATGAAAACTGGGAGAAACAAGAGACAACAGAACAAACCTACATGGGCTGTGGGATATGGAAGAGAACAGAGACTGTAAAATAACTATGCTAGCCATGCTCAAGATAGATTTTTTTTTAAAGATTTATTTATTTTAGAGAGAGAGAAAGAACAGGGAGAGGAGCAGAAGGAGAGGGAGAGACTCTCAAGGGCTCAATCTCACAACCCTGAGATCATCACCTGAGCTGAAACCAAGTCAGAGGCTCAACTGACTGACCTACCCAGGCACCCCCAAGATAGATTTTTTTTAAATACTGAGAGTTTTGATAGGTAATTGGAATTTATAAAAATAAGTCAAATGGGAATTATAGAATTTAAAAAGTAATTCAGAATGGGTAGGCTTAAAGACTACATACAGTTAAAGAGATGGTAAATTAAAATATATTATCAAAAGGAAATAACCAAGATAAAGCAAGTAAAAATCAGAAGGTAACAGACATAGAAGATACAATGAAAAGATCTAGTATACACGTAATGGGTGTGCCAGAAAGAAAGATGAAAAGAATGAGGGAAAAGCAGTATTTGAAGAGACAGTGGATGAGTTTACAAAACCAATGAAAGAAGTCCTATTACACCAAGCAGGATTTTTAAAAATCCACAAATAGCTGGGTCATAATAAAACTGCAGAAAACCCTGAGGGTTGCCGGAGGGGAGAGGGGTGGGGATGGGGTAACTAGGTGATGGGCATTATTAAAGAAGGCACATGATGTGATGAGCACTGGGTGTTACATGCAACTGATGAATCACTGAACTCTACCTCTGAAACTAATAATACACTATATGTTAATTCATTGAATTTAAGTAAAATAAAATTAAAAAAAAAAAACTACAGAAAACCGGGGTGCCTGGGTGGCTCAAGCATTAAGCGTCTGCCTTTGGCTCAGGTCATGATCCCAGGGTCCTGGGATCGAGCCCTGCATCGGGCTCCCTGCTCCACGGGGAGCCTGCTTCTCCCTCTCCCACTCCCCCTGCTTGTGTTCCCTCTCTCGCTGTGTCTCTCTCTGTCAAATAAATAAATAAAATCTTTAAAAAAATACACTTCAGGGGGCCTGGGTGGCTTAGTCGTTAAGTGTCTGCCTTCGGCTCAAGTCATGATCCTAGGGTCCTGGGATCGAGCCCGGAATCGGGCTCCCTGCTCCACAGGGAGCCTGCTTCTCCCTCTCCCACTCCCCCTGCTTGTGTTCCCTCTCTCACTGTGTCTCTCTCTGTCAAATAAATAAAATCTTAAAAAAAAAAAAACTGCAGAAAACCAAAATCAAAGAGAAAACCTTAAAGGCAGCTGGAGAAAAAGGCATACTACCTACAAAGGAATAATAATTCAGAGTGACAGTTTACTCCTCAAAAAAAAAAAAAAAAAGTAAATCATTAGACAACAGAACAGTATCTTAACCCTACTTACAAAAAAATTAACTGCCAACCATTCAAAACAACAATATCCTTCAAGAACGAGAGCAGAATGAATACATTTTCAGACATAAAAAACAAAATTTCTCAGCAGCAGGCTCTAAGGGAAACAGAAAAGGCCTTTTTTTTCAGACAATAGAAAAATGGTTCCAAAAAAAGCACAGAAATGGAAAAAAATACAACAAAAACTATAAACATATGTGGAAATGTAACTGAATACAGACTTAAAAATAGTAGTAATTATATGTTTTCATGTTGAAACATGTAACAATTAAAATATACTAAAACAATATACTATACAAGTTGGGGGTGAGGGGGTAGTTAATGGAGTTAAAGTATTCCAAGGTCCTTATCTGTGAAAAAATTAAAGTACCAATTTTAAAAAATTAAATAAAATGAAAGTACCAATAAACAATATACTTTGATAAATTAAGAATGCATTATAGGGGCGCCTGGGTGGCTCAGTTGGTTAAGCGACTGCTTTCGGCTCAGGTCATGATCCTGGGGTCCTGGGATCGAGTCCCGCATCGGGCTTCCTTTGCTCTGCGGGGAGCCTGCTTCTCTCTCTGCCTCTGCCTGCCACTCCCCCTGCTTGTGCTCTCTCTCTCTGTCAAATAAAGAAACAAAATCTTTAAAAAAAAGAATGCATTATAATCTCCAGAGTAACCACTAAAAGAATAGTGAAATGAATATAAAATTTCTAGCTAATAGAGGCTTGAAAATGTAATCATTAAAAAAAAAAAAATCCCATAGCCTACCAAAAGGCAAGAAAAATAAAAAATAGAGCAGATAGGAAAAAAAAAAGAGAAAGCACTTAATAAGATAGTAGAGTTAAACCCAAGTCACATGTACATTGACTAAATAATCCAATTAGGAGGCAAAAATTTTCAAGCTGGATTAGGAAAAAAAAAATCAACTCTGTTAAATATAAAAGACACATCTAAAATATCACTGTACAGGGGCGCCTGGGTGGCTCAGTCGTTAAGAGTCTGCCTTCGGGTCGTGATCCCAGGGTCCTGGGATCGAGCCCCACATTGGGCTCCCTGCTCCGCGGGAAGCCTGCTTCTCCCTCTCCCACTCCTGCTGCTTGTGTTCCCTCTCTCATTGTGTCTCTGTCAAATAAATAAATAAAATCTTTAAAAAATAAATAAAGAATAAAAAAAAATCACTGTACATCCTACAGATATTAAAAATGAGAGTATTATTAACAAATTTATGCCAATATATTTGAAAATCTAGATGAAAAAGATAAATCCTAGAAATAGCTTATAAAACTGACAATAAAAGAAAATTTTAAATTATTTGAATAGTTGTCATACCATTCAACAAAAGCCACGAATAAAAGTTCAAGGCTAGACTTCCTCACCAGTGAATTTTGGCAAACATGTCAGGATGAAATAATACTGCTATCACACAAACTCTTCTAGAAAATTGAACAGAGTGAGCTCTCTCCAACTTACTTTTTTTTTTTTTTTAAGATTTATTTATTTATTTGAGAGAAAGGAGAGCACGGGGGAAAGGGGGGTTGGGAGAGGGAGAGAGTCTCAAGCTAACTGCTGGGTGCGAAGCCCCAGGAGGGGCTGGATCTTACTACCAGACATCAGGACCTGAGCTGAAACGAAGAGTCGGATGCTTAACCAACTGCGCCACCTAGGCGCCCCTCTCCAACTTAATTTTTAAGGCCAGTATAATCTTGATACCAAATTTCACAATGTTATGAAAAAGAAAAAGTACAATTCAATCCTACTAATTTATAAGGATGCAAAATTCCTAAATAAAAGATTAGCAAGTGGGGGAGCCTGGATATAAGGTCAATATAAAAAAAACAACAACTATATGTCTAGAGGTCAGCAAAAAAATGATTAGAAAATGAAATTTTAGAGAAAAATTTTTTTTAAGTAGGCTCCACACCCAGCGTGGAGCCCAACATGGGGCTCGAACTCACACCCCTGAGATCAAGACCTGAGCTAAGATCAAGAATGAGAAGCCCAATCAACTGAGCCACCCAGGCATCCTAAGTATTTATTTCCTTTTTCTAAGGATTTTATGTATTTATTCAAGAGAGAGCAGGGGAAGGAGCAGAGGGAGATGGACAAGCCGGCTTGGCGCTGAGCACAGAGCCTGACTCGGGGCTGGATCCCATAGCCCTGAGATCATGACCTGAGGTGAAACCAAGAGTCAATGCTCAACTGACTGAGCAACCCCCCCCCCCCGCCCCAGGCACCCTAGAAAATGAAATTTTAGTAGAGTGAAAAAATATGAAATATCTAGGAGTAAATCTAATAAAAATGTGT
Source organism: Halichoerus grypus (assembly GCF_964656455.1). Taxonomy (NCBI): domain Eukaryota; kingdom Metazoa; phylum Chordata; class Mammalia; order Carnivora; family Phocidae; genus Halichoerus; species Halichoerus grypus. Next base: position 120,215,727 of record NC_135714.1, read on the forward strand.
AAACCCTCTACACAGAGAACTATGAAACATCACTGAGAGAAATTTTAACAGAGCTAAATAGAGGAACATACTATGTTCATGGACCAGAAGACTTGATATTATAAAGGTATCAATTTTGCCCAAATTTATTTATAGACTCAATGCAATTGCAATCAAAATCCCAACAGTTTAAGTCTTTGTTGCTGCTGTGGTTTTGTTTTGTTTTGTTTTGGTGGAACTTTAATAAGTTGATTCTAAAATGCTGTGTAAATGTAAAAGACAAAGCTAAGAAATTCTTAAAGAACAAAAAACAGGATAAGAATACTTGATCAAAGGGGCGCCTGGGTGGCTCAGTTGTTAAGAGTCTGCCTTCAGCTCAGGTCGTGATCCCAGGGTCCTGGGATCGAGCCCCACATCAGGCTCCCTGCTCAGCGGGAAGCCTGCTTCTCCCTCTCCCACTCTCCCTGCTTGTGTTCCCTCTCTCACTGTGTCTCTGTCAAATAAATAAAATCTTTAAAAAAAAAAAAAAAAAAGAATATTTGATCAAATGAATGTACACTCTTATTTTAAAACTACAGTGTGGTACTGGAGCAAGAATATTCTAATTAACAAAAGGAATAGGCTAGGGGCGCCTGGGTGGCTCAGTCGCTGGGCGTCTGCCCTCAGCTCAGGTCATGGTCCCAGGACCCTGGTATCGAGCCCTACATGGGGCTCCCTGCTCTGCAGGGGGCCTGCTTCTCCCTCCTTCACTCCCCCTGCTTGTGTTCCCTCTCTCGCTGTGTCTTTCTCTGTGAAATAAATAAAATATTTTAATTAAAAAAAAAAAAGGAATAGGCTAGAGTGCCCTAACAAGTCAACTGTCATATATCTGGGCACTTGACATATGACCAAGGTAGCCCTACAGAGCAGTGACAACAGATTTACCAATAAATCATGGTGGGGCAACTGGATGTCCACACAAATTTTTTAAAAATAAAACTTGACCCCTATCTCACACAATATGCAAAAATTAATTCCCAGTGATTTGTAAATATAAATTTAGGTGTTAAAACTGAAAAGTTTCTGGAAGATAACAGATTTATAACCTCAATCTAGAAAAAGACTTACTGAACAGGACACAATAAAACACTAACTGTAAAGGAAATGGAAGCTCTAAAGAATTCAGACATGAAAATTAAACGAGAAATCACTCTCTCCTTAAGAGAGTAAACACGCAGGCAAGCAACAGAATGAAGATTTTGCCACACATAAAACCAACTATGAACTCATCTCCAGAATATATTTTAAAAAAATACCAATAATCAGTAAGAAAAAGACAAACGGGGCTCCTGGGTGGCTCAGTCGTTAAGTGTCTGCCTTCGGCTCAGGTCATGATCCCAGGGTCCTGGGATCGAGTCCCACATCGGGCTCCCTGCTCGGCAGGAAGCCTGCTTCTCCCTCTCCCACTCTCCCTGCTTGTGTTCCTGCTCTCGCTATCTCTCTCTCTGTCAAATAAATAAATAAAATCTTTAAAAAAAAAGAAAGAAAGACAGAAAAAGACAAACGATCCAATTGAAAAGTGGGCAAAAGACTTGAACAAGCATGTCAGAATATTTCAAATGGCCAATTAACATGAAAAAGGTGCTCAACCTCATTAGTCAGGAAAAAGCAAATGAACTCCACAATGTGGTATTACTATAAAAACACCAGAATGGTTAAAATTACAGACTGATGATGTTGGCAAGAGTATGAAGCAAGGGAAATTCCCATACGTTGCTGGTGGGAGTATATTGGTACAACTACTCTGGAAAACAGTTTGGTATTATCTGCTAAAGCTGATGATACACATAACCTATGAGCTAGTAATTCCTCTCTGCAACAGTGCACTCATTAAATGGACGATGATGATGATGGTGATGATGAGATGAAAGAAAGGGTAACCAACATCACGTTCCTCTCCTGTTGATTAGGACTGATCATTCTGTTTGCTCCCACCTCCCAGATCCATCCCTAGGAGGCTGATCCCTAGGGACTAGATCACCAGGACATTCTGTCCAGCTGGCTTCTCTTGGGTCCCACAGATGAAAGACAGTGGCAGAAGCTGACAGGGTAGGAGGAGAGAAGTCGGGCATGTCCTCTCCACTTCCTTTTTGCTGTGTTCTGAGTTTCTAGGGGGAGTCTGCTTCTCCGGAGGCCCAAGCTCCTCCTGCCTGCCTGCAGCTCACAAGGCTTCCAGAAACATCATTCCTGTCGCCTAGGGTGGTAACAGCCTCCACCACTGGGCCTTTCACTGGTTCTGGTAACCCTGCCTCCATCTTTCTAAGTTGTCTTCACCAACTCTCTTCGTTTGAACTAGGTTTAGTTCTATTTTCTGCTGGGACCCCATGGAGTGGCAATTTTATATTAATTTATATGATTATTTTATCAACACTTGTCTTCTCCACAAGGCTGTGTGAGCTTCATGACACTGGCACTTCAGACACTGCCAACAAATATTTGTTAAATGATTCAGTAAGTTAATGAACGCATGAAGGAACTGACATTAGGATCAAAATATACTATACATAGTTCAAGGATTTCTAAAATGTTCCTGCTATATTTAATGTGGCACCAATCTATCAGAGCAGACATTTTTCCTCTTTTAGTTGAAAAAAGGCCTTTGTTGGCAGGAATGTTTTTACTCGTGATAATTTCAAGATACAACTTTATCTTTCTGAAGTAAGTTATCAATAATGAGATTCCAGGTGGACTGTGGTTAGTTACAGCTCTGAGTTGTTAGGAACATTATAAAAATATTAACTAGGACAACAACGCTCTGCATCTCTGAATTTTTCATAACCTATTGCATATGACTCTGGAAAAGAAATACTACTTAGTAGTTACACAGCGTAGGATGGTTAACTCCAGGCAGGAAAGGTTCTTTGTTAATACAATAAACTACCTATTTACCTTGTTGTTTTAGGCTTAAAGAAGGACAACCTGGGCTGATCCCAGTATTAGATATGCAAGCTACGTATTAGTGTATATAGTTAGACAACTTCTACAAAATGAACTGGAAAATTCTGATTCTAGGCCACTAATCAGAATTTCCAGAACAGGGTCTGGAACTCCACATATTGCCTCTCTTTTATGGCAGAAAAAGTGTAGAATAATCAGGTTACCTGTAAGCGATATGATATACTAGCCAAGATCCTTAAACCCATATATGCCATAAAATACATTTTATTTATTTTATTTGAATTTTAACCTTGAGAAAATTAGTCTGTAAACTATAATCATAACTAAATATGCACCATATCAAAAATTTTTATTTCATAGGACAGCATTTTGAAAGCAACAATTTAGCTAGCATGCAAGCTCCCAGAGGGTGATATATTTTGGACTCTAAAGAGGTCAAAGTTCATCTCTTTTCTGCAGTCTCTTTCCTGGTTAAACCTCTCCTATTTCTTCTGCTAACTTCTTCACTGTAAAAAGTATCCCAGTTCCTTCATTCTAACCACCACGGAGAGGGGAAGGTCCAATTTCTCTAGTATGGTATGAGTTCAAGATTATTTTGTAATCTCCCAGCAAGCAAACTAGTTAGTTAATAACAAAGACCTTCCTAATATGGCACTACGTGGGATATGGGTCTGATTTTACAATCTTTAAACGATAGGGCATGGTTTTACTAATAGTTACATTATTAATAATACCTTGTGAGGGGGTTCGGCTAAGTGATTGAGTTAAAATAGTTAAAATGCTGTTATACTGCTAATTCTTTTTACAACCAGATAACTTGCTTTCTTATGTCTAATTAGGTTGCAACAACAACAACAAAAATCCTTTTTCATTCTCTTCAGTCATAACTAATATAGGAAATGACCACACCAGCCTCTTACTGATTGCTTCCCTGGAAACGAAAGAGCATTTTATACCTGATCCTGCCATGATCAGCAACAGAATGAAGTAAAAATTAACCGTCCTCTACTTCTCTCGCCCATATACAAAGCGATATTTTTTAAGAGGGATGGGGAAGGGGGGATTAGGGAGAAGTACCGCATTCAATTCATAAGGGCTGCTCCCCCCATCTCCATTTTCATCAACATCACCCACTTAGGGGGCGCCCGGTACTCGAAGGGCCCCCTAGCCCGACAGGGTAAAAAAAGAATCATCTCTTTCAAAGACTGAAAAATCACGACTCCCGATGTCTTCCGCGCACCCAAGTGGGGCCGGCCGCCCAGCCCCGGGGGACCGGGCGGCGTCCCGGGTGCCCTGAGCCCAGGGCCGCGGGCGGCGCCGCAGCGCTCCCGGACCCTCCCGCACGGACTGGCCGCCGGTCCTTACCCGCTAATCCGCCGCCGCCGCCTCCATCGCCCGCGTGCCCCTTCCTCCGCTGCAGGATGAAGTAGGGGTTGGCCCTCTCGGTGATCCACAGCGCGTTAGCCAGCAGCACCTCTTCGGGGTTCACCCACATGTTCCCGGGCGCCGCGAGCGGACACACAATGGGGCCGCGGGTCGGGTCCTGCACACACCGGCGCGCACAGGCGCGCACCCCCGGGCACACGCGCGCCCTCCCGCCCGCTAGGTGCGGCGGCGGAGAGCCACTTCACCAGCCGGCCGCCCGCGGCGCCCGGGCCACAACAAAGCCCCCGCGGGAGGCCGGGGAGGACGGCGAGGACGCGGGCACGGCGAGCAGCATCCTCCCCGCGGCGGCGCCGCCCCCCCGCGAGCCCAGGCCCGCCGCCCCGCAGCCCGGCTCCGGCCCACGGCGGCGCGAGGAGCGGGAGGAGGAGGAGGAAGGGGAGCGGGCGGAGGAGGAAGTGGTGGCGCTCAGTCCCGCGATCCGGGGCCGCGGCGAGCAGGGCTGCGGGCGACAGGAGCGCACACGGCCCCGCGGCGAGGGCCGAGCTGGGCTGGGGCGCGGCTGCTCCCGCAGCACCGAGCCGAGCTCCGGGCCGCCTCCGTCTCTAGCCGCTCCGCGCGCTCGAGGTCACCGCGCGGTAACACTCCCTGTTGGGGCCACTGGCACACGCAGCGAAGCCCAGCTCGGCGCTGGAAGGGCGCTCCGGACGCTGCGAATGAATGACGCGAGCGCGGCTCACTGGGAGCGGGCCCGGGTGACACCAGTTTCCGCGGACGCGGGTCCTCCGCGGGCTCCCAGCGCCGAGCCCAGCTGCTGCGGCCGGCTTTGGGGCAACCTTCTGGGGACCGTGGGCCAAGCACTCGGCCCCACGCCCATTTCAGCAGAGAGGACGCTGCCAGGCTCCGTGGGGGTGGGTGTGTGTGTGTGTGTGTGTGTGTGTGTGTGTGTGTGTGCGCTGTGTGTTTATGGTTGACGCTCTGTAGGCTAGCGCCACCCCTCTTCCCAGGAAATAAGTGTTTCAAGGTTCCAGACTAGCAGCTAGATACCCGGTCGGAAGTGGACGCAGCCAATGGTTGTCCATGTTTTTGTTTCCTGCATCCCTAGGGCAAGTCATGCGCTAAACTTGTCACCGCCTATAACCCCTCCCCCTCTCCATTGCATTGTAATTAAAGTGGCCCAGCTAAGTGCATTACATCACTTCTTTCCTTGACCTGTGGGGCATGAGCAATAGCGAAGTTGGAAGCAGCCCAAGAGCTTAGGCCAACTAATTCACACTACCACTGTTCCTATTTCAGGCATTTGGAGCTGCGAGGACCGGGCACAGCAGAATTCAGGGATTTATTCACACTTAATAGATGGATTTAAAAAAAAATTTTTTTTTAATCATTGAAATTAGAGACACAAAGGCCAGCTTTATCCCTAAACGGTTTTGCATTCCCCCAGTACTTCAAGCCTCTTGGGATCACAGCCGATCTACCTATATATCTGATGACCTTTTTTCACCTCTTTTTACACCTGGGAGATCTGCAGACAGCCAGATCAGCAAAAGGAGGCTCTACTTCCCAGATGATGGGAATTTATCAAGCTCTGCTTTGTTGTGGAAGGTGGACATCCTAGAGATTTCTTCCTTTCCAAACAAGAAAAGCAAACCATTCCCAAAGCAAAGGAGACTTTCTTGTGTGCACTTAAGCATTTTTGCTTCTGTAGCTCTCCTCTGTACTGCTGAATTCCTTCAAATGGCAAAGTGAATGCATCCCAGCCATTTTAATGAGACTGCTGCCTCTGTGCCTGTTGGTTTCTGCTCAGTGAGCTCTCAAGGAAAATGGAAGTCTCTCTTTCCCTTATCACATTGCCTGACCTTCTGCCTCTTTAGGAAACATTTTAGACCTCTAGGCATTTGTGGAAACTTCACATATTTAACACAGACTCAAAAATGTCATTTGGCATCTTTGGCCATAGCACAGTGCCTTTAGTCATAGAATCTATTGCAAGTCAAGCACAATAAACATTAAGACTGCAAATCATACATATGTAAAAATTTAATAATATATTTATATAACTGAATATTTTTAAGGCTTCCATGAATATTCCTTCATTTATTGTAATTAGCGTTTTTTAAAACTCCATTGAGTACCTTCATATTGTCTTTTTTTTTTAAGATTTTATTATTTATTGGGGGGGCACAGAGAGAATGAGAGGGAGAAGCAGACTCCCAGCTGAGCAGAGAGCTGGACATGGGGCTCCATCCCAGGAACCTGAGATCATGACCCCAGCCATAGGGTGACGCTTAACCGCCTGGGCCACCCAGGCTCCCCCCACTTTCATAATGTCTTTTAGAGTGTCCTTATCATACTGCTCAAAGTTGTGATGTGATTTTAGCTTAGCTTTTTTTTTTTTTAAAGATTTTATTTATTTGATAGAGAGAAACCCAGCGAGAGAGGGAACACAAGCAGGGGGAGTGGGAGAGGGAGAAGCAGGCTTCCCGCGGAGCAGGGAGCCCGATGCGGCGCTCGATCCCAGGACCCTGGGATCATGACCTGAGCCGAAGGCAGACGCTTAACCGACTGAGCCACCCAGGCGCCCCAACAATGCCTAATTGTTGAATGCTACTATGCTCTAGACCCTGGGGCTAACAAGTGAACAAACCATATAAAAATCTTTGCCTTGGTCGCCGCCGCCCCCCTCCCCGTCTCCCCCCCACCCCCCGGGTTCCCTTAGCCCAGCCTGGTCCGGCTCGGTTCCCGGGAGGATGAAGTTCGTGTATAAAGAGGAGCATTCCTTCAACAAACGCCGCTCTGCGGGCGAGAAGATCCGAAAGAAATACCCGGACCGGGTTCCGGTGATAGTAGAAAAAGCTCCCAAAGCCCGGATAGGAGACCTGGACAAAAAGAAATATCTGGTGCCTTCTGATCTCACAGTTGGTCTGTTCTACTTCTTGATCCGGAAGTGAATTCATCTCCGAGCTGAGGATGCCTTGTTTTTCTTTGTCAACGATGTCACTCCACCCACCAGTGCCACAATGGGTCAGCTATACCAGGAACACCATGAAGAAGACTTCTTTCTATACATTGCCTCCAGTGATGAAAGTGTCTACGGTCTGTGAAGCTGCTCCCCCTGAGGTGGGGGGTCCCGTTCTACAAAGAGAGAGGTGGCCCCCCCCTCCTTGACCTACTCCTCCTCCGGGCTCAACCGCCACCTCCCTTCTTCAGGACCTGCACTTCCTAATGTTTGAGGCTCTGTTCCAGCCCCTCTTAGCAGAAGGGCTCATGGGGGAGGTGACCTCTTGGACCTCTCCTTTCTCCCCTTTCTCGCCTTTCTCTTACCACCTTTCCCACTCTGCTTTAGACTTCTCTATTGTCAATCTGTCACATCCAGCGATTGTTTTGGTTTCTGTTCCCTTTCTAACTGCCCAAGGGGCTCAGAACCCCAACATTCCCTTCCTTTCACTACCTTCTTTTTTGGGGGTAGATGGAAAGGACTGAAATTGGGGGGGGAAGGTAGGAGGCACATCAATAAAGAGGAAACCACCAAGCTGAACTGGAAAAAAAAATCTTTGCCTTAATGAAGATTAAATGTAAAATTCATAATAAAAACCAAAACAAATTTACAAAAATTTGCTTTGAGAACAAGATTGGATGCCAAGAGGAAAGAAGAAAAAATTTGAAGTCCTTAGCTTTTTTCTAGTTTTTTGTAAGAGTTAAAGCATAATCTTTCCAGGAAATCGGGGTTTCCATTATTACAATGAATTGTGTTAACCTGTAGGAGAAGGCACTGCAAAGAATCAGAGAAGCTACAAGGAGCTTAGAGCAGCTTGCCGGTCTCATACTGCCAACCACTCACTTACTAAAGTGTAGCTTTGTTTAAAAAAAAAAAAAAAAAAAAGACAATCAAATATACCTGAACTAGAAATAATGCAAAGAGAACCTAATTAATCCAACCAGTTCCTCAGTGAGATAGATATTTTTAGCTTTCAATTCAATTCATGGTTTTAAGCCCAAGGATTGTCTCAAGCTACTTAAAGAAGAAAAGCATGTAACAGATGCCTAGATAAAGTAGGGGTAAATGACCTCAGTCTTTGTGTCTCACAGAGATCGGCTACTCTCCCCTCCCCCACATAGAAAGAATCAACTCAGATAGGGTTTTGGTGCCCCCACCTCCACCCCTTGGAGCAACCAATGGGTTTACTGCTTAGTGGGCAGATCTAACTGAAACAAAATTGTGTGTCTTTGGCAATTCTCACCCCCCCCATTCCTACAATGTTTCTACTTTTTCTGCTTTTCACCTTCGCAGGGGTGTATTTTCCTCCCTGTCCTCACCCCTCTCCAAATAAGTCTTTATTTTGCCTTTGAGGGGATTTGCCCCACCCTTGGAAATGCTGCAGAGTCTTGGGCGCTTTATTTCTGCCCACACCCTCTCCCCTCTCTACATCGGCAGCCTCAAGAGTGGGCAAGTCAGTAGAAAATTCAGGTCTAGTCTAAGCAGAGAAAATTGACCCAGCAGAGTAAGAAAGTACTAATGCTCCCCTGGGAGAAACCAATTCCTCCCCTAGACTTCTAGCTGAAGGTAACATGTTAATAGGAACCATTTTTTTTAAGTACCCACATTTTCCTTGTCCAACCTGGAAGGGCAGTAGCTATAGTGGAACATTTGGAATTTCTAGTGTCCAGTGAGGTAGAAGGAGAAAGGTTTACCAGTTGGAGTAAAGAAGGGTGGTATTGCTTCAAAGATTCAAGACTTTATAGTAGCTTTGGTTCACAGTGGGGGTGAGTTGCTAATCCAGCTGGAAAAACTAGATAAACCAGTCACCACAAAGTCTACTCTGCAAGTAATAGAGCTAATTGATGATACAGAAACAACAGTTTGGTTCTTTCAGCTTTAAGTGGCTGAACAGATCCGTAGCCAAGACCATCCTTACATGTAAGTGCGTATTGAGGGTAAAGATCCTTCAAAATAGCTCAGATCTGTAATCGTACTGCCCTGCCTCTGTTCAGTGAATCAGTCCACCTTTTGAATTCTAAGATGCTCTGGAAATAAAAAATGAATAAAACATTATTTTCTTCCATGTTGGAGAACTGTGGCCAGATGACCTCTGTCAAATGCTGTGTTTCTGGAATCAAGAAAGAAGACAGCAAGTCTTTAGGGGAAAAAATGAAGCAAGGTATTTCACCGATTTGTTTTCTGATTAAGTGTCATTAAAGAGGGCAAGTTTGTTTTTTTTTTTAAAGATTTTATTTATTTATTTGACAGAGAGAGCGACAGCTAGAGAGGGAACACAAGCAGGGGGAGTGGGAGAGGGAGAAGCAGGCTTCCCGCTGAGCAGGGACCCCGATGCAGGGCTTGATCCCAGGACCCTGGGATCATGACCTGAGCCCATGAGCCCATGAGCCGAAGGCAGCCGCTTAACGACTGAGCCACCCAGGCGCCCCTAAAGAGGGTAAGTTTTAATGGTTGGGAAAGATAAGGTCAAGAGCTTAGACCATGGGGAAGGGAAGGGAGACACTTTGCCTACTTCAAAATTCTCCATTGCAAGTTCCCTGAGGGCCGAGACTGTGAAAAGATCATTGTTATAACCCTGGGCATAGCACCTGCACCTCTGAAAATGCCCAACAAGGAGGTGCATACTTGGCTGATGAATTTCAAATTTAAGAAAGGTTTTGAGATTTAGGAAGGAAAAGAAACCCTGATTACAGTTACGTTCAGCTCCCCAGATTATGTACAAGGAAACTAAAGCTCAGAAAAAGGAAGGGGCTTGACTCAGGTCACTTAGGTAATTAATAACAGAGTTGGAAGTTGGTTTTTTTATTTAGGAGACTATTATGGTCCCAAATCTTTTTTTTCTTTTTAAGATTTTATGGGACAGAGAGAGACACAGCGAGAGAGGGAACACAAGCAGGGGGAGTGGGAGAGGGAGAAGCAGGCTTCCTGCCATGCAGGGAGCCCAATACGGGTCTCAATCCCAGGCCCTGGGATCATGACCTGAGCCGAAGGCAGACGCTTAACGGCTGAGCCACCCAGGCGCCCCTGGCCCCAAATCTTAACGGCAACTTTTCCTTCTTTCTCCACATATTATTTGTCACATTTTTCTCAAAAATTAAAGTGATTTGTAAGTATATAATGTTGTCATGGCTATTATCTATCACTGTGGTCTGAGTGTCCATATCCACTGATGGGATAAACTTGAGTCACATGCCTGCTCTGGAGAGGTGGTGACAGAGGTGAGGGGTCAGTGGGTGTGGGATAGTCCCCAAAGGAAAATCAAAGAACCGTTATCAAAATAAGGTGAGAGGGTTGTGGGCACAAAGCATAAGCTGACACCTTGCAACCTCCCCCCACCCCCCACTCCTGCGTGGGACAGGTGTAACATTCTTCCAGGAATCTCCCAACTATCTTCATGTTAATGCCTTGCTAGAGGAGAAAAACAACCTTAACTTGACAATGGCAAGGCCTCCAGTATCTTTGTAGGTCCTCTTTAGCATATGAAAATTCTTTTGAAACCTCCCTTTTTCCTTACCTCCCCCAACCCCATAGTGTATCATCAGCCACCCCTCACAACCCTGGTGCAGCAGCTCTTTCTGCCCATGGGTCCTGTCCCCATGCTTGAATAAAATCACCTTTTTGCACCAAAGATGTCTCAAGAATTCTTTCTTGCTCATGGGCTTCGAACCCCAATAATGTCTTTCCTACATCAGGCAAGCCTGAACAACAGAGGTCTACTAGATAACCTACTGACAATTTGTTATTTAATGACTAAATCCTCTTGATTGTAATTTTCTATTGCATAAATATAACATACTTTGTTTTGTTTTCTGCTAAAACGTAGTGGTGTGACCCTTTTGATAATTAAGGTCAAAGATCTTTTAATTTACCAGAGGGAGGAAGGAAAGAAGGAGGGAAGGAGAGAAGGGAGGGAGGAAGGGAGGAAGGAAGGAAGGAAGAAATTTTTGTAAGGACTCACATGGACTATACTAGTAGCAGAAACCTTCAGGAAGCTCTGGGACCAGCCTCTCAGCCTCTAGCACTCGCGTGCTCTCTCGCTCTCTCCCTCCCTCTGAATCTCTGCTTTTCACAGATTTGTTTTAGCATCTTTCCTCCAGTGACCAGCCTCCTTTCCTTACCCATAGTTTCTGTTCCTCATAACTTGAGCATGTGCGTGACTCATGAAAGCTTCGGTTCCATTTTTTGTCATTGCTTTCAAGCTATAGCTCCCACCATGAACTAAAAATTTCAGATATTTTATAGCTATAATTCATGAAAGGGGAATTGATTGGCTCACCTTATCTTTTTGTCCAAGGACCAGGTTGTTGCCCAGCCTATGACTGGCTGTCATTTGGTCAGATTACCAAGACAAGGCAGCTATGTATGTATGCTTATTGTGTGCAGCTGATACTTCACAAAGTCTCACTATTTTTTATTAAAAAATTCGTCATTTTGAGAATTGACCGATTACTTGGCCTTCAAATACTCCACTAGCTGGGAAATGTCTGACATCTCCCCTGTTTTGCGTAAGCCAGTCAGCCATGTCAACGAAGGCAGACTCTCTTTAATCTGGTCTATAGCTGTGGGCTCCAATGATCCGTGATTGTAAAACAACCCCCTCATTTCTTTTAAGGATGAAGTTTTTGTGTTTGTTTGTTTGTTTGTTTTTCCCCACAGTCATGCTGTTCTTTTGCCGGTAACTAATTTGTCTATTTTCTTGCTAGTTAAAAACATGCAAAAACTCCACCATTAACAGTATTTTTTAAACATGTGCATTTTTTAAACATTTGAAGATAGGTAAGAAGTAGATTGGGACATTGATATTAAGGTAATAATAGTGTGTCTTCTGAATTGCACATGTGCCTATAAACCTAATAAGTAGGTTTTTCTTTTTTTAAATAGAAGAATACAACTTTTTTCCTCTGAGGATAAGAACTAATATTTTTACTGATCTTTTTGAAATAAAGTACTTTGATTTAATATGACAACTCAGCTGTCTTTTTATTAAACTGACGACATTCTTAGTAGAGAAATACTATATTCTATCTCAAATCTCAAATCTTTAAAACATTTTTATGTTTGATTAAATGATTTAAATGAGCAATATCTAGGCATCCATACTAACACAAAATAACATATCACCCAAACTCCCTTCATTATCAACTATATTTAAACACTTTATCACTTAATTTCCAGCCTCTCAGAGCTGTAGGTTATAGATTATAAAACAATATAATCTGAAGTTTGCAAATCTTTGAAAAATTGTAAGTATGCAATATTAAGTGAGGAAAAAAACAAAACAAAATGTATTCTCTGCACCAAGGGAGAAATAGTTCAGATCACTTAATTCCTAAAGGATAAGCATGAGAGTTGGCTGTTGAGCTACCTTTATCAGAATTGGGGAAAAGGCAAAAAATAACTCACACTTTATTTATCCCCAGGGCTCTTAACACTCTCATTAGGCATTTATCACTCAGGCTTTTTTTTTACAGAATGTATTGCCCTTCAGTGACATCTTTGATTTCTTCTATAAAATACAGACCTAAATAGGCATTTTCATCATAAAATTGTACTGGTGAGAAATTTGCCTTTTTTTTTTTTTTTTTTTGTCACTTGTGATTCTCTTATAGGCTATGAAATGCAATCTTCCATAAAAAGGGATGTGTTAAATCACACTGATTTCTATTCCAATGAAAATTACAGCTTGCTTTTAATGGGAATGACTCAGTCAATCAAATTGGAAGCTTAGACATTCTGTCCCCGATTGAAACTTTAAAACATAATTCCTTCTCTCTTCCTTTATACAGAGCCAACCCTCACTCACCTAAAGAGCACTAAGTGGGAGGCACATATTTAAAGTACAAAAGTATATACCTTTTGAATGCATCCTTGTCTATAAACTGTGGCCCTTGGATTTTAACATGAAGTCTCAATTAAAAAGCCTTTCAAAAGAAATGAGAAAATCTATCTCAGATGTGCCAATAGAAAATCACAGAATTGTAGATAAAGACAGCTAGTTGGTGGTTAAATGAAACAGTGCGATATTAGAGATTATATTTGATTAAGTCAACGCTATAAAAATATTTTTATGGCTTCAGTGGGATCCCACGGCTAGGTGCAATTTTGAGAAAACATGGCTTTGCATCTGTACGTGGAAGATTTCTTTGATGCTTGCCTGTTCCATATGCAGAGTTAAAGGGAGGTTGAGAACTGCAGTTATGGCCTCTTTCCCTCAGAGTGTGCGAGGACAGGGTGGAGGAAAAGAGGTCTCTTTATGCTCCATTTCTATCTATATGGGTAGAGTAGGCCCTGAAAAGATTGTGATAATATAGGCAAAGTTCAGTTGAATACCCCAGCATCTTGCTCAAACTTAAAAGGGAAACACAGCTGGGTGCCTGGGTGGCTCAGATGGTTAAGTGTCTGCCTTCGGCTCAGGTCATGGTCCCAGGGTCCTGGGATCTAGTCCTGCATCGGGCTCCCTGCTCAGCGGGGAGCCTGCCTCTCTCTCTCTCTCTCTCTCTCTGTCTCTTATGAATAAATACATAAAATCTTTAAAAAAAAAAAAGGGAAACACAGCGAATGTGAGTGATTCTAAATGTTCCCCTTTAGAAGAGACACAGGATTCCTATGTAAAATGTGTGGTGAACTGTCGTCTGTTGTTTCCTGAACAGAAGGGTCACCTACTAGCACAGCTGCTTCACAGTGTTTTGATGAACCTGTCATATTTTGAAAAGGGATGGCTTCTAGAACCTCATTGGACAGCTAAAAATATCAGCGTTTAATGCCATTTTCATCGTTTTTTTCCCCTAGCTTATTTGTTATGATAGGTTCTTCTCGTTAAATGTGGTTTTGCCAACATTGTACTTTTATGGGAATCGATGTCTCTCCTTGCTGAGGGGTTACTACCCAAAGAGATTCAGGGTGAACATTTGTCTTTCTGGCTGCTCATTACGAGCATTCTTCCTCTTCTCAGGGAAGTCCCCCAGATGGCCACCGGGCTTTCTCAGCCAGGACCAACTCTGGTCCCACTTGGCTCCTTGGCATTGGTGACCACCCAGGGGTAGTTGGATCCACACCCAGTCCTGGAGTTGGCCACACCACGTCCTTCTGATAAGACTTCCCTTCTCCCAGTCACGGGAACCCCTCAGTGCGGGGGAACTTCCACAGTGGCGGGGGAAGAATGGGAAGACAGAAATTTTTGGACCCCTGTCTGCCTCTGGGAGGTCTGCCTTCTCACCACAGACACAACACAACTCCACTTCCTATTACACCGGCTTCAGCATGATGGGGGGTGTGTTAGTGAGGGGGTAGAGAGAGCAGGGTGGGGGTGTCTTCTTACTGAGGCATGTAGTCTCACTGGAAGAGGCCCCAGTTCTCTTTCTGTTGTGTCTTTTTTTTTTTAAGATTTTTATTTATTTATTTGACAGAGAGAGACACAGTGAGAAGGGAACACAAGCAGGGGGAGTGGGAGAGGGAAAAGCAGGCTTCCCGCGGAGCAGGGAGCCCGACGCGGGGCTCGATCTCAGGACCCTGGGATCATGACCCGAGCTGAAGGCAGAGGCTTAATGACTGAGCCACCCAGGTGCCCCTCCTTCTTTCTGTTGTGTCTTAAACTTGCAGCAGGAGCTCTGCTGTTACACTACCTGGGATTCAACTGGGGAGGCCATGGGGCCGAGACAATGTGTGTGTGGGGGGGGGATATTTATGCACACATCCTGCATATTACATGGTTAATATTTATTGCGCATGAACTATGTGCCAAGGCCATATATATTATTGCATTTAATCCTCACAGTAACTCTATGAGGGAGGAACTGAGTAAACTATTATTGAACTCCCTGTTATGAATGAGGAAACCAAATTACAAAAAGTAAAGTAACTTGCGGTGCCTGGGTGGCTCAGTCGGTTAAGCGTGTGCCTTCGGCTCAGGTCATGAGCCCAGGGTCCTGGGATCGAGCTCCTGGCTCAGCAGGGAGCTTGCTTCTCCCTCTCCCTCCTTTCTCCCTCTGGGGGTGCATGCCGAAGAAAAGCAAACATTATTACACCCTGCTTGTGCTCGTTCTCTCTCTCTCAAGTAAAAAAAAAAAAAATCTTAAAAAAAAAAAATTAAAGTAACTTGACCAAAGTCATGCAACTAGGAAGTGGTAGAGTCAAAATTCAAAACCAAACTGCCTAAACCCAGCCTGCGCTCTTACTCATACTCCTTTTTTCTATAAATATTGTCTATTATTACTATTATTTTATATTCATATTATTTGTCTCAATATGATTATCTCAATAAACTTTTTTAGGTCATGAAATTATTCTCAGATCATCTTCGCTGTAAGAGGGAGTTTTAAGTGCTTTGAATGCAGATAGGCAAACAAGATTGTACAAAAACGGACATGTCGGCGAGGATATGGTGGGCTACTCTCTTCAAGGCTTTCGGCAGGGAACTGTTGAATACAGCTAAAAATCCTGCGTAGATTTTGGTTTTCAGTTCTTTCCTTCATTTTTTCATTTACATTTCCAGCAAGAAACTTGGGCTCCATGTTTTCATTCGTCTGCCTTTTCTACCATTTGAAAGTGGTAAGATTTGTGTATCTCAGTGGTTCTCAAATCTTAGTGTGTCAGAACCACCAGGACGCTTGTTAAAAGAGACTGGTGGACCCCTGCTCCAAAATTTCCGATTCGGTAGGTCTGACCGAGACCTGAGAATGTGCATTCCCAATGAATCTCCTGGTGATGTTGATGGTGTGGATCCAGGGGCCACCCCTCTGGGAAACACTGGTATAGATCAAAAACAGGTACTTCAGTGGGAAGCTATTTCTTTTAGACAAGCCATGGATTTACTTAAATAGATCTGTAAGATCTAGGTATCAGACCTTCAGCCCTGGATTAATATATTCCTTGACCCCAGACTCTGACTTGTAAAATGATCTAAACTCATCTCTCAGTTTTACATTGGGCCCCAGATTACCCTTGTGATCCTGTATTCACTGTTGGATGCGACTTATAACCAACACGTGACCGCGCTAACTGTTGGCAAGTACCTCCCGGATGCCTAGCACTCTGCCGGATGCTGGGGGTGCATGTCGAAGAAGAGCAAACATTATTACACCCACAAGAAGCTTATAGCAGGTAAGATTCAAATATTAATCAACAAGTAAAATTCAGTTCTACTGTGGTAAGTATTAAGAGGAAGAAGGCCATGTGTTCTGTGATCTTAAAGTCGGGGATTTCACTAAATCATGGTCATCAGCATCCCCTGGGGGATAAAGCTGAAGGATCAGAAAAACCCAGTAACCCCACTTAAAGATATTTCAAATGATGTCTATTTCAAATGGTAAGTAACATTAAATACAAAATAATTTTAGCGAAAGGAGAAATGTTCCCAAAACCCAAGAGGGCCCCTATGGATTTTTTTTTTTTTAAGATTTTATTTATTTGAGAGAGAGAGAAAGCACAGAGGGAGAGTGAGAAGCAGACTACCCGCTGAGCAGGGAGCCCAGTGCTGGACTGGATCTGAGGACCCTGGGATCATTACCTGAGCCGAAGGCAGACATTTAACCAACAGAGCCACCAGGCGCCCAGCCCCTGTGGATTGTTGAATGGACTAGAATGTGTGGTATTTTAGTAAACTACACATCCCCTGATACTTCTGTACTTCAAAGTGCTAAATAAAGTTTTAAAACATCACATGAATCTAGTAAGAATTGATCAGGGTTTATTTCTCACTTATCCGGGGAATCCAGTTGTGCTAGGGAGAATATCTAGAGTTGGGAAAATGCTCATACTCTCAGGTTTTTTAGAAGAGTTTATTAGTGCAAATTATTCTTAGTACTTTCCTCTTCCTCTGAGGGAAAATGGAAAATAAAAAGCTAACAGACCTTTGACTCACGTGAGCGAAACTGGTGTGATCCTCTGGAGCAGTCCAGCTCTGTTCGAAGTGCCAATGAAGACACTGAACATTTTCTCAAGAAAATAATCTTCCCGGGGCACCTGGCTGGCTCAGTCGTTAAGCATCTGCCTTCGGCTCAGGTCATAATCCCAGGGTCCTGGGATCGAGCCCCGCATCGGGCTCCCTGCTCGGCAGGAAGCCTGCTTCTCCCTCTCCCACTCCCCCTGCTTGTGTTCCCTCTCACTGTGTCTCTCTCTGTCAAATAAATAAATAAAATCTTAAAAAAAAAAAGAAAATAATCTTACCTCCCCAAGGCTTATTCAAGAAAATGAAGCACATTTCCTAGGGTGTGGGAGCGAAATACAGCCCTTAATTTTAATTTCTTTTCTCTTCTCTTCCTAGAAACTGAGAAGAATCTGAAAAGTTGAGTCACAACACTTCCCATGGCAGCGGGTTGGAAGAGGAAAAGAGTCCCATGGGCCTGAGTAGTAACAGAGGGAAGAAGGCCTGTTTGCTCAGCAGATCAAGTGACTTCTTTGGAGACCCAGCATTCCAGGATCATTCCCTAGGTCAAGTTCAGGAAGAAGTTACTCATATGGCAATTAGGCATATAGAGGTTGTTTAGGAAAGACCTTTGGTAATGACATCACGGAGAAGTAGAGCCTGGTAGCCGACCTAAATGCCTCTAGCTGTCTCTGAAAGTTGGCAGAACGTCTGCATTTGGCAATTTCTATAAAATAAATATAAAATATCTAAAAATACAAATATTTTTGAAACAGAATATAATTTCTAAGAATTTATTTTACACATACATATGTGCCAAAGATGAACGCACATCTATTTTATTGTGGTATTATTTGTATCAAAGCACAAAGATTGAAAAACCCTAAATGTCCTTTCAATAGAAGACAGGTTATATAAATTGTGCTATATTCTTATAAATGGTATAAATCACAGCTGTTAAAATATGAAACCCCTCTACCTGTAGGTATACTATGAAATGAGTTTTTATGAAATACTGATAAGTAAAAAAAGCAAGATTCAGGATGGTATATGTCGAATGTTCTAATTTATATAAAGAGAGGGGTTATCTCTATCTATTCATCTGTCTATATTCTAGTCTATTAGTAGTGATATTTTCCAGGAGTTTCTTCTGGAAAAGGAAGACTCTAGCAGTGAGGGTCTGGAATGAGAAGAAGAATTTAAATATCCTCAAATCCCATGTGTATTATATGAACATTTGTTTCTTACACAATTTTTTTAAAAAGTTTTTTGTTTGTGTTTTTTTGTTTGTTTCAGAAAGAAGGACCTGACTGTGTGGACACCCAGTCTACTCCAGCATGGGTCAGGCTCTTTGAATTCTGCAAGGCAGAGGTTACATTAAATGTATTGATAACCCTATTGTATTAGTCTGCTCAGGCGGCCATACCAAATATCACAGACTTGGTGGCTTCAACAACAGAAATTTATTTTATCATGGTTCTGGAAGCCCAAAGTCCAAATCAGGGTATCAGCAGGTTTGGTTTCTGGTGAGATCTCTCTCCTTGGTCTGTAAGCAGCTGTCTTCTCGCTATGTACTCACATGGTCTCTGTACATGAGTAGAGAGAGAGGTATCTCTCATGTCTCTTCCTCTTCTTATGAGGACACCACTCCTACAGATCCGGGTCCTAACTTTTATGTCTTCCCTTAATTATCTCCTTAAAGGCCCTATCTCCAAATACAGTCACATTGGAGGTAAGGGCTTCAACACATGAATCTTGGAGGGACACAGTTCAGCCCGTTAACACCTGGTAAGTGTTTCAGAATATCTACATATTTTCAAATCAGCCTGGCCTTTCACACTTCCAAGAGCCCTCGTTTGTGCTCCTTGTAGCACTAATAGAAGCAGGTGAGGAGGTAAGAACTAGAGCAAGAGATTGCTGGGGAAAAAGTAGGTCATTAACTCTGACGCTGATATTGCTTGTGGCCTCCATGTTCTATCAGCACCACACCCCCTTCTCCTGTCATCTTCGGTCCAAAAATAATCAACTGGGACAAATGATCAGAAACCACCTCTGATTTCACTGTTTCTAGAACCGTAAGATTATCTTCAACAAAGCAATTGATGAAATAAAGTAGTGTCCTGAAAGAGTCCATTGTCTCAATTTTTTTGGAGTGAAATGTCTTTTCTTTTCTCCTCTTTGAATCTTAATGGGCTTAGGTGAATTGTTAAGCATACAATGTGAATGTAATGATTGAGGCCTTTGGCATTTTCCATGTGAATGTCCTTGGTTTTATCAGGGTTGTCAAGCCTGTGAACCATATTGCATTGGAAGTCATCTTGTTCCATATGATAATATACAAAGGCTCTGGGGGAGAAAATGTGATTGTCTAAGCTGGCCATGTGTCTGCTGATAGAGCTTTCTGAAGCCTGGTAAGGACACTCAGCATGTATAATACATCCACGGAGGTGAAAGATGAAATAGAGAGGTCAAAGGGAGAGTCAGAGGCCCCATGGTGACTCAGATGAGCACTTGTTGGCCCTTAGAATCCTTTAGTGGTTCACCACAGCTTTCCAAAGGAAGTCTCAGCCTAGTCTGTCTGGGAAGGCACTCATCTCCCGGTCAGCCTCATTCCCCACATTCCCACCTCACACTTCATGCTGTGGCAATAAGGAGCTGATTGCTGACATCTTACTTGCGTCATGCTGACTCCAGATTCTTTGCCTCTACTCAAGCTGTTTGCCCAGCCTGAAATTCCCTTTCTTCATGACTTTGCTTTGATAATTCTACCTCATCTTTTTTTTTTTTTTTTAAGATTTTATTTATTTATTTGACAGAGAGAGACACAGCGAGAGAGGGAACACAAGCAGGGGGAGTGGGAGAGGGAGAAGCAGGCTTCCTGCGGAGCAGGGAGCCCGATGCGGGGCTCGATCCCAGGACCCTGGGACCATGACCTGAGCCAAAGGCAGACGCTTAACGACTGAGCCACCCAGGCACCCCTCTACCTCATCTTTCAACATTCAGCAGAACAGTCATTACCTCCAGGAAGCCTCTTTTAGATCCATGGGCTAAGAATCCCTCTTCTGTGTTTCCTCAGCTCTGACCCCTTACTATCACTCTTTCTCTCTGTCTCTTTCTCTCGATTTCTCCTCTCTCTCTCATAATTGACTTTTATACCCTAACCAGTTGGCACAGTACCTGGCACACAAGTATTTTTAAAAATGCATTTTGATGTTATACGCAAACAATGAATCATGGAACACTACATCAAAAACTAATGATGTAATGTATGGTGATTAACATAACATAATAAAAAAATGCATTTTGAACTGTTCAGTTCAAATTTAATAATTTACCTACCATGTCTGATACCTGTTCACAGCGCCCAGAGCTTTGGTAGTTGGAGAAGACTGGACTTGGGACTAGAGGTGGACTCTCTACATATGATATTATTATTCTCTCGGGGTTTAGGGACAAAGGTGCCTGCCTGCTTGCCTGTCTGTTTGCTCTCTGGAAGTACAACTGGAGGAGCGCTGTACGGTCGGAGCAGGAAGAATACAGCCTGAAAGCAAGAGCTCTTGGCCCCAGGAGCTGGGTTAATGGTCACTCATTCATCCATTTATTGCAGCCTTACCTTCGGGCAGGCCTGGTACTACACGCAGGAAACAAGACACAGACTGGGCTCTCCCGGAATTCACAGTCTTGTTTGGCTGATAGCTGTATCAACAAACACTGCCGGTTCTTCTCTTCAGGCATTTAAGATTTACTGTTTTCATCTGAAGGCACATGATGAGCAGCGATTTGTCTTTCTGCTGAAGCCAAGTGTCAGAGAAAATGAACTCTTAGCTAGGGACAGAGCATAACCAACAACCCAACATCTAAGCCTACATTGCCTTTAATCGTCAGTGTTCTCTCAAAATTGAGATTGCAATATGTCCCCGAGGGTAGTAAACTTAAAATTTTATTATTTTATGAAGAAAATGAATTTTATGAAGAAAATACGTTTTATCATAATTTTTGAGAATTTGGACACTTGCAGAAAAAATTTGGAACTTGTCTCTGTAATTATTGTGCATTGTGATAAGTACATATTTAATATCTTTTTTTAAAGATTTTATTTATTTATTTGACGGAGAGAGACACAGTGAGAGAGGGAACACAAGCAGAGGGAGTGGGAGAGGGAGAAGCAGGCTTCCCGCAGAGCAGGAAGCCCGATGCGGGGCTCGATCCCAGGACCCTGGGATCATGACCTGAGCCGAAGGCAGACACTTAACGACTGAGCCACCCAGGCGCCCCCTACATATTTAATATCTTAAGGCTGTTTCTTTGGGAAGAGGTAGACAGGTAGTAGAGGTTTTATAAGGAAAGTAGCAAATAAAGCAAAGATTCCATGTTCAGCATGAGAAGCATTTCCTCGGTTTTGTCCAAAAAGCTCAGACTCCTAACAAGACTTAGTAATGCAAATATTGGCTTCAGAAGAGGAGACTTTTTCTCCCCTGAGTGTGATAAGGGCTAGTTCTGAAATCTGGGGCACACCTTCTTTCAAGAAATGCAGTCTTGACTCTGGAGAAGAAAAAGTGTAACCCAAGCTGACTATTCCAGTGGACTTTGGTCCCTGGACAGCTCCATGATGCAGCTGGTGGGGGGAGCAAAAATAGGCCAGTTGGCAGCCAGGGCTAACGGTGGTGAAATCAAGGGAAAGAAACCTGGATCAAGCCTCTAGGTCCTTCCTCTGTTTGAAATGGTTTCCCTGCACAAGGGCAGATTTCAATGGCATGCCCAACTTTAAGCAAAGCATGTATATGAGAATATCATATTTAAATAAAGCACAGATAAGAGCATTGCTTTGCACCCTACAAAAAATGCTCTTTGACCTATACCATGTGAGCATAATGAAAATACTTTGTTTTGAATGTTTCAACCAGGCAATTTTTGAGTTTATAGCAAATTGAATGTTGAGTTTGAGTTGTGCAAATTTGGAAAATCTTATGTAAATTGTGGAGTTAGATTTCTTTCCCTGACAAATGTAATTTTGTGTATAGCAGGCATTTTTCATCATTTGCAACATTTTTAGTGTTTGAGAACCGGAATACTTGCATATTTTGTTAAAGAATAAGAAAGAGCAGTACCAACTTTGGTAAGTTCTACTCTTTATAATTAAATCAGTCAGAATTGTTTTCCCTCTAGAACATCCTGTAAACTTGAATAGCACTAAGTTCAGTCTAATATGGTCTCCTGGCTTAGAAAAAATTTCATTGTGTTCAATGGAATCTAAAGGTTTGACTGATCTAATGAAATATAGTCTTGGTAATCAGATCCCATGAATAATTCAAATGGTAAATCTGGTTTTCTTTTAAAAAATTAATACTTCATAAAATGAGATTTTATTCCTAAAACTGAATAGAATCAACTTGGTGCCTTTTAACAAAACTTAAAGTGTACATGTTAACCAAACCCCATATTTACCCTGAAAATATGTCAACAACTTATGGAAGGAGATTTGTTGTGAATGAGATTATCTTTTTCAAACATTTTTGAGTTTGCATGTGGATCAGCTATTTTGACAGATAAACTCATTCTGTTAATCTAACACCAAATTGATTCAAATAAATAACTGGCTTGATTGAGTTGGCTTAAAACATTTGGCCAAATTGACTTCTTGTTTTGGTATTTGGTAGTCACGACTAAAGAAGTTCATTAACTAAACCAGCAATTTTTAAAGGCTTTATGAAATATCAGTCCCTTTCTAGGCTCCATGGAGCACTTCTCATCAACCAGGAAATCGGTCAAACTGACCAGCAGTTTTAGAACATTTCAGAAATTTATTCAGCTAGCAAACCATGACTAATTTTCCTATTTTTTCCCACTGATACGAAGAAAACAAATAACTCTTTACTGAGATGCTCTCTTCCATCTCTAACACAATGTATTCTATTTCTGGAGAGATGTTAATCCATGTTAAAATGAATTAACAGGGTAAAAGGGTACATTCTGTATTCAAGTGGACAGATACACTATAGAACAGTACACAGAATCCTGAGGATTAATTATAGTAAAGAATCCAAGAAGTATTTACTGAGCCTTAAGCATAATAGGTGTAAAAGGTAAGACATAATGTCTGTACCTTTAGTTTCAGTTCAGTAGAGGGAATTAAAATAAGCACACCTTGGGGCGCCTGGGTGGCTCAGTCGTTAAGCGTCTGCCTTCGGCTCAGGTCATGATCCCAGGGTCCTGGGATCGAGCCCCGCATCGGGCTCCCTGCTCCGCGGGAAGCCTGCTTCTCCCTCTCCCACTCCCCCTGCTTGTGTTCCCTCTCTCGCTGTGTCTCTCTCTGTCAAACAAATAAAATCTTTAAAAAATAAATAAATAAATAAATAAATAAATAAATAAAATAAGCACACCAATGGGATAGAGGCCACAGGCCAAAGCACAGCGAAAGGACATTTAAAATTTAAGGTATGACTTTGGCCGTGTTAATTTAAACTATGATTTTGTTCTCTTACATCTAAAATTGGCCAATAATACCAAATTTACATTGCTGCAAGATTTCAAAGAAAATGCATACATGAGAGAACTTTTGTAGTTGAGACCTACACAAACTTACTATCATATATGTGCCACATACACATGTGTCAGTATCATACATATATGTATACTACATGTATGCATATATATGTGTCATATTATGTATAAAAAAGGGAAATAGAATACGATGGGATTTCAAAAGCACTGGTATCTGGAGAATTTATAAGACCAATGATTTGCCTCCGTTCCCCTCCCCCTCCTCCTCACTGAACTGATGGTCAAATTCTTTTATTGTTATAGCTGCGATGGAATACAATTAGGAATGAAAGCGTGTTTCCAGGACCCTAATAGGAATATCATTGTCAACCCAGTTTCCCTGTCCATGGAAGATTCTTCTTGCTAGACCAAAAGCAAAATCCATCCACATAATAAATTATTGAGAAAGTAGGGAAGATGAAAGAGGAAAAGGACAAATGTCCACTTGGAAGGTGGATAGAGTGTCTTCTTCTGAAAAGGGCCCTAAGGACAGCTGTGCTGCAGCAGATACGGGGGAGAAAAAAGTGAATAAGAGAAGTTGGGAGTTTCAGTAAGTGGTGCTGTGGATAATACGTTTGGATTTCTTTTATGGTCCTACAAGATATTTCAGCAATGAATGCAATTTATTTTTCATTACCTTTGCTATTTAGACTGTGTTTCATAAATGTAATACCAATATTGAGCCACAGGGGTTTGAATATATTCAATATTAAAAGTATTTCATAGGTTTTTACCACGTGCTGGGCCAGTATAGCATCTGTGTATGCACAGATCAGCAAGAAAGTCTCCACTCTCAAGAGGTCAAAGGGTGTATAGTACAGATGGGTGTATGTGCAATGAGTGAAACCAAGTGTTTGGGTGCTAAAGTGTACCAGATAAAAGGTTTTACATTAGATGTATGTTCTTAAAATATGGCAGCAAGGGGTGAGGGTTGTTCAAGAGTACTGGGGATGGTGCACACCAGGAAGATCATTACAACTCCAGAGATGTTTCCCGGACAACCTAGGGAGGTGGCAATGGAAGACGAGAGACAAGAGTGGTGAAGAATGAAACCATGTGCTATTTTTCTCCTGGAGACTCTGAGCTGCTAAAAATTTTCTGCGGATCTATTTAAGGTTCGATTCACAATGTAGATAAGCCAAGAAGGCCAGAGTGATTTCCTCAGGATTTTAAAGATGACTCCAGCACACAGAGAAAATCAGAGGACAGAGTCAGGTGGTAGCCTTCTGCAATATGTGGAGTACAAGATTTCTCAAGGAGGAAAAACTAGAAGTGCGCTATTACATTGCTAAATGCTTATTAGGTCGTTACTAACTTCCTTCATAACTGAAACCTGAATGCTCATGCTTGCTGTACATGCTGTCATTTCACAATGAAATGTGCAATGTCTCTAACATAGCTGTGAGCATGTGAGTAATCTAAGCCTTCTGTTTGACACGAGGCAGATGATGCATCATGACTACCGAGGCATACATTCCATCCTGGTAGTTCTAATACAGCGAAGCAAGGAGGAAAGGGGGATGAAGCCAAATACACGATACATTTTTTTAAAAAATTGCGCCTTCTATTTCAGGTACTCTCTGTGGTGCATGTGAGCACGAGAAAGGAAGTATGAGGTAGAATTTGAATCAGGCTTCTCCTTTCAAAGTTGGCCATTAGCTTCAATAAGAGTGTTTCTGTGCCGCGGTCCACCCTCACTGAGGAGGAGGGAGATGGGGGAGAGGAGCACCACGCACATTTCCGGAGCGCCAAGCACATTTCCGGAGCGCCAAGCACATTTCCGGAGCGCCATTTTGTGCCAGGCGCGGTGGGGGGCGCTTCCCCGGTGACGTCACTGACTGGGATGGCGGGACAGGCCGTGGGGGAACGGCCTCCAGGAGGCTCCCTGGCCGCGGTCCTGGCTCAGCCACCTACTCCTGTGACTTCGGGCCAGTTATCTACTGTTGTGGCAACTGACACTCCTTTATACTGTAGTAGGCAGGTGGCAAGGGTTTTGTTTGTTTGTTCGTTTGTTTATTGAACCTCATACAGCGTGCTTCGAGCAGGGCTTGGCACGTAGGGAAAGCTTCGTTAGGTGTCAGCCGTTAGGGTAATTCGGTGAAATGGCAGCGATCCTGTTTGTGAAGGACATTTGCTGCCGGGCCTTGAGTAACCAAGAGAGGGAACAGTATCTTGTTTTTAGGACACCGATCTGAGGCCAGTCACTGTCCAGCACAGGCAGGTATTTGTACGTGGATATTTAGGGCCACGCAAGCACTCTGGGGTCTTTCTCCCCTCCATCAGGGCATGTGTTCCTCTTTCATTTCCCCTTTGGGCTCGGGTGGGGAGGGGTGGGGGGGTGGGGAGGGCAGGGCAGGGCAGGGCAGGGAGGCCACGGCCGTGTGATGTTTCTGAAGAACAAATCGAGGCTGCAGTAATGGGTGTCACAGAGTGCTATGACTTGCCTCTTCCAGAGCCAGCCCAGGTCGTCTGCCACTTTGAGGATCTGAAGAGTGAGGTCTTTGGCTTGGCAGCCCCCAAAGCCAATGAGCTGCTAAAGACCCGTCATCAGGGCTGCGCCTCCCCTGTTGTTTTGATGTGGCTGCCTGTTTCTTTCCTCAGCCCACCCCTTCTCCAGGGCTGACCTCCAGCCTGTTGTGATACACGCTTGGCCTGGCCACAAGCAGCATTCTCCAAATGGAGAATGAATGATCTTGAGAACAAAACGGCAACATCATTTGAGTGGTTTCCATGCATCTCCTTTGGGGATGTTTGAGCATGTCCTAAGTGACCTGGATGGTTCAAAATATAGCATTCAGTGTGCCCTAGCCAACTAGAGTTAGGTGTTCATTGAGATTGCCATGGGAATCTGGTTTGAACTGTGAAAGGGCCTGTTGAAGGCCAACTAGTATAGAGAAGGAATATCCCCAGGTGTAGAGCGTGACTGGTATCAGTTCCTTTCTAAAAACAACATTTTCTGTTTCCAGTGTGAAAATAGATAAACAAAAATTTCAAATGAGCTGATAAGGATCATCAGAGTGCATGCAAAAGTTAAAGAATAATCACCCGATAAGTTAAACCATAAATAATATTTAAGATTAATAGTATTTTCTGACTTCAAAATTAGCTTAATATCCTATAAATGTAAAAGTAGTAAAATAAAATCATGTAAAATAAGGTGAGATTAGGGGCGCCTGGGTGGCTCAGTCATTAAGCGTCTGCCTTCGGCTCAGGTCATGATCTTGGGGTCCTGGGATCGAGCCCCACATCAGGCTCCCTGCTCGGCGGGAAGCCTGCTTCTCTCTCTCCCACTCTCCCTGCTTGTGTTCCCTCTCTCGCTGTGTCTCTCTCTGTCAAATAAAATAAATAAAATCTTTAAAAAAAAAAAAAAAATAAGGTGAGATTATTCTCTAATCAGAAAACAAATATGAAGGATTAAACTGAACAGCTTCTGAACACTGCTGGCAATGGCTAGTTTGTTTCTGGTAGGCTGGTACTCTGGAGGGGTTGGAACTTAAGGCAGGGTCGAGAACTGGCCCTTTCCTCTGTCTCAGTGTTCCTGTCCCGCTTTTCCTACTCACCCTCCTACAACAGGCAGGAGGGATTTGAGGAGCATCACCTTGACATGACGCAGGGTGGGACAGGAGAGGGCTCCTCTGTTCTATATGAACAGCTGCTGCAGAGGAAGCCCCCTGGTGCCCCTTCTCCTTCCACCAGGCTAGTGGAGATGACAGAGAGAGAAAGAGAGGGAAAGGCAGAGAGAGAGAGAGAGAGACAGTGAGGGGGGAGGGAGGAAGAGGGAGAGAGAGCGAGGTAATAGGCATGATATCTTCCCTGGGCTAAGGCTGTGGCGTGTGCTTGCAGTTCAGGTGGATGCTCTGTCCTTCCCCCCCCACACTTCTCTATGCACTCCAGGGACCTCAACCAGCAAGGTTGGTAGGTCTTAGGAAAAACTTACTTCTGTTGCTTCCTCTGGCGTTTGCAGAAGCTCCATTAACAGCTCTAGTACCTTTGGCATTGAGGCAACTGCCAATTATACTTGGAAAAGACAAAATTATCAGTGTGTCAAGGTGAAAAAAAAAAATGGAAATGTATTTACAGCACTCCCCCGCCCCCACCCCATCCTACAGAGGATCCTTTGCTTGTTCCTTTGCTCCCAGGCCTTTGCAATACTGAGTGGTGATGTCAAACTGAAGGAGCCCAGGTAGAGGAAAGACGCCTCTGAGGGTGCCTGGGTGGCTCAGTGGGTTATACATCTGCCTTCAGCTTGGGTCATGGTCCCGGGGTCCCGAGATCGAGTTCTGCGTTGGGCTTGCTCCGGGAGCCTGCTTCTCCCTCTCCATCCCTGCTCCCCCTGCTCATGAGCTCTCTCTCTCTCTCTCTGTGTGTCAAGTAAATAAATAAAATCTTAAAAAAAAAAAAAAAAAAGGACCCCTCTCTGTAGGAGAAGGCACAGGAAGGAAAATTCAGGAAGGAGGAAGGGGTAGGGGGAAATAAAGAAACAAGTCAAATATGAGAGTTTTAGACTGCCGTGGGTGGTGATGTCCTATCCCTCCCCTGACGGCTGTGTCCCAGTGACTCTTGTTCAACACATCCTGTATCATTTTCCTTTACATTTTGAAAAAAAAAAGTTAAATCTGTTATTTTAAACATTTAAAAATAACTGTTGAACATGTTTACTATGCACCAGGTATAAAGTGGTTTAAAGATAATCATAATAACCCTATGAGGTGGGCACAGTTACTTTTCCTACTTTATTATTGAGGGAACAAGGGCACAAAGAAGATAAATAGCTCAAGGTCATGTGGGCAGAAAGTGACAAATCTGAGCCTCAAATTCACAGTCTGGCCCCTGAGTTTGTGCTCTTAGCCATTGAATTCCACTTCTCTTCCTTTTTTACACTGGATTTTTATTAAACATATAAAATGAATATAGGCTCCATACTAAAGAAATTGAACTATAAATAAGCGAAACCATCCCTGAAGCACTCCCCGTCTTCAAATTTTTATTCTTTTCCTCCTTAGAGGTAATCATATTCTTCTAGATCTTTTATCTCCTATATATTTGTATGTATGCATGTGTATGTGTGTGTATATATATACACATATACCCACACACATATACTCACACATATACCCACACACATATACTCACACATATACCCACACACATATACATATGTATATATGCAGTTGTAGAAAATACATAATATTGTTTGTGTGTGTGTGTTTTTTTTTTTTATTTTGTTTTATTCAGCACTGTATCTTGGAGCTCCTTCTAGGTCTACATATATTACTGCTGCATTAAATAAAATTGTTGTGGGATGTCTGGGTGGATCAGTTGGTTAAGCATCCTACTCTTTTTTTTTTAAGATTATTTATTTATTTATTTGACAGAGAGAGAGAGACAGAAGAGAGGGAACACAAGCAGGGGGAGTGGGAGAGGAAGAAGCAGGCTTCCCGCTGAGCAGAGAGCCCGATGTGAGGCTCGATCCCAGGACCCTGGGATCATGACCTGAGCCGAAGGCAGACGCTTAACGACTGAGCCACCCAGGAGCCCCAAGCATCCTACTCTTGATCTCAGCTCAGATCTTGATCTCAGGGTTGTGAGTTCAAGCCCTTCGTTGGACTCCATGCTGGGCAAGGAGCCTACTTAAAAATACTAAAAAAAAGAAAAAGAAAAGCAATTGTTTCACTAACAAAAACAATAACTTTCTTCAGTCACCCCTGTTCCAGGCCTGACCTTCAGCCTATTATGATATAGATTTGGCCTGGCTACATAGAAAAATCTTCCTGGATAGCCCAGGAAGGTAGGTCATCAAGGCTAGAGGCTACCTAAAAGAGATATTAAAAATGCACCAAAACACTATCACAATGCACCTGGAAGTGAAGCTCTGAGCCAAGGGGGCTTCCTTTAAGGTAGACACAGGAAGTAGAACTTGTCACAAGCCCAGACCTATGCAAAGGTGGGGATGTACCTCTCAAGGCAAGAACGGAGGATGTGGGCACTGATATCATTTGTTTATTTGATGGGACTGAAAAGACTCTGGCCTGTGTGCAACAGTTTATCTGAGCACTTTTGTCTTTCTTCTAGAAGGTTATTAATGCTATTTCCACTCTTCTAGCTTTCTTTGCCTAGGAAAAACTGTGTATGATCCAACATAGCTCCGTCATCATACTGACATCATTACCCTAGTTATCAATCACGGAAGAGCTAATGTATGTTATAAAAACATATACTGTAGCTGAACAGATTATTGCTCACTTGCTTTCAAAAGCATTGATGCCAGTGGTACACCCCCAAGGAGTTCACCTTGTGCAATTTAGATTTATGTTACTTTGGACACTTTTGGACACACCCACTGTGACAGGCTCAAGTGGACCTGATATAAGCAGGTAACTATAGCAACAGGATGATTTATTCTGCATGTTCTCTCAAAATGATGAAACTTAATTCCTTTGGGGCATGAGATTGATTTAGAGGTTTTCTCTTAAATTTCTCACCTTTTTTTTTTTTTTTTTTTTGGTTAAAATTTTCTCTTACTCCTAGGGCACCTGGCTGGCTCAGTTGGTAGAGCATGAGACTCTCTTTTTTTTTTTTTTTTAAAGATTTTATTTATTTATTTGACAGAGAGAGACACAGCGAGAGAGGGAAGACAAGCAGGGGGAGTGGGAGAGGGAGAAGCAGGCTCCCCGCAGAGCAGGGAGCCTGATGTGGGGCTCGATCCCAGGACCCCGGGATCATGACCTGAGCCGAAGGCAGACACTTAACGACTGAGCCACCCAGGCGCCCGAGCATGAGACTCTTGATCTTGGGGTTGTGGGTTCGAGCTCCATGTTGGATGTAGAGATTACTTAAAAATAAAATCTTAAAAAAAAATTTCTCTTACTCCCTTCCAAACTGAAGA
Source organism: Halichoerus grypus (assembly GCF_964656455.1). Classification (NCBI taxonomy): domain Eukaryota; kingdom Metazoa; phylum Chordata; class Mammalia; order Carnivora; family Phocidae; genus Halichoerus; species Halichoerus grypus. Next base: position 120,246,312 of record NC_135714.1, read on the forward strand.
TCAGTTTCTTTAACAGAAAAGATGAAACAAAGTAAGAATTGAATATTCCTGCCTTTTCTTGTGACATTGAGTTTATTTTGCTAGTGATGATCTTGATTTATAATAAGATAGTTTGTATTGAAAAAAAATTTTTAAAAGTATGTATTGCAAAAAATAGAAAAACATTCAAAATGTCTGATTTCTTTTTTCAAGAAATAATAGAAAGAGCAATGCAAGGAGGAAATAACTATCAGCATATTGCTATGGAGGGAGAATATTAATGTATTACAGAGTATGGCAAAGACCATTAGTTATTCCTCAGTGCTATGGATTGAAGTGTGTCTACCCCCAAATTCATATGTGGGAGTCTTGATCTCCAAGGCCTCAGAATGTGACCTTATCTGGAGATAGGGTCTTTACAGAGATAATCAAGTTTAAATGAGGTCATTAGAGTGGGTCCTAATGTAATATGACTGATGTTCTTAGGAAAAGGGGAAATTTGGGCATGAAGACAAGCATAGAGGGAAGATGATATGAAGACACAGAGGGAGGAGATAGCCATCTATAAATCAAGGAGAGAGGCCTGGAACAGAGCCTCCCCTCACAGCTCTAGGAAGGAGCCAAACTGGCTGTCACCATGATTTTGGACTTCCAGCCTCCAGAGCTGTGAGACAGTAAGTTTTTGTTTTTTAAGTCATGTGGTTTGTGGTCCTTTGTTATGGCAGCCCTAGCAAGCGAATGCCCTCAATCATCAGTTCCAGTGGTGACCGCCAATGACCCATGCCTCCCAGTATCTATGCCCTTATCATTCTACTCCCCTGGAATCTGTGCTGGGCCCGTGGCTTGTTGTAACCCACAGAAGGTGACTGAAGTGATGCTGGGCCAGTTCTGGGCCAAAGCCCTGGGGAGGCCTAGCACTCAAAATGTTGCGCTTTGGGGAGGCCTGAGTGGCCATTTAAGGAGTTGGTTACTCTGCTGGAGAGACCACATGGAAAGGCCTTGTAGAAAGGGAGAGATCTTGAATCTACACGGAGAGGGAAAGCTCCAGCCACTGAGTATTGGAGTAGTTTTGTTACATAGCAATAGGTAATTGAAATATTCCCTTATTTTACAACAACAGAACCTCCAATAGACCAAGTATTGGCCAATGGGATGTTAGGAGAAATAGCATGTCCTACTTCTAGGACGTGTCCTTAAACCCCTTTCCTCTAACCTGCTCTCTGGAATGTGGACATGCTGTCCATCTCTGAGAATGAGTGAGTAATATCCGAGAGATCGCTGAGCACCAAGATAGCCTGGGCCCCCATCAGGACAGGTCTAAACTGTTACATGAGAGAGAAATAAACTCCTTGTTGACTGTTATTCGGGCTTCACTTACAGCACCTAAACCCATATCCTAATTAATACATAAGGAATAATTTATTGATGAAAACATTTTACAATCTTGTCCTGAGAAAGTTTCTCAGCATGTTTTCCAATCTTTTCCTCAGGAGGCTGTTTCTCCACACTGCAGTGAATTAGGACATTGCCTTGAATGAAAGAAGGAAATAAAATACAGGATGATAACGTGGGATCATACATGCATCCGTATGGTGAGTTTCTTTAGATGTGATCCTTATAATATTAATTCAGTGTACTCAGTTCATCGTTCCGTGAAAGGGGAAATGAAATGGGGTCACTTACATCAAGGGGTTTTATTTATTTATTTATTTATTTTTTAAATGTTTTATTTATTTATTCATGAGAGTCAGAGAGAAAGAGAGAGAGAGACAGAGGCAGAAGGGAGGGAGAAGCAGGCTCCCCGCCTAGCAGGGAGCCAGATGCGGGACTCGATCCCAGGACCCTGGGATCATGACCTGAGCTGAAGGCAGACACGTAACCATCTGAGCCACTCAGGCGCCCCACATCAAGGGGTTTTAAAATGGAGCCAGGAGGCCACTAGGAGATGGGTCATATGCATGTTCTCACTAGTAGAACCATGAACTTTTGAACTGGGCCAAAACACAAATATTCCAAGGACTCAACCTGAACACCAGCAACTTGCTACAGTAAGAGATTTTGCTTAGCGATTTAGCCTTGGCAACCAATTTTTTTTGCCAAGATTAGCTTTCTGCCACCAATACCAATCAAAAATTCTTCATAAACAATGTATACAAGCATTTCCTTTCTCTTTAAAAATCCCTGACTTTTGCACCTTAATGGGACACTATCTAGGTTGCTACCCAAATTTATGTACCCTGAATTGCAATTCTTTGAGCTCAAATAAATGTTCTTGCTTAATTTTTGTTCCCTGACAATTTTAGGTTGACAGTTCCTAGGACACCTCAGCCACTGATCCACTGTCGGAGGATCTTTCTGCTAGTTCCTTTTTTCCCACATCTCATTTCCCCCTTTTTGATTAATCTCTTCCTTCAGCTTAATATCTGTTTATGTCCTCCTATAAAACCATTGATTAAAAGAGTTTGGAAGATGGTAGACCAGGTCCATCTTCTGTCTAGAGGTTTGCAATGCACGTGAATCTTTTAAAATTCTGCAGTACCTAGATGTGTTCCACTCAACTAGAATCCCATGGAACTCCCTTTGGGAAACAGTGATCCAGAAGGGACTAGATTGGTTTGTGTTGACACTGTGTATATTTTCGTGAGGATAAAAACTGGAATCTGAGTCACAAAAAAAAAAAAAAAAAAAAAAAATCCATGCAGGACTGAGTTGTGTTATTTGGAAGGTTTACTGGAAAACCTGCTGCTTTTCCTTTCAATAGCTCTTTGATTTTTATCTTCAGACTGTGGTTACTTTAAGAACCCAACAGGCAACTTGAAAGTCTTTCTTCCCAGCCTCTGGGCTCTTCTATAGGTCAGATGCCTCTTCCTCCACCACAATAGCCCCAGGGAGATCTTTTCCCTTTTCTTTCCTAATGTTTCTCCTTCTTTGCTTTCTTTACCCAGAGTTTGTTTTGAATGGAGTTCTTGCTCACGTCTTTCTTACCAAATCTTGGCCTCAGGCTAACTCCAGTCCTGGCTTCCGGTGCCTTAGCCTGGGCAGTACCACCATCCTTCAGCTTATGGAGGGAATTTGATACTCAGCAAGTTCTTTTAGCTGTGAGAAGGAAGGAGCCACGGAAGGAATTAAAACTGTCTACGAGAAACACTGCCGAACCTCCAGAGTGGTCCACTAGGTCTTTGGATCACTGTTTGGGTCAACTCAGGGGCAGTGGGGCTGCCCTGTCTGAACTAAGCTCAGTTCCCTGCAGAAGGAAAGATTGAAAGAGCTACTGGGGAGTTTCAGACCTGGAAAGGCTGCAAGAAGGGGTCAAGATTCATCACTTAGTCAGAGCTCAATTCACATACACCACAGAGCCAGCCAGTTGTCGGAGGATCTTTCTGCTAGTTCCTTTTTTCCCACATCTCATTTCCCCCTTTTTGATTAATCTCTTCCTTCAGCTTAATATCTGTTTATGTCCTCCTATAAAACCATTGATTAAAATTATAGGCCCAAGGAGATAAAAAATCAAGGCATTCGAAAACTTTCTGTGGCTGGGTCCCAACAAGGACCTTGACAAACTCTGGTCAGGCTTCTCTGAGCTCACTTCTGGACTAAGCTTCAAACTTGGTCTATAAAAACTGCAGACTCCCTCTCATCCCATGCCTGCCCAACCCTCCAGGCATGCAAACACACACACACACACACACACACACACACGAAGAGACTTGAACAGACACTGGCATGGTATCTAGCAGCTCAAGGCCGCATCCCTAGGACGACTGTAGCTCCCCTTAGGATGCCTGCCTGCTTGAGAAAGCTCGGTGCTGCCCGGCGAATTCACCATTTGCTCCAGCCCAAACTGGTAAAAGGCAGACAGGCCACTGATTTCTCTCATACAGCAGTGACTTTAGAAAACTTTACTTATAAATCCTTTCTCTGACCCTTTGAGCCATAAATCTTCTACCACCTAGAACTGTCTTTTCAAGGAGAGCTGTCTGTTTGAAATGCAAACTTTGAAGGGGAGAATGTCACTCTCTGTTGCGGTCTGGTGCTCACTCTCCTCAAACTTAATATCATCGCCGTTTGTCATAAACGTAGGAGAAGTGTGTTTCTTCTCTGGATAAGCACCATTCAACAAACCCGGAGGTTCTAATCACATGGACTAACTCCCTTTACAATGCTCAGTACCTTTCCTTTAGCACCTCCCAGCCTTTAAAAGGTCTCCTGCCTTTTGTATCAGCCAAGTTGAGTTCAGTTCATGTCAGACTTTTTTTCTATTGCAATAGTTATTGCTGAATAAGGTCTACCCTTACTGCTTTAACTAGAGTCTAGCTTTGTTTACCTTCAACAATCAGAGCGTTGTTTGCCTTCTCCTGACCTCCACATGCTCTTGACTTGTTCTCATTCCTCCCTCGTTTTCATTTCTTTTTCACGGAATACTGAAAGTGCAATGGTCCGACTCTCCTGACAAAAGACCAAACCTTGTTCACAATGAAGCACAGTAGAGGATGTGTGTAGCCCTGTGGCTAGGTGATAGTCATTAGCATATTATCTGATTTCTTTCTGAAAGATTGACTCAACTGTTGGGTAAGACTTAATAAAAACTCATTTTCTCTGGGCTCTTTTCTTTCTCCTTTCCTCAACCTTTTCTGTTCTTCCTGCTTATCCTTTTTGCATCAGGGCATACCCAGAATATTACATTGGTGTTTTTTTTTTTTAAGATTTTATTTATTTATTTGTCAGAGAGAGAGAGAGAAAGAGAGCACAAGCGGGGGTAGGGGGGAGTGGCAGGCAGAGGGAGAAGCAGGCTCCCCGCTGAGCAGGAAACCCGACTTGGGGCTTGATCCCAGGATCCCGGGATCATGACCTGAGCTGAAGACAGACACTTAACCGACTGAGCCACCCAGGCATCCCTACATTGGCGATTTTCAATTATATTTGATGTACGAACTAAAATGCAAACCTTTTGAGCTCTAACTGTCCGCTTTCCATGGCGGCTCAGGAGAACCAAAGGAAAGCTCGGGGTAAGAACTTCCAGGGACACTGCTCCACTTGTGATTCCAGGTAGAGGCTCATATTGTCAGTTGAGGCCAGAGGTGACTGGGTTCCTTGCTGAGTGCTTCATGAGAACCAGTGTGGGAGTGGGATGACTTGACTGGTTGTCTTGCCAGCCCTGGCGTGCCCCTTTGTGGAAGCGACAGCCGGTGTGACCACTAAGAAGCTGGAGGACTTAGGTGAATATCCAGCCACCCATCTGTAATTCAGATTCATGACTGTGGATCTTCTGGACTTCCCTGTCCATGCTAACGTGCCTTATGTGGCTGTGGTTGTTAAGGACAAGCTACCAGAAAGGCATCTTTGGCAGCCGGACCAGTGAAACCGAGACTGAGGAGTAAAACACCAATGACAAAACCCAAACTTCCAGGTGGACATTCTTCATCCCCAAGCCATAGGAACCTCCTGGAAATTCTGTAGGACATTAAAAAAAAAAAAAAAAAAGTGTAAACACCCAGTAAATATTAACTATGCTGCAGGCACTGTGCTAAAGACTTTATAAACATTATCTCATTTAATCCTCTCAAGCTCCTCAGTGGGTCGGTTCCATTACTACCTCTATTTATGAAGAAAATGTAACTGAGAGGAGATAAGTGATTTGCGAAAGGTCAAACTCCTAACAAGTGGCTGAGCAAGGACTTGAACTCGTGATCTGTCTCTACCTCTCTGATTTCACATCCTTACCGGGTGATCTCTTGGTCACACCACTGGGCTTCTGGCTCTTGCTGCAAAAACCAAGCACATTCTGCTTTGACACCTGAGCACATGCTGCTCCCTCCACCCACCTGGACTCCCCTGCCCTCAGGTAACACATGGGCTTCTCCCTCCTTCCACCCAGGTTTCTGTTGAATAGCATGTCTTTAAGTCTCCTTTAACTCTCCTATCTACAATGTTATCTCCCCCCCTTGTCAATCTTATCTCCAAATCTTGCCTTATTTTTCCCTCTAGCAATTATTTTTTTCAGCCTGGACCACTGCCCTGAAGTCTAGGCAGTGATGACCAATTGCCAACTTGACATCTCCACTTGGCTGTCTATCAGTCTCCTCAAACTCACTGGAGCCATATCCAAAAGTGAGCTCCCTCCCGCCTTCCCCCCAATCTGCTATCCTCCTCATTTCAATGAATGGCAACTCTATTCTTCTAATCCCCAAGGGCAAAACCTTTGAGTCACTTTTCAGGTCTTTCCTTTCCTCACGCCTCCTACCCAATCTGTCAGCAAATCCTGTTCTCTACCTTCAAGGTAAATCCTGGCTCCAACCACCTCTCATCACCTCTAGGCTGCCTCCTGGCCTAATCCCCATTGCTTCCCACCCAGATTAGTGTAATAATCTCCTCACTGAGCTCCCTGCTTCTGGGTTTTTCTTCTCTGGATAAGCACCATTCAACAAACCCGGAGGTTCTAGTCACATGGACCAATTCCCTTTACAACGCTCTAGGTCCTTTCAGTTTGTTTTCCACACAGCAGCCAAAACAATCCTCTTAAAATATTAGTCAGACTATATCTCCTGCTTTTCTCTCTTAAAAGAGATTTCAGTTTTATGCTTATCTTCTATGCTAATGGTTATCAAACCTAGTATTTCAAGTTCCACACATGACTTTTCAAACAGCTGCTGTGAGGAGGCCTGGTCCTTGAGAACGAAGTCAAAAAACTCATGCCAGGTGTCAGCACAGAAGTGCGCTGCCGATAAAGGTTGGTTCCTTGTCTCTTCTCAGGACAAAGGAAAGGTACACATCAGTTCAGCTTTCAGCTGGGGTACAGGTGGAGGAGGCAGGGAGCGAGCAGTGGGGTGGTTCTGTGACCCGCTGAACAGCGCCATTTTGTTTTATGGCCGCTCTGTAGGCTTCTCCTCGTTTGCATCAACCTTCAAGACACAGAACTAAAAATCTGTTTCCTGCCACCTCACTCCCCCTCAAGTGCTTCTACTTCCTGTTCACTGTAAGAACAGGTGCTCTTCCTCTCTGGAAAGGATTCTCAGCTGAGGGAGCCACACATGCATTTTTTTGGACATGTCCTTTTTGAATGTTTCAGTGGAAGGAGACTTCCAGCTACTCCCCTGGCTAGCTCTGTGATGCACGTCACATCCCTTTTTTTCTTCTGGCAAAAATGGGTTTCTCATCTGTAGAATGGATACATTATTTGCTCTGTCTAGTATTGTGTGTTTCAAACGAGATAATAGGATGCAATAGTAGTTTGAAGATATTAGATGTGTATAGTTTTCATTTCTAATAGACTGAAAGTATTATATAATAAAATAGAAAAGAAGTTGCTGGAAACTGGGGGTGGGGGAAACAGGGAGAAGGCTGTAAAGGGGGACAAACTTTCAGCTATCCAATGAATAAGGTCTGAATAAGGTCTAATGTAAAGCATGGTATCTATAGTTGGATAATACTGTTATTGTATAATTGAAGTTTGCTAAGAGAGTAGAACTTAAAAGTTTTCACCAAGAAAAGAAAAAGGTAAGCATGTGAGGAGATGCACGTGTTAACGTGTTAAGTAACTGCATGGGACGAATCCTTTCACGATGTATACATATATCAAATCACCACTTTACACTTTAAATATCTTATAATTTTATGTCATTATGCCTCAGTAAAGCTGGAATTTTAAAAATAAAATAAAATAAGAAAATACAGCCCTTACAATCTTTTTTTTTTTAAGATTTTATTTATTTATTTGAGAGAGAGCGAGGGTGCGTGAGCACCAGCAGAGGGAGAGGGAGAAGCAGACTCCCTGCTGAGCAGGGAGTCCTAAGTGGGCTTCGATCCCAGGACCCTGGCATCGTGGCCTGAGCCGAAGGCAGACACCACCCAGGCACCCCAGCACTTACAATCTATTAAATCCTTCTACAGTAGTTATCCAGGCCGATCTCAGAAACAGAAGTGCACGCCTCCCGGCGTAACAAGTTGCATTGCTCCGCTCCACCTCGACCCCTCCCGAGAGCATTTAATGAAATTTGAGACTTTTCCCCAAGATTTCTAGGACCTTTACAGAGAAAAAGAGTAGATGTTTTCCCAACCTGAGACCTGTTCTGAACTTTTTTTTTTTAATAGCTCAATAATGCTTCCATTAACTTTTTTAAAGTTTTGTGCTTGTGGGGCGCCTGGGTGGCTCCAGTCATTAAGCGTCTGCCTTCAGCTGGGGTCATGATCCCAGGGTCCTGGGATCGAGCCCCGTATCGGGCTCCCTGCTTGGTGAGCCTGCTTCTCCCTCTCCCTCTGCTGCTCCCCCTGCTTGTACTCTCTCTCTCTCTGTCAAATAAATAAATAAAATCTTTAAATAAATAAAGTTTTGTGCTTGTTATTGGTAAGATGTAATAAAATATAATACAACCTTTTGAAAAGATTTAACTTAAAGAAAATACCATGTATTAGTTTTCTTTGGCTGCTCTAACAAATTGCCATAAATTTGGTGGTTTAGAACATCACACATTTATTCTCGTGCAGTTCCGGAGCCCGGAAGTTCAAAATCAGTTTCTCTGGGCTAAAGTGACGATGTTGTAGGCCTGTGCTGTCTCTGGAGCTTCTAGGGGAGAAACTGTTTCCTGGCCTTTTCCAGCATCTGGTGGCTGCTGGCATCTCTTGGCTCACGGCCCCTTCCTCTCTCTGCAAAGCCATCCATTTAACATCTTCCAGTCTCCCTCTGTTTCTCTCATCCTCACACCTCTTCCTTTCTCTTCTGTGACCAAGCTCCTCTGCTGCCTCTTAGAAGGACTCTGTGATTGCATTTAGGGCCACCTGGATAATCCATGATACTCTCCCCATCACAAGATCCTTAATTTAATCCCATCTACAAAGACCCCTTTTCCTTGTAAGAGACTATTCGAAGACTCCAGGGATTATGACCTGGGTATCCTTGGGGTCATCATTCAGCCCACCACTGGAAGGGCACTATTATTTTTAAAATTAAAAGTTCAAAAGATATTTTGCTAAATAATAATAGTAATAGTAATAATAATAATACAGTGTCCTCTATGTGCCGGACACTGTTTTAAGTGTATTGGGGTGTGTGTGTGTGTGTGTGTGTGTGCGCGTGCGTGCATGCACGTGCATGTGTGTAATCATTTGTTTCTCACTTTGAGGATTTTTGGCTCAGGTCTATTTAGGAAATGCAAGAGACCTTTGGCCCACCTACATCACCCACTTCGATTTTGTACTGGTAAAATAATTTAGTTATTTCAGTAATAGGAATGAAAAGTTATTATTAAAGAAATTTGCAGGGCAAAGGGAGGTAGAAGGATTGTCAACTCATTTGTGTTTCCAATAGGAGTACAATCATTTAAACTTGAAATGCACTGTATATCTATCTTAAAGTATGATTACTGGAAAGTTATAAGCCCCCAAAATATTGTCAATGCAACAGCTTAACAATACATGAGTTAAGGGGCGCCTGGGTGGCTCAGTTGGTTAAGCAGCTGCCTTTGGCTCAGGTCATGATCCCAGGGTCCTGGGATGGAGCCCCGCGTCGGGCTCCCTGCTCAGCAGAGAGCCTGCTTCTTTCTCTCCCTGTGCCTGCCATTCTGCCTACTTGTGCTCTCTAGCTCTCTGTCAAAAAAAAAAAAAAAATCTTTGGGGCGCCTGGGTGGCTCAGTCGTTGGGTGTCTGCCTTCGGCTCAGGTCATGGTCCCAGAGTCCTGGGATCGAGCGCCGCATCAGGCTCCTCGCTTGGCCAGGGGCCTGCTTCTCCCTCTCCCACTCCCCCTGCTTGTGTTCCCTCTCTGGCTGTGTCTCTCTCTGTCAAATAAATAAATAAATAATCTTTAAAAAAAAATACATGAATTAATTAGAGAAGCAACGCTAAACTATGTGGATAGCAAGGAAGCTAAACTAATGGGAATTGATGGCTAAAAGAACAAAAAGAGCCACAGTGGAAAATATAACCATCTCAGACTAACACTGACGACAAGTTGTGCGTCCTGAGAACAGCAGGAATCCCATCCCACACCTGTGGGGGTGCATGGGCAGTAGGAACTTCTATAAAGAGCATTGCGTAGCAACCAGTCTACTGAATTACAGTCTTTAGTAAACCGTAGAATATGATAATTTTCACTACCAACACTGACTTTTATTAATTCTCAGAGGCCTACTGTAATTAGCAAGTCCTGATAATAATGATGATGAAATTTCCACATTTGAGCCTTTACTATGCGGAAAGCACTGAGCTAAACACTTTAGTGCTTTAATTTCTTAATCTTGTATGGATAGGAATTATAAATCTGAGGCATGGTGAAATTAGGTAACTTGGTCCGTTACACAGCCAAAAAGTAATGGAAATGGGGGAGGATCCCAGGCAGCCCTTAAGAATAAAAGTCAAAGGCTATGGAATAGTTTGGACCAATCTTTGAGAATCATTGTTTTAAACATTTAGGCCACTGCTTCTTCCAGGGTTGATATATATAACTATAAGCACTTTTATAACCTCTACTCAAGCCACCTTAGGATTGGATTATAGTTCCCATTTACCTATAGATTTCCTCCATGAAATCGTCATCTCCTAGAGATCAGAGAACTCATCTTGTTCTTTTGTTTTCTATGGCCCTAGAGAAATGTCTAGCACATCTTAATGTCTCAAAGTATGTTAACACTCTTCCTTTAACCGTTTTATGTGGTAGAGCTGACCACTATATTTTACTTCTCTGCTGGTCTCCACATATTATTTTAGTAAATATGTATCCAACACTAGCCTCAGTCATGGGGTAGCATGGTGATAAACTTATGTGTGATGCTCCGTTTCAGGAGTTTGCATCCAATGGGGGAGAGACGTGTTGAAGGAGCCATTAAAATGATACAAGAAGAGATGACATCTGACCATGCTGTAAAGGTGCTATTTCTAAAGGAAGGTCAGGGAAGAACTTAAGGGCAAGTATTTAAGGTAGGCCAGTGTTTAAGGTTGAGAGCTGAAAGCTGAGGGGTGGTAAGTCAGGTTAGAAGGGGGAGGTGGTGGTGGGGAGGACAGAGAGAGTGTCCGAGGTAGAGGGATGGTGTGTTGAAAGGTGCAGAGATAAGAAGCATGAAGCACTTGAGGGCCGAAAACAACTTCATCAAGTTCTTGAGCCTATAGGACAAGAGGGAAAAAGGCCCCCAAGAGGCTGGGGGATTAGGTGTGGGCCGGCTCTGAGAGGGCCGTGTTATGGATTTTATCCCAAGGCACTGGGAAAACACTGGAGGGTTTTAAACAATGTTAGTGTCTTGCTAGGATTTACATCCAGAATGATTTCATTTGTTGTGGCACAGAGAATGGCTTGTAAGAAGTAAAACAGAAGGCAGGGAGACCAGTTAGAGGTTATTTTAGGGGTCCAGGTGACAGAGAATGGAGATGGCAGGGATGGAAAGAAGCTTCAGAAAAAATGCCTGGCCAACTGAGCAGATCAACCAAGTTCCTAATTAAAGTTTTAGAAAAAAACTTTCTCCAACTTAATCACTAATCTCATCCTCTGTGATCTTTGGGAGGGTAGAGTATGTGGCTTAGTATTGTTGTGATTCTTTGTTTATTGTATTTTTTTTTAAGATTTATTTTATTTATTTATTTGAGAGAGAGAGAGAGAGATAGGAAGCACAAGCAGGGGGAGGGACAGAGGGAGAGCGGCTCAAGCAGACATGGCACTGAGTGCGTAACTCAATCTGGGGCTTGACATGGGGCTCGATCTCACGACCCTGAGATCATGACCTGAACCAAATCAAGAGTCAGATGCTTAACCCACTGAGCCACCCAGGCACCCCAGTTTTGTTGTGATTCTAAACTCCATGCTGAAGGTCAAGAGAGTAGTGTCAGCTCTACAGTGAAGACGAATTGGGCCATGGTGTTCAAGTGGTTCACCATGGTGGGGGAGTGGGGGACAACTGAGGTGCCAGCAGCTAGACGTGGTAGTTTTTAACTAGAGCTGTGCATCTGAACCACCTGCGGAGCCCAGGGCCCCATTCCAGATTGACTGATTCACACCCTCCAGACATGCTTTTAATGCCCTTCAGTTAAGAACTTGGTGGTCTAAGGTGGGAAGAACTGAGGGCCCGAGTAGGGTTTTTCAGAGAAGAGTGATGTGGGAATTACTAAGGAGGTATAATTTCCAGGACTTGGCAACCAGTTGGATGCGACACAAAAAGAAGAGAAAGAAGGTTTCATAGACAAAGGATTCTGTGATTGTCCTTTAGGCCCTTTATGACCTGGGATTTTGTGAGAAGTGGATAAAGTCACCCATGTGGGCACAGGTTGGATTTCAGCCCCCCATCAGCCCCTCTGCTGGGGGTTCCCCTCCTCACATCAGTCCCATACAGCAGCACTGGTTTCCCACCTGGAAACTGGAGGCCTAGGCTGCGTGGGAGGTGGGCAGGTGAGCAAAGAGATGGGTAGGTTTGGTTTGGATCGGTTTGGATCAAGGTGTGTTTGATAGGTAGTAGGATATCCACCCATCTGCAGGTATTAGAGCAGGTAAGTGGACATGGGGTCTGCTGCTTTTTTAAGACCAAGGGTGGAGCTGAGAGCTATTAGTAGAGTGGCAAAGGCCAAAGGCAGGTCATTGGCTGGTATCGCCAAAGGGATGATTACATATAAAAAGCAGAGTTCCCTATTACTCACGTGTAAGTGGTGGCAGTTAAATTAAATTCAGTGGGAATAAACAACCACTTAGATACTAACCAATACTAGCACAGAATTCTCTCCCTAAAACTAAAAGGTTGTTTTCCTGATACTTGTCTTACACAATAGCAAGAAATGCTATGTTTGGGTCATTTAATTAATGCCTTAGGGAGAAAATAGGACAGAGTAGCCAACCTTGTAGGAACTTACAAATATTACCACACATGTTGTAAACTCAAACAATGGAGTGCATAACTAAATAGACCATCAGTGACATTACCCAGGGCCTAAGTTAAAGGGCACTGGACAATTCATTGCCATGTACCGACTGCTGCTTGCGAGATGCTTTTCAGGATTTCTCCCCCATTTCCCTGAGATGGTTAGAAGTTCACTTTGCATCATTGCAGGTTATGTTTATTTGCATTTTAAGATAAGTTTATTTTATTTTATTTTTTTTCTGTATCTGGTTTCCTGCTCAAGTGTCCAGCCCTTTCTGATTTGGAGTTGTTTCCTCCTGCTTCCTAGAATAACTCAGATGTTTGTGAAGGAACATTTGCATAACTGAGTAGGTTATTTCTCAAACTCAACACAGAGCAGAGCTTTGCAGCCTGGCTCTGTCAGTTCCTCTTAGAGGTTTCAGTTCTCCAGGCCGAGCACAGCTAGTAATAAAAATCAACACTCACTAGACATTTCTGCGCACTTGGTGTGGGGCTCGGTGTTTTACCCTTACAGTAACGCTGTGAAGGGAGTATTATTATCACCATTCAGAAATGGGGAAATTAACCCATAGCCTAAAAATTTTGGTCAAGGTAATCTCACCAGTCAGTGGTAGACAGAGATTTGAATTCAGGTTCAGCTGACTCTAGAGCCATAAACAGTTTTTTAAAATTATGATTATGGGCATATAATATCCATATAATATAATATGTTATCATAACATAAATTTACCATGTTAAGCATTTTTAAGTATACGGTTTAGTGGTATTGGGGACATACACACTCTTGTGGGACCATCCTCCTCCCATCCACCTCCAGAACCTTTTCATCTTCCCAAACTAAAACTCTGTACCCACCAAACAATAACTCCCAACCCCCACTTCCCCCCGGAAACCACCATTCTACTTTCTGTCTCTCTGAATTTGGTGATTCTAGTTACCTCACATAAGTAGAGCCATACAGTATTTGTCCTTTTGTACCTGGCTTATTTCACTCAGCATCATGTTTGCAAGCTTTACCTAGGTCGTGGCCTGCATCAGAATTTCCTTCCTTTTAATGGCTGAATAATATTCCACCGTGTGTATTATACCGCATTTGCTGATGGGCATTTGGGTTGTTTGTACCTTCTGGTTATTGTAAATAACGTTGCTGTGAATCCTGTCCCTGCTTTCAACTTAAGGTCCTTAATCTTAAGCATTGCTCCACGTAGCAGCAAGATCACGGCTGAGAGACCAGGGTTGAGGAGCATGCGGTTTCCTTTATATAATTCAGAACAACACATCTCCGACATGGCAGAGAGGAAAGGGAAGAGTAAAGGAGCTTTGTTACCCTCCCAACAACTTCCCAGCGGAAGAACAGGGACCACTATTGTCCACCTGATCGTACCTGGAATCAGTCATGAAACACAAGTCACAGTTCCTCTTTTCACAGTAAAAAAACAAAACAAACCACCCCACATTTTCACCAGTATAGAAAAATGCCTTCTTCTTCTTCTTCTTTTTCTTTTTCTTTTTTTTTTTAAAGAAAAACCCTGCTCTTTGGTGTAATTTATATGATTGTGCATTTCAACCCCACCCCACCTGCCTGGTTCTCTCCCTGTCTATCCATGGGCACTCTGGCTCATGCTGATATTTGCATAGATCTGTTTCACCTGGGAAGACACATTTCTCACTCTCCTTTGGTCATTTTCTATCTTGATAGAGCAGGAATGGCTTATTTCTTGGTAATTAATTAGAAAAATGTGAAAAAGAAACTTTCTGTCCTGATTCTCCTTGGTAATCTCTCAGTGCCAAACCTCTTGAGCATCCCCTGTCTGTTCTCTCTCCCTCTCTCCCAAGTCCCCCACATCCCCTTCTTGATGCCGCTGGTTCAGGAGGGTCCCTGGAAGAGGCTGGACAGGAATCACCAGTGTGGCAGGGATTGGTGAGCCCCCAGGGTTCCAGGGGAAAACCCCGCTTGCATTTGCTCCTGCCGCAGCTCCCAAAGCTGCCCTTCTGCTCCCTCTGGCACTGCTGCCTTCCCCACCTCACTGCTCTCTGCCCAGCACTCAGCTCCACTCTGATGCTCTGTCATAGGAATGACGAAAGTCCACAGGGATGTGCACCTAAATTCTTATGCTTGGGGGAAAGGGATACAGAGCTAAATAAGAGCGCTAGATATTTCTAGCTCTTGTCTGCCTGCAAGGAGGTAGCTGTCCCTTATTCAGAAGGACAGGCCAAGAAAAGTGGTGTCCAAAATCGCAAACTGAACTGAGGGAGAACCAGGGAGTGAAGCAGGTAGACTAGCAAAAAAGAACATGAGGCAGATTTTAGATCGGGGGTCAGAGTTCAAAGCCAGGAGATGGAAGAATCCTGTAGGGAAGGTTACATGATAAAGGGAACTTGAGCTGTGGTCCTTCCTTGTAAGGCCCAAGCTGTGGCCTAACGGTCAGGCACAAAGTCCATAATATTCCTCCTAGAGTTCTGAAGGGCAGGTGGGAGAAACTACAGTGATATACCTGAAGGTCTCCCCTGTGGTAGTGTCAATCTGCCCTTTTAAGGCTAAACTGGCATGAACAGAAAAACCATCTCAGAGGGATGGGTATTTTTTATTCAGTCACTTTTTTTTTTTTTTTAGAGAGAGAGTTCAAGCAGGGTGAGAGGGGCAGAGGGAAGGAGAGAGAGAGAACCTTAAGCAGACTCCATGCTGAGTGCAGATCCTAATGTGGGGCTCGATCTCACAACCCTGAGATTATGACCTGAGCCGAAATCAAGAGTCAGGTGCTTAACCAACTTAGCCACCCAGGCTCCCAGCTCTTTTTTTACGTTTATTTAAGTAATCTTTACACCCAGCATGGGGCTCGAACTCATGACCCTGAGACCAAGAATCACATGGTCTTCGACTGAGCCAGCCAGGCACCCCTGGTCACTTTCTGTTCTTAAGGAGAATTTCTACCGTAGTCCAACTTCATGTATTTATGCATTAGGAAATCCACCTTTTGGTACTAGGATCAATGTTCCCCCTGAATTTTTTAGGCTGCAGGTGGAATACCTTGTTAGGGGCTTCACAGAATAGGAAATTGGAATTCATGGGAATAGATATTAATTTTGAAATTGAGTACAGTTTAAAGTGGGCTTCCCTAAGGCTTTGGCTCCCTGGCAGTTAGGTACTTAAAAGCTCTTGCCATCACCCCGCCTCCTCCCTCCCCAACCAAGCAAAGTTTCTTTGGTGCTTCTCCACACAGTCAAGCCCAACCCGTTGTTCCAGACACAGCTCGGTGCCAACTCTTCCAAGAAAGCAACCTGGGCTGCTGCAGCCCCAGGGACTTCTCCCCTCCTTCCCTCACACTGCTGTGTGACCTGTGGTCTCTCCTGCAAGAACGCACTCTCGTGACTGAGACCCAGGAGACAGCACGCCTTCAGAGGGATCCTTTTGCTTTCTGTATTCTGGATGGTTAAGTGTTGTCCCTTGAGAAGAAGGTTCACCTGAGGGAAGCAGGTTCCTTGTATTGTGTTCTCCATAGGTGGGTCCAACCCAGTGCTGGGGCCCACACTGGTTTTCAGAAATGACCTGTTGACTGGAGCATCAGGAAATCAGGGACGAAGCTTCTTGTCACAGCTCAGCACCACGGTTTTGCAGAACCATTCAAAGGAAGGACAGCATGCTGGCTCAGCAGACCTTGTTTTCCTCGCTTTCAGTTAGCTTCCTCAGTGGTGATTTCCTAAACCTCATAACCAGAGAGGGACATCGGGAATAGGGAAGTGTGGGTGTATTAGGTTTTTACAGCAAAACAGAGCCAACAGAAAGAGCAACAGTGAGAGGCTGGGGGTCAGTTTTAAAGAATAGTTTCAGGTGATTGCGGGGGCTTGGGTAGGCCGGCGGAAGCACAGCAGTCTCAGTCCAAAGGCAGTCTGCTAGCAGAATTCCTTCTTACTTGGGGGAGGTCAGTCTTTGTCCTATTAAGGCTTTCAACTGATCTGATGAGGCCCACCCACATAATACAGGGTCATCTACTTTACTCAAAGTCTATGAATTTAAATTTTTTTTTCAAAGATTTTATTTATTTATTTGACAGAGAGGGAGACAGTGAGAGAGAGAACACAAGCAGGGGAAGTGGGAGAGGGAGAAGCAGGCTTCCCGCGGAGCAGGGAGCCCGATGTGGGACTCGATCCCAGGACCCTGGGATCATGACCTGAGCCAAAGGCAGACGCTTAACGACTGAGTCACCCAGGCACCCCTATGAATTTAAATTTTAATCTCATCCAAAAAAACACCCTCGCAGAAACATCCAGCATGTTTAACCAAATAGGGGACTTTCCCTGCCTGCTGGATTGACTATCAACTAGAGGTTTTATTTCCTAGTGAGACTAGAAACCAAACAATTAGCTAAATGGGAAAAGGTCAAAAGGGAGAAGCGGCATGCAGATCCAGGCTGTGGATTTGCACAGGAAAGGGAACAGATGGGAAAACCTCCCTGTGGCAACGTAAGGCACCTCTCTCTGGGAGGCCAGAGGCAGCTGTTGAGGGCTCCTGAGAGACCCCAGTGTGCCCCCAGACCCAGCTGGGGGTATCTTCTGTGGACCTGCTGCTGCCCCCTGCCCCCCTGCCAGGCCCCCCTTTCGCTCTGGGCCTCCCGCCTGAGCCGCAGGCCCGGACACAGAGAGTGCCCTGCACTCTGGAGAGCCCCGGCTGTCTTCTGGGCGAGCAGATCCTCTTCTCTCTTTCTCCTCCGGGGAACACTTGTACACTTCTTCACGGTGCTGCTCCACCGCCACCTCCAGCGCGAGGTTTGTGCTGACGCTTCCGCCTCCATGAATTTCTCCTCCTCTGTGACGCTGCTCTGTGCTTGCTCTGAGCGGCAGCGCCTCGCGTCACCAGGGGCGCTCGATGATCTGTGTGACTGTCGTAACCAAATACCACACACTGGGGGGCTTACACAGCACATACATGCTTTCTCACAATTCTGAGGGCTAGAAGCCCAAGATCAAGGTGTCATCAGGGGTGGTTTCTTCTGCGGCTTCTCTCCTTGGCTTATGGATGATCATCTTCTCCCTGTGTCTTCGCATCGTCTTCCCTCTCTACATGTCTATGTCTAAGTTCCCTCTTCTTCTTTTTTTTTAATAGTTTAAAAAAATATTTGATTTATTTATTTGAGAGAGAGCACAAGCGGGGGTGGGGGCAGAAGGAGAGGGAGAAGCAGGCTCCCCGCTGAGCAGGGAGCCTGGGGCAGGGCTTGATCCCAGGACCACTGACTGAGCCACCCAGGCATCCTAAATTTCCTCTTCTTATAAGGACATTAGTCATATTGGATTAGGGTCCACCCTTAGGGTCTCCTCTTAATTTAATCATCTCTTTGATCACACATCTCCCAAGTCACCTACCTCCCAAGCAAGGTCTCACATTTGAAGGACCGGAGATTAGGACTTCAACATATGAATTTGAGGGGGCACACAATTCAGCACATAATATGTCCTTGGGCGAGCTGCCCAAGAGCTCAGTTTTTTCACTTGCCCAGTGGGGATCATAGGAATGGCTGTCCCACAGTGCTTTCGTAAAGCTGAAATGAGTTGATGTGAGTAAAGGAATTAGCATAGAGCCTGACAAATAATCATTATTCAATACATGACAGTTGTTTTAATAATACTACTTAACAATTATTGCTATTTATTACATGTCTTATTTAATAATTTAAAAATACTTTTTTAGGGCGCCTGGCTGGCTCAGTCAGTGGAGCGTACAGCTCTTGATCTCAGGGTTGTGAATTCGAGCCCCACATTGGGTGTAGAGATTACTTAAAAACAAAATCTTTAAACAATATATATTTTTAAAAGTTTAACACTTAGAATTGTTCTTATTATAATAAGAATTAATAATGACAACACCGAGTTAAAATTGTGGGCTTTGAAGTTATACAGACGTGGATTCCCGGATCTAGCAGCTGCTTGATCAGTGGCAAGTTATTCAATCTGCTTGTCTGTGTCTTGTTTGTTTTTTTGTTTTTTTTTTAAGGTAGGCACCAGACCTAGCATGGAGCCCAACGCAGGGCTTGATCTCAGGACCCTGAGATCAAGACCTGAGCTGAAATCAAGAGCCGGACACTTAACCAACTGAGCCAACCAGGCGCCCCTGTGTCTCAGTGTTTTGCTCTGTAAAGTGGAGATATGAAACCACTACATCACAGAACTATGTAAAGACCCACTGAGCTGATGTATAGGAAACGCAAATTAACCATCCAATAAATGGTAGCTCCATCAGTTAGGTTAAAAACTAAC
This sequence comes from Halichoerus grypus, assembly GCF_964656455.1. Lineage (NCBI taxonomy): Eukaryota > Metazoa > Chordata > Mammalia > Carnivora > Phocidae > Halichoerus > Halichoerus grypus. The sequence continues at coordinate 120,265,365 of NC_135714.1, forward strand.
CCAGATGCTGAAAACACAGTGCAGGAAGAAGAGAGAGGCTTACTTCTCTCTCAGGTAACAGTGAGCCAGCCAGACTGAGAAGGAAGGCAGCCCTCTGCTTTGCAAGGTCGGCAGCATGCTAGGTCCCTTCCCCTTTGTTCTTTGCTGTCCCAGGGTGTCATCCTCATCTGCACAGTCAAAGTGGGGTTTGCTGCAGGCTCCCTGTTACAGCCAGTGGGTGGGAGAAAGAGAAAATCTAGGATAAGCGACTTTCCTTTAAGCAAGTGACACACATAGAACTTTTCTCATCTGTGCTAAGAACTTGATCACATGGCCATCGCTAACTCTCAGGGAAGCTGAGAGATGCAGTCTCTAGCTTGGCAGCCTGTGCTGAGCCAGAATTAGTCTTTATCGTGGAAGGAGGAAAGAATGGGTTTGGTTGGAGGAGGGGGGCGTGGCGATAAAAGGAGTCTGCTGCAGTAGCTTCTGTATTATTCCTGTGTGGCTTAGAAACAACACTGGCATGCCTTCATTATCTTCCCACTGTAATTACTCTAGATGGTCCTTGAATGCAGCGACGTCGCCTACCACTTCAGTTCCTGTCATTACAGCTCAAGAGCCAAGCCATAGACCCAATTGTGCTAGTCGTTTGCACAAAGGCTTGGATTTGGTTGTTTGCGTCAAGCAACACAGTACTACTGGTTAGACCTCAAAATCAAGTATCCCTTAATTTTTGAAAATGATATCTTCACATTATGTTGTCTAGAAAGTAAATAACATTTTTCTAGTTTTAGAGGTATTTCTGAAAGAAGAAACCAATCTGATTAGCAAAGAAAAAGGAGGGCCCATGCAGTGCTTTGGAAAACAATGTGAGGTGAAAACAATGAATTCCTTGATTGAGAACAAATAAGATTTTAAAAACTGATATTTGATATAAAATGTTTTTAAAATAGTTCAGCAGTAACATGTAGCAAGTAGCCTCCCCTGTCCCTTGCACGGTGTTGGTATTTCCCCTTACGTTTATGGGTCATTGTTTCCGCCTCTGTCTCTGACCACAGTTTGTCAGTTTCTTTTCTTTTTTTTTAAAGATTTTGCTTATTTATTTGACAGAGAGAGACACAGTGAGAGACAGAACACAAGCAGGGGGAGTGGGAGAGGGAGAAGCGGGCTTCCCGCCGAGCAGGGAGCCCCATGAGGGGCTCGATCCCAGGACCCTGGGACCATCACCGGAGCCGAAGGCAGACGCTTAACGACTGAACCACCCAGGTGCCACTAGTTTGTCAGTTTCTTGAGCTCTTATTTTTCTGTATGCCCCCACCAACATGTTTCTGTAGTCACCAAGATTTTGCCACTCATCCTCTCCTTTTCTTTGTTTTTTTTTTTTTAAAGATTTTATTTATTTATTTGACAGAGAGAGACACAGCGAGAGAGGGAACACAAGCAGGGGGAGTGGGAGAGGGAGAAGCAGGCTTCCCGCCGAGCAGGGACCCTGCTTCGGGGCTCGATCCCAGGACCCTGGGATCATGACTTGAGCCACCCAGGTGCCACTCTTTTTTTTTTAAGATTTTATTTATTTACTTGAAAGAGAGCAAGAGTGAGAGAGATAGCACAGAGGGAGAAGAGGAAGCAGACTCCCTTCAGAGCAGAGAGCCCGATGCGGGACTCGATCCCAGGACCCTGAGATCATGACCTGAGCCGAAGGCAGATGCTCAACCGACTGAACCACCCAGGCACCCCATCCTCTCCTTTTCTTACTCTACTCTTTTCAGGTGGTCCTATTCATTCTAATACATTTTTTATATGCAGACTCATGTTTTGTATTGAATTCCAGCTTAAAATTTCCAAGGGCCTATCTGACGCCCGCCCCTGAATGTCCCATAGCTAGCCCCAGCACCACCTGCTGAAGTTGAGCTTGTCATCTGGCCTGTCCATCTGCTCCTTCTGTGTTATCCACCTGCAGGTAGGAACATTACCATCCCCTCTAGACGCCAAGCTAGAAAGTCTGGACTTACCCTTCCTTATTTCTACGCTTTGCCCTTCTCCTAGTCTCCTCCCTAGAATCTAACTTGACAGTGACCAGTTCTTCTGGAAGGCGGTAGAGTCAGCATTTCCCTGGGCAGCAGATGGCTTCTACAGAGCCTCGCTGCTGGTGATGAGCAGCATGAGGACATGATGATGAAGCACTTGACAAATACCTGGTGAATGACGAAGGCAGCTTCTGTGACACACTGGCAGTATCCTTTGGCTATCTGGATATGATGGCATGACTATAGGGCCAATGAGATGTTTCCCCACATGGGAGCCTGCTTCTCTCTCTCCCTCTGCCCCTCTCCCCTGCTTGTGCTCTCTCTCTCTCAAATAAATAAAATCTTAAAAAAAAAAAAAAAGAATTTTCTCACATCATACAAAGCATTATTCTAAATGCTAAGGAGATTTGCTTGGCTTGGACATTTTGGCTTTCAGAACTTAATATTTTTGATTGGGGAAAGAGATGGAACTGGAATTCGTTTTAGCTAAATGCATGTGAAGAACTGTTTTCAGAACATCAGTGGACTGTGACTTTTTTGGAAATGGTTTGGACTTTAGCACCAGGAGCAGAAAATTTGGAAGAAAATCCTACAAATAATGGAAATCTGACACCTATGCTGGGATTGGCCTGGTTTTGCCAGAACCCAAGCTAGCACTTCCTCTGCTACTCACTGCAGCCTCGGGTAACCCAGCCTCTGCCATCAGGCTGCCGCCGGAACGGACCACATTTGGGATGCTAGTGAGGAAGGAGTGACTAAGTATTTACAACTGTCACTTAGTGAAAGCTTTAGTGCAACTCAAAGCTTCATTAGAGTGAGCTGATTATGGAGCAATAGTGGAAGCAAGACCTTGAGGTAGCTGGTCAGAAGATGTGAGAAAGCGATCAGGATAGGACTAACAGGATGAGAATTTGGGGACAGGACTGGCTCTCCTTGAGAGTTTCTCCTGCTAATCCCTGGACTTGTGCCTCAGTCTCAGGTGGGAGAGATAATGAGCAGAAATGTAAAGGATGGTTTTCATACACGGGTCGCTGCATTGCACTGGGAACCAAGGGCAAGTCTCGTCTGGAATCATGGTGACAGAGGGTGGCTCAGGAAGGACGTGCCCCACTTCAGTAGAACTGTTCTGAAGCAGATCTGTGCAGGCTCAGTGTGATTTTGATGGCCAGCCCGGGCGGTAGAGGAAATGCATCCTCATTTGGCTTTGCCAGCAAAATTGTGGAAGAGAGCCAGAGCAGAAAAAAAGGAAATAACAAATGTCCAGGAGTGGTATAAATTATTTGCCTGGGGGAGGGGTTCTCTCCCTGGCCCAGCATAGCTTGAGTAGGGGAGCAGAAGGCCCCACCCAAGGGGCTGAAAGTGAACCAGATAAATGTGTTGTATCAAATCACCCCAAATCTCCCAAAAGTCTCCCAAATATCCATCAACTCGTGCCAGATCCCAAGCTGTGACATCACTAAAGAGACTGCTTGCTGTTTTTTTTTCCAATTTAATTTGGAGGCTTGGAGATTTCATTTGACACAATCCTCTTAGATATCAACAAAGCTTCTGCCTGCCACTATAAATTTTGCTCTTCCACAAAAAGTCTGCGAAGATGCATCTTGTTTTTCTAGTGGATTTCTTCCAAAGAAAGGTATTAGAAGACGAACTTCGTATTTTCAGGATTCCACTGTGTGTGTGTGTGATTTATTTTGTTATTATTAGGAAGGATGTCTTCACACCTTGGAAGCAGCTAGGTGCATTTTGTGTATGTATCTGCTATCATCTGGGCTTCTCAGGGATCACTGTCAGCAATTTCTAATTATCCTTTCTTGCTATTACTAATAATTGCACATTTTTGCAATGCTCTTAAGCTTGTGACCTAACACCTGAATGCATTTTCTTTTCATAAGAAGATATGGACCACATTTCATGGATGAGGAAGCTAAGACTTGAATATCTTCCTCAAGGACTAGCTGCTAATGGGACAGATGCTGTCTGTCTGCAGGTTTACTGGTGTTAAACTTTTATTCTCTTATCTATGCAGAGGGACATTGTACTACTTACTAGTAAATGTTATTCACAAATCATTTCTCAAATGTAATTTTATCCAGACCTGATCAACCAAGTTGTTAAGCTGGAAAAAAAATAAGAATTCCCTCCCTCTGATGTAATTGAGAAAACAGATGAGAATATAGCCAGCAGGAAGGAAGAACATGCTAAGAAAACTGAGGCTGTACTTTTGGTGTCTGTCTGTCAGATGGAAGCGGTACTGTTGTGTGGTCCTTACTGCTCTGAGGGCACAGGTGTCCCATAGAGAGGACACGGCGCGGGGCTGGCTCTCTCTTCCCACGGACTAGCTGTCTTCTTTGTGTCCGTCCTCATCGGCAAGCTGGGCGTGGCGCAAGGAAGTCCAGCCTCCCTGCTGCTAACGCAGCACGCCGGCAGCTGTTAAACCTACAAGCTGTCACTCTGTAAAACACCACAGGGCCAAGTGTGTGTGGCCCACTCCTCCCCCTGGGTCGCCCCCAAAACCCTGCCTTGTCTGATTGCTCTTCCCTTTCAACACCAATTGTGGTGTTCGCTTTAATGAGCTAGCCCTCCTCTGAAAATGTTAGCGGTAGCCCCATGGTTTCATCTTCCCCGTTGAGGCATCAACATGTTGCCTGTTCCTCCTAGAATATATTGTCTTTCAAAAACCCACTTGACTTCCGTGTTGTTAAGGTGAGAGCTCCTATGACTGGTGTGGATAAAAGTGTTGGAAACCGTGGCGCCTTGTCACTAATCACTTCTGGACTCTGGCAAGCTAACGTCTCTGGCTATTTTTGGGGCGATGACTCACCGTCAGTTCAGTAATAGAGAACTCCTTAAGGGCCAATAGCAAGGCACAGAGTGGAGCAGGACAATCTCCTACCGGTGGGTGGTAACCAAGAATAATTCAAGCCATTCGCTAAGCAAGGCCAGGTGCACTCTTGCTGTCCAGATTTCAGGATTAACTGTGTTGTTTCCGTTTCTAACATCTAAAAGCAGGGGCAATGTATGAAATGCACATTTGTTTACTAGTTAGAGCACCTTTTGTTTTTCTGACTGTGGTTGGCTCGGTTCCTCTGATTCGGTTCCGGTTTGTGTGCGCATGCCTCACAGTGAGCTGGAGGTCGGACCGTGCAGGGGTCTCCCCCGTGGGTTTGGCCTCACGGGTGGCCTCCCCCCTGGGCTTGGCTTCACACCGGAGCTGCTGCCTACTTATTTAAGAGGGGCTGATCCCTTCCCATGAAGCTGGAGCTATAGAGAGCCACATTCAGATGCAGGAATCAGGGGTCTTCTAATCACTTGCCTTACATTAGTAACGTCTTTACATTTCTATCTGAAATATGTGTGACAAAACACTTTTGAGTTGCAAAATCTTTTGGATCTCCATAAGAATCCTGTTACCAGCAAGGATGATTATCCAGAGTTCACAAATAGAAGAACTAAGAACCCTAGATGTAAATAATAAGATCAATAAGAATAAAGGTGACTTCTTGCTACCATTTATTGAGCACCTACTCTGTGCCAGGCATGGTAGTAGCTGTTCTACTCACATTACCGCTGATTTGGTATCAACCCTGCCGGGTACATCCTGATCCCCGTTTCACAGACAAAGAATCTGGTGCTCTGGTGCTCAGTTAGGTTGTTACTTGCCTCAGGCTACATAGAAAGCACCAAAGCTGGTTGTAAAGCTAGGATCCTCTGGTCCCAAATCCCAGGGTCTTTCCACCATGTCATACTTAAGATGATTTGCTGAAGGAACTGAAGTATTCCCACTGTAAATTTAATTTGCTTTCCATTGCATCGAGATAGGTCTGTTTTTTTTTTTTTTTTTTTTTTAAAGATTTTATTTATTTATTTGAGAGAGAGAATGAGAGACAGAGAGCACGAGAGGGAAGAGGGTCAGAGGGAGAAGCAGACTCCCTGCTGAGCAGGGAGCCCAATGTGGGACTCGATCCCGGGACTCCAGGATCATGACCTGAGCCGAAGGCAGTCGCTTAACCAACTGAGCCACCCAGGCGCCCGAGATAGGTCTGTTTTTTAAAAAAGATTTTATTTATTCATTTGAGATAGAGACAGAGAGAGCACAAGCAGGGGGAGAGGCAGAGGGAGAGGGAGAAGCAGGCTCCCCGCTGAGCCGAGAGCTGGACGCGGGACTCGATCCCAGGACCTGGAGATCATGACCTGAGCAGAAGGCAGACACTTAACCACCTGGGTGCCCTGAGATATGCCTATTTTAAAATTCACCCTTGATTGGTATTCCCTTCCATATTCCCCTTCTCATATGCCTGGATTCCCCTACCTAAGAGTGTCTGATAAAAAACCCATCAAGTCCTAAGACGGCTTGCTAGCACCTCAGGTTATAGTCCATTCTCTCAAGTCATGACATTCTCAAAATGAAAGTGAGTTTAATTACCTTTTTTAGAAAAAGGAAATACTTATCAGAAACAAGGAAATTACACGATGAAATATTATTATCCCAGGCAGGGGTTTTGGAACAGATGCACTGCTATTAGTGAGGGCTCTTTTGTTGTAATGACAGAAAATCAACTCAAAATGTTTTTAGCAAAACGACATTTATTAGTTCAGGTTCCTGAAAGGTCTTGGGTAGATCCTAAGGAACAACTACATGCAGGGCTCTGTCTTTTTCCACTTCTCACCTCTGTTTTCCTCTGTTATCTTCCTTCTCAGTCAGGCTCTCTCTGAGGGCTGGTGTATTATTTTGCTCGGGCTGCCATAACAAAGTACCATAGACTCATTTCAAACAGCAGACACTTATTTTCTCACAAATCTGGGGGCTAGAAGTCCAAGATCAGGGTTAGTTCCTTCTGGGGACTAGAAGGGAAGGACCTGTTCCAGACTTCTGCTCTGTGCAAGGGCAGTCCGTTGAGGGAACAGCATGAAGAAAGTCACTGAGTCATGGAAAAGTGTGGTGTATTTGAGAAACAACCCACAGTCCAGTGCAGTTGGGGCACAGAGTATGTTGAGAAATTTCTTTCTCCAGATTTTGTGGTAGCTTGAGAGGACAACTCCAGTCTTGTTTCTGCTGGATTTGGATCCATAGTTCATTGGATTATTATCTACAGTTCTTCATTTGTTTGTTTTATGTAGTTCTTGGTCCTCATATACCATATGAAAGTGGCTTTCACGAGCCTGAGACTTCTCCAGTTCTAGGGAGAAGCAGAGAGTTTAAAAAGAGGAACAGAGAAAAATGAGGAGCTTGTGTGTGGGTCTAATTCCTTCTGAAAGGGGAAAGCAAGTTTAAGTTTGGATGTCTTAGGGTTACCTTGAAATTTTGCTGTGCAAAATTAATTAATGCAATTGTTTTAGCCAAGTCTAAAGGTAATCAGTATCTTCAACTTCCTCTGAAATAAAACCACATTGTTGACTATTTTAACTTTGATCATTCCCCTCCCAGTTTACATGATTTTGTTGTCATTTTATAGTCAATTTAGTGAGGTCTGTAGGTAGTAAACTCTCTCAGTATTCATTCATTCATTCATTCATTCATTCATTCACTTATTTAGAAAGCATCTTTATTTAGCCTACAGACTAAGGACCAGGAGAAGATCCTCAAATACAAGTTGTCTCCCAGCTTGCTTAGTCTCTGATATTTTTCATCTGGTCTCTCAATACTTCCTTATTCTCTTACTAACTGTTTATCTGAGACTATTGTGAGTGCCTATATTCTCCTGTGCCAAACCTGCTTTTGATGTAACACTTAATTTAAGACTGTCTTGCAAATTTCTCAGAGAATTGTACCTTTCCTTAAAGAATGCACTCAAGAGATTGTGTATACAGGGTTGTGAAAGTTGATTTGTAAATGGTGAGGCCAAGTGAAAAATTAGTTCATATAAGCCATAATCTAGACTTCACTACTGGCCTATCATTTTCAAAAATAAACTTTTTATCTGGGGATGTTTTTAGATTACATATAAATTGCAAAGATGATACAGTAAGTTCTTGTATGCCCCCACCAGATTCAGTTTCCTCTAATGTTATCATCCTGCATTACCCAGATCCATTTATCAGAACTGAGAAATCTACATTGGTATGTTGCTATTAACTAAACTTCACACTTTATTCAGATTTCATTAGCTTTTCCACTAATGCCCTTTTTCTGTTCTAGTCTCCCACTGAGGATATCATATTATGTTCAATCATCATGTCCCCTAGTCTCCTCTGGTTTGTGACAGTTTCTCAAAGACTGATTGTGACTGGGGTGCCTGGGTGGCTCAGTCCGTTAAGCGTCTGACTGATTTCAGCTGGGTTCATGATCTCAGGGTTGTGGGACTCAGCCCCGTGAGCAGCTCTGTGCTCAGCAGGGAGTCTGCTGGAGATTCTCTCTCTCCCTCTCCCTCTGCTCCTCGTCCTGCTCTCTAATATATAAATAAATATATCTGAAAAAACAAAAAACAAAAATGGACTGATTGTGATCATTTTTGAAGAGTACCAGTCAGGCATTTTGTAGAATGTTCCTCAATTTGTCAGTTAGACAAATTTGTAAGAAATGATTAGAATGGGTTTATAGGTTTGGGGGAAGACCACCACAGAGGTGAATTACCTTTCTTACTCTATCATATCAGGAGGTATGTTGGTTTATCATTTTAGAGAATCTATTTATTCTCTTAAAACCTTTAGCTTTTACTTGTCTTCACCCAATATATCGTATGTAAATCTTTCCTTCTGACTTGGCTCTGTACAACCTAACTACAAAAATTCTCTAATTTCCCCCACACTTCTCGACAATTTTTTTCTTTAATCCTGCTCTTCCCTCAAGCTACATATGTCCCTTTTCATCCTTCCCTCTCTTCCCCCGTCTCTCTCTGCCACATCTTTATCCCCCTTCAGAACATCAGTTCACTCCCTAATTTATTTGTCACTTGGACTGAGCCCCTTCCTGGCTTCTGATTTGTTCTCCAATGATCTATAATGACCATCAAATCTCACGAAGGAGTAAGAGAAATCAGGAAATGAAGCTGAGAAAGATTAGAAAAGACAGTGTGACATCATGGCAAAAGCATAGCATATAGGCCAGGAGAGTTGAGTCGGAAAGACAGCTTTTTCATTTGCCAATTTGTTCTTTATATGCACCCCACTCCCTGTCCAGGTGGAATCATCATCTTCTTTTTTTTTTTTTTAAAAGACACATTTATTCAGCATTATGATCAGACTATTACATTTAACAATCAACAGATGGGTGCAAAAAAAAAAAATCTACATTAAAACCCTTTGTTGGAATGCTTTACACTTTCCACGGAACAGAAACTAAAATAACCTGTTATACAATTAGTCACAAATACAGTCCTTGAGTTTTTTGCCCATACACATGAGTATTGTCTAAAACATGTCTTCTTTGTAGCACCTAGGCCCTGCCCCCACTGTGCTTGGCTGAGTTCACAAATCTGTTGTAACCTGTAGCTTCCCTGTCACTTCTCGGGCTCTCCTCTCCTGCTAAGCCTTGTTTCCTGGCAGTAATGAAAACCTCCTGCCACTGCCGTAGCTACTGCTGCTGCGGGAACCGCCATAACCACCTTGGTTTTGTGGTTTGGCAAAGTATTGGCCTCCACCACCGTAGGGGCCAGAGCTTCTGCCTCCAAAATTTCCTCCTTTCATGGGTCCAAAATTTGAGGATTGATTGTTGTAATTGCCAAAATCATTATAGCTCCCGCCACCTCCAGAGTTGCTTCCATCATTACCAAATCCGTTATAGCCATCCCCACTGCCACCGTATCCACCACCACCTCGACTGCCACCAAAGCCACCTCGACCACTGAAGTTCCCTCCACGACCAAAGTTGTCATTCCCACCAAAACCACCTCCACGACCACCACCAAAGTTTCCAGAACCACTTCGACCTCTTTGGCTGGATGAAGCACTAGCCATCTCTTGCTTAGATAGGGCTTTCCTTACTTCACAGTTGTGGCCATTCACAGTATGGTATTTCTGAATGACAGTCTTGTCTACAGAGTCATGGTCATCAAATGTTACAAAAGCAAAACCTCTCTTTTTGCCACTGCCTCGGTCAGTCATGATCTCGATCACTTCAATTTTCCCATACTGTTCAAAATAATCTCTTAGATGATGTTCTTCAGTGTCTTCTTTAATGCCACCAACAAAAGTCTTTTTCACAGTTAAGTGGGCACCAGGTCTTTGAGAATCTTCTCTTGAGACAGCCCTCTTTGGTTCCACAACTCTTCCACCCACCTTGTGTGGCCTTGTGTTCATGGCTGCATCCACCTCCTCCACAGTGGCATATATGACAAACCCAAAGCCTCTGGAGCGCTTGGTGTTTGGATCTCTCATTACCACACAGTCCGTAAGCGTTCCCCATTGCTCAAAATGGCTCCTCAGACTCTCATCAGTTGTTTCAAAGCTCAAACCTCCGATGAAGAGCTTCTGCAGCTGTTCAGGCTCTTTGGGAGACTCTGACTTAGACATGACGGCAGGGGGAGACTTTAACGATATTTACTCGGTGGCGTCCACGGGCAGAAAGCCAGCTGGAATCATCAACTTCTGTAAGAGACTATACAGTTTCAAACTCCATGCCATCGTACATGGCCCCATCCTCATTTGCCTGAGATGCTCTTCTCTCCCTCCCTGCCCATCCTTTCTGGGATCCAAGAATCTGGTAAACTTCCAACTCATCTTTCTAGAGATCTAATGTCTGGCATGACAATTATAATTAACAATACTGTACTGCATACTTGAAATTTGCTAAAAGGGGATCTAGCTGAAGCATTCTCACCATACAAACAAGTGGAAACTATGTGAGGTGACAGATATGCTAATTAGCTTGATCATGGTAATCATTTCACAATGCATACATATATCAAAACATACCATTGTATACCTTAAAAATATACAATTTTTATTTGCCAAATATACCACAATAAGGCTAGAAAAAAAAAGAATCAATTTTTGAGTATTTTTTAGGTCCTCTGGAAGAGTTCATCATTCCCATCTTTGAGTTATCGAGTATTCTGTGCATACCTCTTTATGGTCTCTAATATATTGGATCTCAAGGTCTATTGATCTATTTATTGTTTATTTAATGTATTAAACTGTTCTGGGTTCTCGGGGACACTAACTATGGCTTATATAGGTTTCCTTTGTACTAATCACAGGTGCATATTTGACCCTTAAAATTTTTACTGAATGACTAGATCGATTAATATTTAATGTTGGGTAAGTATCATCCTTAGGCTTATTGTAAAGATCAGATGAGACAGTTGGTGAAGCACCCAGTAAAGTGTAAAGAGCTATGTAAATTGATGTCATTATAATCTGCCATCACCCATTTCTTATTCCTGTGAACCCCCCTCTACCCCAAATCCTTTGTTTTTATCACTCATGTGCCACTCACCTCACCATATTTTGTTTTGAGGGTAGATGATGTGTATTAGTTATCTACCGCTGCATAACAAATAATCCCCAAACTCAGTGGCTTAAAATAACAAACATTTATCCTATCATAGTTTCTTTTCTTTTCTTTTCTTTTTTTAAGATTTCATTTATTTATTTGCCAGAGAGAGAGAGAGCGTGTGCACAAGCAGGAGGAGTGGCAGGCAGTGGGAGAGGGAGAAGCAGGTTCTCAGCTGAGCGGGGAGCCTGATGTGCGGCTCGATCCCAGGACCCTGGGATCATGACCTGAGCTGAGCCAAAGGCAGATGCTTAACCAACTGAGCCACCCAGGCTCTCCCCTATCATAGTTTCTGAGAGTCAAGAAGCCAGGCACAGCTTAGCTGAGTCCTCCGTGTCAGGGCTTCTCAGAGACTGCAATCAAGGTGTTGCTGGGGCCCTGGTCTTCTCAAAGCTCAACTATAAAAAGCATCTGCTTCGAAGCTCACTCACCTGGAGGGGGACAACCTCAAGTCTTTGCAGGTAATTGTTGGTCAGAGACATCCCTTCCTTGCCATGTAGACCTCTCCATGGGGCCATACACAACATGGCAGGTTGCTTCTCCCAAAGCAAGGGCTAGAGAGAGAGAGAGAGTGAGAGATGGTGAGCAGACTGAAGTTACAGTCTTTTTGTAATGTAATCTTGAAAGTGATACCCCATCCCTTTTGCCATATTGTATTTGTTTAGAGATGAGTCAGTTACTAGATCCCACCCACACTTAAAGGACAGGCTTACATAGGGCATGACTATCAGGAGGCAGGGTTCATTAGGACCATGCTAGAGGCTGCCTACCACCACACACGACCTAACTTCCATCACTCTAGGACCTAGTCCTGGCTAACATAAAATAGGTAGTTCATAAGTTGATTTAAAGAGAACAAAGCTGTCGGGGCGCCTGGGTAGCTCAGTCGGTTAACCGTCTGCCTTCGGCTCGGGTCATGATCCCAGGGTCCTGGGATTGAGCCCCGCATCGGGCTCCCTGCTCCACGGGAAGCTTGCTTCTCCCTATCCCACTCCCCCTGCTTGTGTTCCCTCTCTCGCTGTGTCTCTCTCTGTCAAATAAATAAATAAAATCTTTAAAAAAAAAAGAGAACAAAGCTGTGGACAACCCCGAGATAAAACAGATGCTGCCACCAGGTGAAATGTTCCCAGAACTCCTGCTGAGCACAGCAGGAAGGTGAGGGTCAGTTCAGGAAATCAGCACAACCTATTTGAAGCATTGCTCCAATGTCCTTCAGCACTGTCTCGAACTCCGCATAATGTATAGGTAGCAGGTAATCATTTAGTCATTCACTCAACAAAGATTAATCGAGTGATTTCTATGTGCCAGGCTCTAGAAATCCAGTGGTGAAGAAAAGGAAGTCCCTGCTCAAGCGTGCACTGTAGTGATTATTTTCCCTTTGGGCTTGACTTGGTTTCTGTATTAGTTTTTGGGAAAAGAAGCCAGACTTGATCGCACACCGACTGCTCTGTTGTGAAGGTCCCAGGAGGAATATCTGAAAAGGTATTAACTCCTAGTGGAAGGGCTGCTACTTTCCTAACTCCCTCAGCTTCTTCAAGTCTTTGCTCACCTATTTAATAAGGTTTGTCCTGACTGTCCTATTTAATGACGTGGACAGACCCTTCCACACCCACTCCCAATTCCCCCTGACCCTTTCCTACTTTCTTTTTGTCCACATCACTTATTATCTTCCAACATCATTTACTTACTACCTTTGCTCCCTAGTGTCCCCCGCCCCTGTTTGAATCTAAGTCCCACCAGTGTGGGGATCTTTATTTTCTCTCTGCTATATCACCAAAGCCTAGAACTGTGCTGGGCACCTAGCTGGTGCTCAATAAACATTTGTTGAAGAAATGAACAGAGTCCCTCCAGGTCAGGCTTCCTTTCTAGGCCCCACTTTGTAGTTTGGGAAATTTTTCATGAAGGAAGAGAGATGCAAAGAGAGCAAGTGATGCTCTTAGGGGCAGCTATTGACTCCAGGGAAGGAAATTAAGTTTAATCTGTTCGTGGGGCTAAGAGATGAGATGTGATTAGTAAGTGCCAAATTGGTGGCTGATGGATGTGTGGCCGTCACTTTCTCCTGCTCACTTTTACATGCTGTCCATCCCCCAGCTGTCTGGCTCAGTGAGTGTGTGCACACAGGCTGAGTGGGTGGAGGAACGAGAGCCTGGGACTGCCTGGTTATTTGGAATGACTTGTGTCTAATTGGAACGGAATCGGCACCCCTGACCCTATATCCCCCAAACGCTGCGGAACTGTTGTATTCCCCAATCAGTTCAGAAAGCTTCATGCTGCCATTTTTCCAGGCCTTACAGATAATAGGAAGTGATTATGGGAAGTGAAGCTACTTTGGCTGAGCTCCCCTTTTTAGTTGAACTTTGTTCTCACTTCTGTCTTACTCGCTGTGCTCTTCATGCGTGATGGTTTTGAATTAAGCAAAATCCTTTAGCTAACCCCTTAACATTTTTCTGATGGGTGGGGAGAAGTTTTACTTCGGTTTTGAACGAAGTTCGCATACACGCATCTGGAGGGGGATGAGAAACAGATCTCTGCTTCTCTCCTGTGGCAGCTTTAATCTACATGGAGTCCACCTCAGAAGGAAGGAAGGAGTCATCTGCTGTTGTCGCCCCATCCCCTCCCTTGTCTGCCTACCCTCGAAGTCTCACTTCTGCTTCTTCCTTCTCTGGCCTAAGTTGTCATTCATTTACTTCATTTCATCTGGTTTTCCCTCAGAAGTGGTGTCAAGTCACAAGCAGATAATAAAGGAATGAAGGAAAAGGGACGTGGAGGTCCAGACTTGCTGTCAGTATGATTAACACCCCTTAGCAGAATTCTACGGATTTCTTTCCCTTCTCTAGAAATCCCCCCCCCCCTTTTTTCCTTTTTTCTTATAGAACAGGACAGGGTCCAGAAATGAGGCAGATATGTGTCCATCCACCAGAAGAGGGTGAAAATGGAGAAAGCCCGTTCCTGTCATATAAATTTGAATGGGGAAATAAAATCTGTAACTCTGGTGGGTAGGAGTTCTCTTTAGGGGGCCAGAAGTGCTAGGAGAAGATATTAATGATGATACATAATCGTATCTTTAATCTAAGAGTCTGTAAGATCTAGTGCACTGGAGACTCAATATTAGTTTCAATTTTTTAATTGATATTTATTTTTATACTTTAAGGTGAAATATGTTCATTAATATACACTGAATAATTGAATTAACATAAATTGAAGAAAAGCACAGGAGAGAGAGTACAAAATTAAAATCGTATGTATTATCCATCGCTTGAAGATAACGAATATTATTAACATTTTGTCATACTTCCCTGCAGTCTTTTTATTTTAAATGATTGTAACTATCATGATTACATAATTGTAACTATATAGTTCCTATTATTCTGTATCCTCTTGTCTTCTCATAGCATGAAACATTTTTCCTTTTTTATTATTTTTATAAACTCCCCATGAACATTTTTCTCAAGGGCTGCAAAACAGTCCAGGAAGCATTTGGGGCGTAGTTTAACCCGATCGCCAAATCTAAACTAGAAATGAGCATACTCTTTCTATAAAGGGCCAGCCGGTAAATGTTTTTGGCTTTGGGAGACGTGTATCTCTTGACACGTACTCAGCACTGGCCAGATGGTACAAAGGCAGCCACAAGACACTGAGTTCCAACAGAACTTTATTTACGAAAACAAGCCACAGGCCACGTCGGGCCCACGGGCCATCGTTTGCGGACCCTATTCTAAGCTATTATGTCGTGTTCATGCTTGTTATTTTAGATTCTATAATGAACGCTGTGCTTCCTCAACCAGGCTCACTTCCTTAGAAAACATCAGAAGTAAAACCGAAGTGAAGATCAAAGTCTTTGAAAAATTTTAAGGCTCTCCACACTGCCAGATCTCTTCTTCTAATGACACAGCCGTCAGCAGTGGGGGATACTGCCAACTTTGTCACACTTTTTTTCAGTATTTATTTTACTCATTTCATTCAAAGTCATGTTTAGAAGATAAATTGCTAAGTGGGGAAAAAGCAGGCTAAAAATAAAGTGTGAGGGAAAATGTAAAATTTACAGTGAATAAAGAAATCTGTCATTTTGATGGGCAAAAATATGAAATGTCATTATTGTTTTAAACTGCACTGCCTGGAGGCTGAACGATCTCCCATGTTTGCTATTCTGTGGCATTTCCTCTTTTATGACATGTCTGCTTATGTCTTTGCTCACTTCGAATCCGATGCATTAGCTGTTCCATCTATGTTGAATAAGTTTTAAAGGAGACCTCTAGAACTACCTAAGGACATCTCAAGAGGAATGTTTAAATACATTCTCCATCTATGTTGAATAAGTTTTAAAGGAGACCTCTAGAACTACCTAAGGACATCTCAAGAGGACTGTTTAAATACGTTTTGGAATATAGTTAACAATGGCATTTTATGTGGCCATTGCCAATTTTTTGTTTGTTTCCTTGTTCTTATGGAACCGAGTGAGAGGAATTTAGTGGCCTATCTGCCTCCGTTCACAGCAATCTGTAATCATACATCCATGTAAAGCCATTTCTATATCTTTTTACTTTCCCTCTTCATTGCTCATTTCCTGTGGCAGCTGTAACAAATAAGCACAAACTTAGTGGCTTAAAACAACAGAAATTGATTCTATCCTGGTTCCGGAGGCCGGAAGTCCGAAATCAGTATCACTGGGTGGGAATCAAGGTGCGGTTGGGCCACATTCTCTCCAGAGGCTTTATGGAGCCTTTTCCAGCCTCTGGTGGCTCTTGGCATTCCTCGGCCGTGGCCACATCACTCCAATCTTCAACATCAGCAGCTTCAAATCTCTTTCTGCTCCATCTTCATATCACCCTCTCTTTGTGTGTGTCAAATCTCCCTCCCCCTCCTCTTCTAAGGACACTTGTAATTGGACTGAGGGCCCACCCAGATCATCCAGGTTACTCTCCCCATCCCAAGATCCTTAATTGAATCACATCTGCAAAGCCCCTTCTTTCAACTGAGGGGGCAGTTACAAGTTCCAGGGACTGGGACGTGGTATCTTTGGAGGGAGGCGTTTCCCAGCCAGCACAATCTCCCATTTATACTCCTATTCTTGTCCCTTGCTTAGTTAAGCACTTCCACATATTTCATGCATTTTCTTCTCCTCTACCTTCCAAACATGTATTTATATATTTCTAGCCTCAAGAAATGTGCCATGTGCTTGTGTTTATATCTTTTAATATTTTAATTTTTTAAACATACATGGTATTGTGCCGTAAAAAACCTTCTGTTTCTTATTTTCCCTTCAGCATTATATTTTTGAGATCTCTCTGGGATGTGACTGTAGCTTTCATTCTTGTTTGGCTGCTATATTTTTCTTTTTTTTTTTTACATTTTTTCTTAGCCAAATGCACATCCCTCTACCTGTGGATGCATGGATGCTCTCTGATTCCAGTTCAGCTATACATTTTTTATACCATTACTTTGTTTGGTTTCACAAACGTATGCTTGGCTTTTATAATAATATGAGCCAATGGTCACTGAGGGTTTACAACATGCTGGGCATTGCATAAAGCACATTTTAAACCTTGTCCCATTTATCACGTCTGACAGGATTGTTAGACAGCTTTGTCACTATCACCTTTAAATTTATCAGGGAACCGAGCGACAGAATGGCCAAGCAACTGGTCCAAGGTCATACAGCCAAGTGAGTTGGAATACAGTGTGAAAAAAGCAGTCCCTGTGCCCAAGGAATTCCAGGTCAAATGAAGGAGGACTATATACATCTTGAAAGCTCATGGCAGTGTAGGGGTGTGTGAGTGCAGGGGTGTGTGAGAGTGCTTTCCTACACACACACACACACACACACACACACACACACACACACACACACGAGATTTCTTGGATGGGGCTGTGCCCATGAACTTGCTCCCCTCCTGGCAGGCACGATCTGGCTGGAGGTCTAGGATTCCCATTCCTTGCTCTCGTTGTTTCGGCCTCTCTGCCTTGACTCTCTATTCTTTGCTCTGAACATAAAGCATCAAAACAATGGCCAAAATCTATGCATTGTAATCCCCAAACAGCTCTCAAAATAATTTCTTAATTTTTCCCCAATGTATATTTCTTTGTGGTTTTAAAAATGTAATAAATATTTATTCAGTGCTTATTCTGTCCAGACATTGTTCTAAAGCCACAAATATTAACTCAAGGTTTTGTTCAACTCAGTGAGGTAGGTAGTATTATTATTTCCCCTATTTTCAGGATAAAGAAACAAAAGCACAGAGAGGTTAATTAAGTTGCCTGAGGTCACATAACTGTACTTCACAGGAGTTGGGGTTTAATCCTGGCAGTCTATAGATATGAAGCTTTCTTTTTTTTTTAAAGATTTTATTTATTTGACAGAGAGAGACACAATGAGAGAGGGAACACAAGCAGGGGGAGTGGGAGAGGGAGAAGCAGGTTTCCTGCGGATCTAGGAGCCCGATGCGGGGCTCGATCCCAGGACCCAGGGATCATGACCTGACCCGAAGGCAGATGCTTAATGACTGAGCCACCCAGGTGCCCCAATATGAAGCTTTCAACTGCTCTGTATGCTGCCTTCCTCCCCTCTGTTCTCTCTTTATTTCTCTCCTTATTCCTTCCCTCTTTTTCCTTTCTTCCTTTCAATTAGCAGATTTCTATATTATACTAAGGATATATCAGTGAATAAAGCAGTTGCCCTTATGCATGCATGGTGGGAAGGATGCACATAAACCAACCAGCAAAGAAACAAAACTGACATTTATGATTAAATAAGGAAACTTCAGGGTGCTGTGACTTGTTCTTCCTTGAGCAAATCTTAGCGTTTTAAAATGAACTCCATGGTAGAACCCACCACATTCTTTTTGGAACTCTTCTGGAAGTATTTGCATACAGATCTTACCTGTCTTCACATGGGTCAAATTCCAAGAAGTGCTGGGTTTTTTTTTCTTCTATGCTCAGTACTATGGGCACAATGAGTATGTTACGGAAGCTGGACTGGATCGCCCGACGGAAGAACCAAGCGGCACCCAGAGATCTTGGAGGATAGGAGGTTTATTTAACGCCTCGGGCTCAGAGGAGAGTGGTCTCCAAAGGCCTGAGCCCCCGAGCACAAACAAAGGGGGCAATTTATACACTTGTACTTCCGCATACTGGGCACTCTTGGCACGTGCGCGAAGCAGGGCAGGGAGGAGGACCCGGATTGGTGCACGGGGGAAGCCCAACAGGGAGAAGAACCCGGGAGAGCCCCAGGGCAAGGACTGGGACTCTCTCGCTGGCTCCGTCGGCCATCTTAGGACACAGATTTTCCTTATCAAATATACCAAATAAGTATGAGTTGGATTAATGGACTGATGGGGTAGCTTCAGTCAGTGCAAAACCTGTTTATTGGTGGCTGGTTATCCTTAGGTTCTCAGGTCAGGGATGGGCCTGGCCAATGGCTGAGTCAGCATCTGGCTCATTGATCTGGGGGAGGCAGGGGCCTCCATCCTCAAAGTCCAGCAAGAATCTATAGACACATTTGAGCAAGGCAAGGAATTCACTACCAGATTTACATAAGGAAGAAAGGCCTGAGATACTGTTCACTGCTCTGGATACTCTTACTTTTTGGGCTTCTTTTAGGATTTTATGAGTCCTTTAGCACATAAAGTGGGTTAGGCTGAGCTCTGAGAGAATCTGCAATGAGCAGCACACATTGTTTTAAATCCTGCAAAGCTGGCTGGGGCTCAGAAATTATAGTAATTAGCAACATGGCAATAATTTAGTTTCTAGAAGGAAGTAAGCCCTCTTTTTAAAAAAGATTTATTTATTTATTTATTTATTTATTTATTTATTTACTTACTTACTTACTTACTTATTTAAGAGAGAGAGAGAGCACACAGAAAGGCAGAGGGAGAAGCAGACTCCCTGCTGAGCAGGGAGCCCGATGCAAGACTCGATCTCAGGACCCGAATTGAAGGCAGATGCTTAACCGACTGAGTCACCCAGGCACCCCAGTAAGCCCTCTTAATGCCAGAAAAATAAAGTCAAAACAAAGTTCTCTGTGTGTGTGTAGTACTGCCTTCTAAAATCGGGGGAAATTGCTCACATGGCATCAGTGTGCAATGGATGAGAGGCAGACTGAGAGATGTCATTGAATTTAAAAATGCATGTTTGTGTCTTTGAAGTCTGGAAGCCAGGCCTGCCTGAACCTTGTAGCTGCTCTCCTCTGTCCAGCTGCCTTCTCCTGTGTCACTGTGTGGGGTAGCTACCATTCCCTGAGGCCTTGGAAGTGTGGCCAGTCTTGGTCTGCTTCCATCATAATGAAGATTCTCTGCAGGCAAGTTCTGGAAAACTTCAATTGCCTTCTTCTAGTAAACAGCTTATGATTCGGTGCTTTGATGTACATAGGAGACAATCTGTGTGTCAGTTGCATAGAGTTTGTGGAAAGGAAAAAAAGCTTGTAGAAAGTGTTTATACTTCCATGTGACTTTGACCTAACTGGGTCCAGAAAATAACAAATCTTCCAGGAAGAAGAGAGTGCTTTCTACTTCAAAGGAAGTCATCAGACCTGCCTCCGCGTGCGTCCACCTCAGCCTGGGAAACCGTCACCGTCTCTACAAGTGCACTTGTCCTGGCCTAAGGCCAGAGACCTGGGATTCAGGGTTCCTGAACACCAGAAAGGATGACTCATCCTTTCTCCTCTTTTCTCCACTCTCAGCCTCTTACCGAAAACTTTACGATAGCAGATTCTGTCCATAAAGACCTCAGCTGGTGAGGGACCTCAGAATTCCATGGGGTCCCAAATGGAGTTTACATTTTATTCACAAAGCATCATTCATTAACATATATGTAAAGCCAGCAAGGTCATGTATCATTACAATTCTTTGTTTTTCCTCCTAGTTTCCAAGAACTTCTTACTCATCTTGTGCTTCATTGTCCAGGAGAGAGCCTGGCAGAAGTCATGCCTTCAATGGCTTTTTGTTTAATGAGTAAATCAATAAGAAATGCTTTGTTTAATAAATGGAAATGTCTTTGGTATATTTGCTGATTATAAAAAGTCTGAAAGTTCATGAAAAAAAAAAAAACACAACAAAACAGCAACTCGTAAGTGTATAGAAATCTCTAGCACAGTATTTTCTTCCAGAGGTAACTACTAGTAGGTTTGAGGTTTATACCCGCAGAGTGTGCCTCAGAGAAAGAAACTAGAAATGAAGGAAGCAAGAAAGAATGTGATACAAGTTTTTTTCTTTAACATCTTTTTTTTTATATGATGTATTGGGCATATTTTCAAGTCAGTACATATGGAATTTGTGAAAAGGAAAAAAAGCTTGTAGAAAATGTTTATACTGCCATGTGACATTGACCTGTGTCCAGAAAATAACACATCTTCCCGGAAGGTTTTCTTAGTACCTTTGTAAAACTTTGTATGTATATAGCATAATGAAATTAACAAAGTCACTATTGTTGGACTCTAGATTGTCTCCAGTTCCTACAATGACAAATAATGTTGGAATGAACACCCTTGTTGGTGAACACATTTTTCCACACTTGTCTGGTTATCTTCTTAGAATAAACTCTGGAAGTAGAGTTGTGAGGTCAAGGGTATATATTCAGATTTTTGATATTTTCAGATCATCCTCCAGATAATCTGAAATTTTATCTAATTCTATTTTAACACTTCAAAAATTAATACTGGCCATTACTAATAAGTAATAAGTTTATTGAAATAATAATTTTAATTCAATTAAAGATTTCTGTCAAGGTGTTTCCCCATATCCTCATTAATGCTGGACATTTTCAGTCTTAGAATTTTGCCATGATGATAGATCCCATTGTTTTGCTTTACACTCCCATCACTGTTTATGAGACTAAGCATATTTTCATGTTAATCTTTTTTTTTTTAAAGATTTTATTTTATTTATTTGACAGAGAGAGAGAGAGACAGCTAGAGAGGGAACACAAGCAGGGGGAGTGGGAGAGGGAGAAGCAGGCTCCCGGCCGAGCAGAGAGCCCGATGCGGGGCTCGATCCCAGGACCCTGGGATCATGACCTGAGCCGAAGGCAGATGCTTAACGACTGAGCCACCCAGGCGCCCCAATTTTCATGTTAATCTTTAGCACTGTTTTCTTCCTTGACTTTCTTGTTTTATCTTTCATACATTTCACATTTCTGGATTGTTCCTTTAAAAAGACCTTGACATCATATTTTTACCTAAGGAGCTCAAGGCTGACTGAATTTTTGTAAGAGGTCTCTGTGAGGGATGCCTGGGTGACTCAGTCGGTTAAGCATCTGCCTTCGGCTCAGGTCATGATCCCAGGGTCCTGGGATCGAGTCCCACATCGGGCTCCTTGCTCAGTCAGGAGCCTGCTTCTCCCTCTGCCTGCCACTCTCTCTCTTTCTCTCTGACAAATAAATAAATAAAATCTTAAAAAAAAGAAAAAAACAGGTCTCTGTGAGGGAGATTTGATTTCCCAGGATGGGGTTTCTTGTAGCAGCAAAGTAGACTGAGGCATCATGGTGGGGGATGGAGTAAATATTGTTAGCATCTTTCTGAGGGTTGAGATCTAAATCTATGGATGTCACAGTATTCAGCTTTTGATCCAGTAATTCAGTAATTCCAAATTCTAGCAAATTTATCTAAGGAAAAAGGAAAGGAGACAAGCATTTATATTTAAGGACGTTCATCCTCAGTCATTTACAAAAAATGCATGATTTGAAACAACTCAAACATCTAAAATAGGCAAAGAATT
The DNA here is from genome assembly GCF_964656455.1 of Halichoerus grypus. NCBI lineage: Eukaryota > Metazoa > Chordata > Mammalia > Carnivora > Phocidae > Halichoerus > Halichoerus grypus. The sequence goes on from NC_135714.1 coordinate 120,287,507, forward strand.
AAGAAAATGTGGTACAGTTATTACCATGACTTTAGTAATGTGACTGGCCGAGGTTAAGAGATATATAGAATCCAATCATATCAGCTAGGTTAACAGTAAGAATTGTGGCCTAGACAGACAAGAAGAATGTACACATCATTCAGGGTAAAATCAGATGATGAATGGAGGGAGAAGTTGAATCCAGGCGAATGGTCAAGAGGTAGAGAAATCTAGAAGAGAGGGGCGCATTTCCATCTCCTCAAAGCAGGAGGCAGTAATAAGCACAGTATGAGCTGACTGCAGGGCTGTAGACCGTACAAGAGAGAGTCCCCGTTGCGACAGTGACTATGAACGGAGCTGGGCACAGTCATCAGAGACCCTGGTGGGTTTGCCTGCATGTCTCCAGCCCTAGATCTGGCATCCCTGTCCGAACTTTCGGGCTGATGAGCAATCTCTACTTGCAGATGTTGTCCTCTGCTTTCTCCAGTCACGGTAACTCCAGCAGAGTCTGCCTTGAGGTTTACCAAATGTAAGTCATTCATCATATCTGTCAGTTTTGGGTCTGCCATAATTCATGTATTCATACCCCAAACACCCATTCTGGATTCCACCTCATACTCCTCTTCTCCACCTACTATCTCTCTGCTTCCAAAAGGCGATCCTTTAAGTAAGTACAAAATTCCAGTTGTTATCAACTGCTGCATAACAAAACTATCCCAAAACTTAGCGGCTTACATTAATAACATTGTTTTGCTCACGAGTCTGAAATTTGGCAAGGTTGGCAAGACCGCTTATCTCTCCCTGCTGGGCAGCTTGAAGACTGAGCGGGATTCCTCTGAAATCTTACTCACTGTGATGTCTGATGCCTGGGCTGGGAAGATAAGAAGAGCTGGGAGTTAGGTCATTTGGGGCTCCCTGGGCATTGGCCTCTATCCCTAGATCGTCTCTCCCATGACAGCTTCTAGATAGCCCACTTCCATATAGATCAGCTCAGGCTTCCAAGTCACATGTCCCTAAAGAGAAAGGCCTGCAGAAGCTGTATTGCCTTTTATGATCTAGTCTTGGAAGTCATGTAACATCACTTCCAATGCATCCAGTCAGTGGAAATATTGTCAGAGGTCCCAGAGAGGCAAATGTCCCATTTTAAATAGCACTGTGGGATGGGAGACATAGTGTTGTGGCCGTCTTTGGAAAACACACTCTATTACAAAAGATAAGATAGGTTCATGGACTGACTGGCATCTTAATGTTTTATTTTAAATTATCCCTATGTACGCCAAAGAGTGAAACACGTTAGAAGGAGTTCCTTTCACTAAAAAATGTAGTAGTACTTTGACCACCGCATTTTGAAATGTGGTCTTCTTAGATTGCCACCAAAGAGCAGATGAAGTGGGATTGGTCGCTAAGGGAGATTTTAGGTGGAGGGCTTTGTGGGGACTTTTCCTCGACCCTGAATGTTTGAGAAAGACTTTGCATGCTATAATTGGTTTCTGTTATTTAGGAAGCTATCATATGTCTTTTCCACTCATTTTCTGCTGTAGTCAACAAACGACAGCAAGATATCTTATATCTTATACATCTCAGGTCTTCTGTGGCTTTGTTCTCTTTCTCAGTATAAAATGTTGCATTTTGTTTTTTTAAATAGTTTTCATAATAGTTTCTTTTATGATATTAATAAGTATTAATTTTCTTTTGGTAATTTTTGCCTGATAAATATTTCTTTTACTCTCGTTTTTTCTTTTACTCTTGATTATCAACTTTTCTGTATTAAATTTGTATCTCTTGAAAATAACATAGCACTAGATTTGAGGACTTTCAACTTTAATTTGTACTTATTGTAATTACTGATAAATGTGGATTTGTTTTTGCTCTCCTATTATTATGCTTTCGCTTTGCTTCTAACTTTTGTTTTCTGCTTTCTGTTGGATCAAGTTTTCTTCGTTCAGTTTTTTCTTCTGCATCGGCGAAAGTTATATAGTTTTCATTCTATGCCTCTAGGGGTTATCCTTGAATTATTAATGCATATATCAACTTTTTCTGCCCTTATAAATTCTGCACTTCCCTTTGGGGCAGATTGTATTTCCCAAGGATCACCACAATGTTATCTCCCATTGCAATCAAGAATTGGAGTCTCTTTCTCCACCACCTTGAATCTGGGTAGGAAGGCTCTATGATAACTTTGACCAATAGCATATGGCAGAAGTGACACACATGCGTGTTCCAGGTGTAGCTCTTACTGGTCTAAGAGCTTCTGTTCCTGCCTCCTCGAAGCCAGCCACCATGGAAGTGCAACTAGCCCAAGACTATTAATCCGTGAGAAGACCTGGCTGTGTGGAGAGGCCCTGGAGGAGGAGACATAGTGTAGAGCCAGAGGGCAAGGTGCATTGAGGCACCAAGAAGTGAGGGAAGGAAGCATCTGGAAGTGGAGACTCTAGCCCTAGCCACTCCAGGAAATGGCACATGGATCAGAGACAAAGCCCCCAACTGAGCTTTTCCTGAGGTCCTATCCTAGAAAATCCTGAGTAAGATAAAAGGACTCTTTTTAAGGGTCCTGAATTTTGAGGAAGTTTATTATACAATAGACACCTGGGGCATTCTCTCACTCCATTGTTGATGCCATAGGGAATTTTAGTTCCAGGTTTTGTTTAAAACTTCTTAAAAATGAGCACTTTTTAAAGACAGTAAGTTTTACCAATTTATTTAATTTAACCTTTTTATTCTGAGATAATTGTAGACTCACATGGTGATTATATAGATAGATCCTGTGTATCCTTTGCCCAGTTTTCCTCGGTAACTTCTTGCAAAACTCGAGTACAAAGTATAACCAGGAAATTGTCACTGAAACAGTCAAGCTACAGAACAATTCCATTACCATTAGGATCACCTGTGCTGCCTTTTTATAGCTGTACCCACTTCTCCTTCTACCATCTCCTCATTTAATCTCTGGAAACCGCTCACTTCTTATCCATGTTTATAATTTTGTCCTTTCCAGAATGTTATGTAAATGGAATCATTCAATATATAGGCTGACAGGATTGGCTTTTTTCACTCAACGTCATTCTCTGGAGATTCATCCGGGGTGTGGTATGCCTCAGTTGCTCATTTGTCTCTGTAGCTCAGTGGTATTCCGTGGTGTGCATACGCCGTGGTTGGGTTAGCCCTTCATGCACTGAAGGGCAACTAGGCTGTTCCCAGTTTTCGGCTATCTGGAAAACAGCTTCTATGAACATTTATGTATAGGTTTGTGTGTGAGCATGTCTTTATTTCTCTGGGATACATGCTCAGGAATGTAATTGCTGGTTCGTAGGATAGCTACATGTTTACGTTTTTAAGAAACTGTCAAACTGTTTTTCAGAGTGGATGTGTCATTTTACATTCCCACCAACAATGTGTGAATGATTCAGTTTCTCTACATCCTCACCATCATTTGTTGTACTGTTATTTTTTTTTTTTTTAAATTTTAGTCATTCTCAAAGGTATGTAGGCATACCCCACTGTGGTTTTAATTTGCATTTCCTCAATGGTTAATGATGTTAAACATCTTTTCATGTGCTTATCTGCCATCTGTCTATCTTCTTCAGCAAAATGTCTCTGCATGTCATTGCCTGTGTTTAATTGGAATGTTTATTTTTTTCTTGTTGAGTTTTGAGAGTTATCTATACTAATATTTTGTCAAGGACTTTTGCATTTGTATTGATCAGGGAGATTGATCTGTAGTTTTCTTTTTTGTATTCTCTTTGTCTGGTTTTGGTATCAGAGTGATACTGGCTAAAGAAAATGAACTGGCAGATGTTCTGTCCTGATGTTCTGTTCTGATGGGGAAGAGACTGTATAGAATTGGTGGTAATTCTTCTTTAAATGGTTTGTAGAAATTTCTGTGAAATCCTCTTGGTCTAGAAATTTCTTTTATGGGAAGATTTTTTTATGTACAGATTCAATTTTCTTAATAAATACAGGGTTATTCAAATGATCTATTTCATATTGGCTGAGTTGGCTGACCCTTAAAAAGAGTCCTTTTGTCTTACTCAGGCTTTTCTAGGATAGGACCTCAGGAAAAGCTCAGTTGGGGGCTTTGTCTCTGATCCATGTGCCATGTGTTTGTTGAGAACTTGGTTCGTTTCATCTCAGTTGTCAGATTTGTGTGTGTACAGTTGTGGGTAGTGCTCCCTTATTAGGCTTTAGATATCTGGAGGCTCCGTAGTGATAGTCCCTGTTCATTCTTAATGCTGGTGATCCACGTCTTCTCTCTTCTTTCTTTGTTAACCTTGCTAGAGATTTGCCAATTTTTTTGATCTTTTCAAAGAACCAGGTCTTTGCTTCATTGATTTTCTCTATTGTTTTTCTCTTTCCAATGTCATTGATTTTTGTTTTAATTTTTATTATTTCCTTCCTTCTGCATGCTTTTGGTTAATTTTACTCTTCTTTGGGTTTTGAGGTGAAGACCTCGATTACTGATTTGAAACTTTTTCTCTTCTCTAATGTACGCATGTAGCACTGTAAATTTATCTTACTTTGGATTCATTGGGCTTCTTGACTCTGTGGAACAGTGTTTTTCATCATTTCTGAAATTTTAACTATTCTGAATTTTAACAGTTCTGAATAATTTTAACAGTTCTGAAATTTCAAATGCTGCTTTGGCACTATTTCTCTTTTTACCTGCTAAGACTTTAATTAAGCATGTGCAGTCTTCTTTATTCTTTATGTCTCTTACATTTTCTTCTGCACCAGCAAACTGACACTCCATCCTTCATTGTGGATAGTTTTATTTTTTTTTTTCTAGTTCATTTATTTTTTTTGTCTGTGTCAAATCTGTTGTTAAACCCATCTGTTAAGTTTTAAATTTTGGTGATTTTATTTCTTCTATCTCAAAGTTCCATTTGATCCTTTAAGAATCTGTTTTATACTTTAAATTATAAAATGATGACTCTCTTGATAGTTTCTCCTTTTCTTCAGATGTTAATTGTTAAACAAAATTTTAAACATAGTAAATTTATAAATTCCAAGATTTGAAGTCTTTGTAAAACTATGATAGTCTATAGACCATAGTCTATATTACTGTAGTCCATAATTTCTACCGGATATCACTTCTTTATGTATCTGGTTATCTTTGACTTAATCTTGAATTTAAAAAACGTATTGGATAAATTATCTGAGGCCTAATAGAAATTTGGCTTTTTCCAGAAAGAATTTACATTTGATTCCAGGTGCTTGGAAGTACTACTACTTTAAGACAACTCCAAATCAAATTCAAGACTTGAAACTTCCTAAAAAATAAAGGAGATGGAGAAGAGTTTAACTGACTGCAATTTTGTGCCAGGACTGGTGTGTATAAGGGTGCAGCCCTTTGTAGTCTAGAATATTATGGGGTGAATTCCTATTAGACTTTATTTTATGTCATCTCTGGGTTTGACTTCTTTCTTTCAATTTCCAGAAGGCCAGCAAAACAAAAATCCAAAATATTTAGGATGGATAATTACTCTGAGAATGAAAAAAGCTTCTATCTTTACTTGCACCTCTGGGATCCTGATTTTCCTTCGTTGTAGGCTTAGTAAATCCTTACTACTACCATGTCAGTTCTTTGATTCTTTTAAGATGATATATATATATATGTATATATCATCAATAAATATTTGTTTTTTAATTTTATCCCATTTAAAAAGTAAGCTTTTGCCAGGAGCATTGGTCTGAATAACTTAACTCAGCATTTCAGAAAACAGGATGGGCTTTGTTAAGAGAGTAAATGTCATAGAATTTACACATTGTGGGCAAAAGTACTCCCTTTTATTGTTTTTCTCTCTGGCTTCACTTCCTCTGAGGTCAGCAGGAATTGGTTTTCATTTCATCAGAAGTAGTAAATTCTGAAATCCAAGTGTTGTTTTTCTGAGACTATTGTGTGTGTGGTATGGGATAAATGAATAATTAATAGATACTGTCATTCTATCATTTCTTGTGTCCTTGAGATTCAGATTTCTCATCATAAAGGAGATGCATACATATGTAATAGAAAAGTAATGAAAAAATCTTGTGGTACTGAACTTGAATCGGAATTGTCAATATAGGGCACCTGGCTGGCTCAGTCGGTTAAGCAGCTGCCTTCGGCTCGGGTCATGATCCCAGGGTCCTGGGATGGAACCCCTTGTTGGTTCCTTGCTCAGTGGGGAGTCTGCTTCTCCCTCATCCCTCTGCACTCCCCCCGCCCCTGCTTGTGTTCTTTTTCTCTCTCTCTCAAATAAATAAATAAAATCTTTTTTTAAAAAAAGAATTGTCAATATAAAGTCAAGAGGTATTTTTTTCTTTCCTCCCCATCTTCCTCCTCCTTCTCCTTTTTCCTCTTCCTCTTCCTTTTCCCCTTCCTCCTCCTCCTCCTTCTTCTTTTTAATATATATATCACTGAAGGGGCATGGAAACAATAACCAAGCCTATAGCGAAAAACCAACCAAACAAAAAACAAACAAACAAAAAACGCAAGCCAGTAGCAATGAGCATTGCTAGTGCCCAGATTGTTTCTTGACATATTATTTCTTAGATATAGGGTGATTCCATGTTTGGGTAGAAAATATACACAATGATTCTGGAAAATTATTATACCAGATCGTGAGGAAGCTCTCAAAGACTTGTAACTACCATGTAAAAAGGACTTAGAAATCAACTCAAAGATAGAGCAATTTAAGCTTCCCAGAGCAAAGTCTAAGCGAAAGGAGTATTCTAATTGGTGTAGTCTAGTTTAATACAATCTTGCACTGGGCTTGGCTTTCCCTGGCATTCAGTATCATTTCTCACTAGGACCTTGCCCTGCTAAGGAGAGGCTACACCGAGTTAGGAGCTGAATTTTCCAGGTTCCTTGCTTTAATTATAATACTCAGCCTGAATCAATGCACAGAGGTGCAAACCTGCTCCGTGTCAGCGTAAGCCTTCTGGGAGAATTCTCTAGAAAATGTGCCCCTCTGATACCCTGTCTCAAATATGACAAAATTTGTGTTTGATGTCATCTTATCTCTTATTCTTTTCTATTATTTTTTTCTCCATATCTTGTAGCTAAGTGCTTTTCTTGCTACATTATTTTCCCCAACTTTCTCAAATAGCCTTGTATATAATACCCGAATATTACTAGTTTTTATTCCTGAGTGCAATGTTTTTTTCTTTTTGGATGAAAAAATTAGAACAGGTAGCAATGAGCTAGACAGCTGTCAAGAACCTAGTTGTTCCTTCAATCATTCATTCTACAAATATATACTGACAACCTGCTCTAAGCCAGGTCCTGTGCTAGGCACTGGGCTACATGGGGAATAAAAACAGGAGCCCTGATCCCAAGGAACCTGCAGCCCACAGACGAGACTCGATCTCAATCTAACAAGCACATAAGAGCATTATTAATGCAAACTGTCGTTTAGGGCTTTGTTTAGCCCATGGAGCAGACCCATCATGAGAACTATGAAGGCAAAGTACAAAGTGCTATGTACGCATTTAACAGGGCTGTCTAACCTAGGGGTGAGAGAAGGTTTCTCCTAGGGAAAGCTTTTGAACTGAGATCCCAAGGATACGTAGGCAGTAACTAGAAGGAGGGGAGAGGGGTTGGAGCACAGGGAATGAGTGGAGGAGTGATACAAGATAATTCCAGAAATGTGGTCAGGCTCTAGCTCAACAGACTTAGGTCATGTTCAGAATTTTGTACTGTACTTGGACTTAATACAAATGGGAGGGTATTAAAGGGTTTTAATTGGGTCACTGTGTGTGTGTGTGTGTGTGTGTGTGTGTGCGCGCGCGCGTGCACGCGTGCGCTGCTGTGTTTAGATGAAGAATTAAGTGCATGAGCTACTTCGTGAAATGCTACATGGAACAATACAATTGTGGTCAACAATGAGTAGATGATACTCTTAGAACATTCTTCCCACATTACAGGAAAACATGTCTGGTCTAGGACAGGGTATTTCTAATTTTGTCATTTCTAGCCTGCTTTTCATGGAGGGATACTATGGTTTCAGTAATACATAGGCCTAAGGGCTCGGTTTTCTGGTAAAGTCCCTATTCTCCCCTCTGTGAAACACCTCTACCCCAACCATGTTGGTTTCTATTGCCTAGTCCCCCTTTCCTGCCCTACAAGTATTACTGGTGAAGAGTTCGGGATGCTTACTCTTCCTCAGTTACCCTACAAACTCTTCACAGTGGAATCCACCTGCCTCTAGGCTCAGGCGCCGCGGTGTCTTTTCCATTTGATGGGCATCAGAGCCCCCTACTGGGAGAAACACAGCTCAACTACATAAATAACCCACACAAAGGGGCGCCTGGGGGGCTCAGTCGTTAAGCGTCTGCCTTCGGCTCAGGTCATGGTCCCAGGGTCCTGGGATCGAGCCCGCATCGGGCTTCCTGCTCGGCGGGAGGCCTGCTTCTCCCTCTCCCACTCCCCCTGCTTGTGTTCCCTCTTTCGCTGTGTCTCTCTCTGTCAAATAAATAAATAAAATCTTTTTTTTTTTAAAGAAACTTTAAAAAAAGTTACAGACACAAAGAGCAAGAGTCCTGTAACATTTGGTGCATTTGTGTATACGTGCTTTACCCATCCGATGTTAAATGTAATTACTGTGCACCAGCTAAGAAACCTACGCATTACCTTTGCAATAACCCTGATATATAATTGTAAATAATTAGCTTCTCATTTGGTATATTTTCCAATTACTCTGGGTTGAAGAGTCATTGTAACAATGAATACACATCGCAAATTTTATAGTCTTAAAAAATCTGGAATTGATGTGAAGAAACAATTCAGTCCAGTCTCCCGCTTTACGAAAAGAACATCTAACATCTTTTTTTTTTTTTTTTTAATAGTTTAGGGACTTTTTTTTTTTTTAAAGATTTTTATTTATTTATTTGACAGAGAAAGAGACAGCGAGAGAGGGAACACAAGCAAGGGGAGTGTGAGAGGGAGAAGCAGGCTTCCCGCCGAGCAGGGAGCCCGATGCGGGGCTCGATGCGGGGCTCGATCCAGGACCCCGGGATCATGACCTGAGCCGAAGGCAGATGCTTAACGACTGAGCCATATAGGCGCCCCAACATCTAACATCTTTAGGATGCGGAGTTCTTTGTTCTCTTCCTAAAATTTCCCAGGAAGGATACTCCACAGTATCATCAAAGACCAAGTTCTGTGTTTTTAGTAATCCAATGGTTTCTTATATTTGATAAAAATATCTTTTAAAACAAACTTATTTTAGAATAGTTTTATACTTGCAGAAAAGTTACAAGGATAGTACAGAGAGTTCCTTGATGTCCTTCACGTAGTTTTCCCTTCTGTGAACATCTGACATTACCATGGTACATTGGTCACAGTTAAGGAGTCCACATTGGTATAGTACTAGGAACTGACCTTCAGTCTTTATTTGGATTTCACTAGTTTTCTTTGAACATCCTTTTTCTGGTCCACGATCCCCTCCTGGACACCTCATTACATTCCATTGTCACCTCTCCTTCGGCACCTCTGGTCTCTGATAGTTTCTGTGACTTTACTTTTGACAATCTTGATGGTTTTGAGGAGTTACTGGTCATATAATCAATAGAATGCCCTTCCATGTGGATCTGTCTGATGTTTTTCTCATGGTTACAATGGGGTTATGGGTTTTGGGAAGGAAGACTGCAGAGGTAAAGTAACACTCCCATCACATCATATCTAGGAACACACTATCAACATGACTCACTGCTGTCGAGGTTAGCTGTGATCGCCTGGCTGAGGTGGTGTCTGTTGGATTTTTCCACTGCAAAGCTACTCTTGGTTGTTTTTATTTTATATTTTATTTTTTTTTAAAGATTTTATTTATTTGAGAGAGAGAGAGTGTGAGAGAGAGCACAAACAAGGGAAGGAGCAGAGGGAGAGGGAGAAGCAGACTCCCCACTGAGCAGGGAGCCGGATGCGGGGCTGGATGCCAGGACCCTGAGATTATGACCTGAGCCGAAGGCAGACGCTTAATGGACTGAGCCACCCAGGTGCCCCATTATTTTATTTTTTTAATTTAAGTTTCTTTCCTTTTATTTTATAGAGATAGAGAAACTTGTCAGCTTTCCTTTCAGAAGAGGGAAGACAGTGTAAGTTGGTGGTGAAGGATTGCTTTTAGGAGCCAGAGAGATCTGGGTTTGCCACTCATCCTCTGTGTGATCTTGGGCAAGTTCCTTCCTAAGCTTTACTATTAGAATTTGTAGGATGGGAATAATAACAGTACTTTCCTCAACTGTTTTGTCGAGGGTCAAAGGACACGATGCACATAAAGCCCTTACCAATAAGCTGTTGCACCAAGGAACTCTAAGGCTCAAATGCTTGGCATGATTACTAATGTGAATATGACAGCGATGATCATGAGCATTGTGGATTCACTTTAAAGTCCCTGCTGAGTTTATTCTTCAGTCCATAGCAGCAATTCCTCAGCATGCAATGCGTTCCATTAGTATGCCAGGTTGGGCTTGAGGTCTTTGGGCTAAGAGGCTGAGCCTGGCTAGTTCACTTGGTCATGGGTTTAACAATCTTCACTGAGTTCCTCCTGGATCCTGAGGATACAACTTTGAACCAACAGATACAATGTGGCCACAGCCCGGCAGTCAGGTGAGAATATTCAGACAGAGGGACATGGGAGCTCTAGGCAGGGTTAGATCAGGTGGGACCCTGTGCATCAAGTGTAAGGAGAGCCTTGACTCCCCCTTCCCTATCTGCAAGTCAGAGAGTCTGGAGCAATAAAGCATTTTAGGAATGAAATTCACTCTTCTCCACGTCTGGAGTTGCCTCCCCATTTATGGAAGGAACAGGGTACAGCCCAGAGAACTCTGGCAACTCAGGAAGCCCAGGTTCTTAGCCCTCACTCTGGTCCTCATTAACATTCTCCCTTTTTCTCCTCCTGGTTTCAAACAAAAGAAATAAAAAAAGCAGGGAAGAGAAAGTGATGAGGCAGATGGACCACGTTCCATTTTCCCCGTCATACAGGGAGAGCTGTGTGTTCTCAGACATCAGCCCAGGCCCAGCCTGATGGGATCTTAGTTTCAGGTCTACCTCTATTGTATTCTCAGGTTGTATAATTAACTTCTCCGCTCTCACATTTATTTATAGATCCTGATGCCATTTGCGAAAGCTCTGAATGATGTGGTAATTTTATTCCGAGGTTTGAGACCCTTGGCTCCCACTAGATCTACAACCTCAGTGACTGCTGTGTTGTGTGTACAGCTCCCATAGCAACCAAAGGTGGCTGCCTGCCCACGAAAGCTGGCCCTGTCTTCCCCCCTGAGGATTCGGTAGATGATCCTTCAGAACAAAGAAGGCAGGAACATTAGGGGGACGCACGCAGGGGGTGCTTAGGTTAAGGGAGTCGTGACTATGATCAGACCTTCTGGATGTTCCCACAGGGAGAGGATGGCAATGTCTTCCACGACAAAAAGGTCTGAGGGGCCTGGGGAGTCTAATTTTTACCTCCCAGTGTGTCTGCTGCTTGGAGACTCAGGGAGGCGCCCGCTCTGTGCAAGGTGCTGTGGACCGCAAATCAATGAAGGGACATCTGCTCACCGGAAGCTGAGGGTCCCCTGGTCTTTGATGGCATCACTGTCCCTTATTCTCACAGCCAAGAACAAAGAATCACAGAGACCTGAGGGAAACTATACTGATGAATGTGATGGAATAAGAGGTAGACTGGTTTTCTGTCCTTGGATCACTAAGGATGATGGCACAATTATTCTAAAATGTCTCATAAATAGGAGACCTCTCTCAGTCATCTGAATTTCATACCAGTGGACGCTTATGTCTTCTATGTATAGTAAGTATCACAGAGTAAAATTAATTCACATTTTTCCCCACCATCTCTGTCCCCCAATCTGGTGCAAAGTATTGCTCAACCAAGGCAAAGAGATGAGAAGAGACACCATCACTGGTTTTGAAGGAATTATGAGACCTAGGTAAGAACTAAACACATTTTTGTACTTAAAAAAAAAAAAAAGATCTATTTATTTGAGAGAGAGAGAGCACGAGTAGGAGGGGCAGAGGGAGAGGGAGAGAGAATCTTAAGCAGACTCTGCACTGAGTGCAGAGCCTGAAGTGGGGCTCAATCTCATGACGCTGAGATCACGACCTGAGCGGAAACCAAGAGTCGAAGGCTCAACCAACTAAGCCACCCAGGTGCCCCCATTTTTTATACTTTTTAATTAATTTATTTTTTAAAAAAGATTTGTGTGTGTGAGAGAGCACAAGCAGGGGGAGCGGTGGGCAGAGTGAGAAGCAGGCTCCTCGCTGAGCAGGGAGCCCGATGCGGGACTCGATCCCAGGACTCTGGGATCATGACCTGAGCCGAAGACAGACACTTAACTGACTCAGCCACCCAGGCATCCCTTTTCGTACTTTTTAAATAATGGTTTAGTGCCTCGTACCCCTAACATAGGTGTTAATAGACTTAAGCATAAGGGGCAAAGCTGGCCCAGCTGGCTTACTACAAAGCTCTGAGGAGTTTTACATTTCCCATTCTCCAAAGGACGGATATGCCGCATGACTTCTCAAAAAAAAAGCCTGCAAACTGGAGTGTCTCGGAGGGCAGGGCCTCTATTTCCCCGGGAAAAGTGACAGTAAGCCACGTAGCCGTCCGGTGCTCCCTGGCACGCGGGTGGCTCTGAGCAGCGCCCAGTGGCCTGCTTCCGTGGACAGCTCCTCTCCAGTGAAGCAGGCCCCAGGCTGCCGGTGCCACCTTCCCCTGAGAGCTAGAGCGGGGGCAGGAGAGGCGGTGGTCTGTGGGGTGCATGAGACAGAAAGGTAGGAGACGAGGTCTGACAGCTTTTTTCTAGTTTGAACACCAACATGTTTCACATAAGTGGCCTTGTGCTGTGCAGTTTTGAAAATGATGACCTTTGAAAAAGAGGACTGTCATCAATCAGCTTAAGGAAAGCTGAGTTACACACAATTAAATGGGCAACTCAATAAAAAGGCGTCTCGAAAGTTTTTAATAGCTTCTAATGTATTCTATGAAGCCTTATTCCAACTGAGCTGACCTTAGGACTCTGTTGTAATGTCTAACAGATCCCGGAATAAGTCCCACGGAATCCATTTTCCAGTTTGGGAAACCCTGGTCCAGCAGGAGGAGGGTGGAAGTTGGAGAGATGGTTTCTAGATCCTGGGTCATAGCCCCCACCCCCCTCCACTGAGCCACACACAGACGTCAGCTTCATGGCTGACAATAGATGTCTGGGAAGGTTAAAATTGCAGTAACGAAAGCATAAACAAAGTTTAAATTGCCTTCGCCTGGGTGGCTCAGTCCTTAAGCGTCTGCCTTCGGCTCCGGTCATGATCCCAGGGTCCTGGGTTCGAGCCCTGCATCGGGCTACCTGCTCGGCGGGAAGCCTGCTTCTCCCTCTCCCACTCCCCCTGCTTGTGTTCCCTCTCTCGCTGTGTCTCTCTCTGTCAAATAAATAAATAAAATCTTTTTAAAAAAATAAATAAGGGCGCCTGGGTGGCTCAGTTGGTTAAGCGACTGCCTTCGGCTCAGGTCATGATCCTGGAGTCCCGGGATCGAGTCCCGCATCGGGCTCCCTGCTCGGCAGGGAGTCTGCTTCTTCCTCTGACCCTCCTCCCTCTCATGCTCTCTGTCTCTCATTCTCTCTCTCAAATAAATAAATAAAATCTTTAAAAAAAAAAAAAATAAGTTGCCTTCTGATGTGGCACAAGCATTACTGTCACTAACAATTCCCTTAGACTATCTTCCTACCTACAGATTAGGCCAGGACTGGCCCCTAGAGCAAAGCCTCCAGGGCCCGAATGGTTTCCTGGCTATGGACACAGCAGTTGGCCATTTCAGTAGGAAAGAGCTCCGGGAGGCCACAGTGCTCAACACAGTGCGACTTTTGCCAGCAGACTCTGGCAGATTCATCTGGACCACCATGTGTATGATCTGCAGACTGGCCAGAAAGACCGCATGGGGAAGCAAAGTAAACTTCTATTTGTGACATCGTTCATTTTACAATAAAAGCACACACATTTATGTTTAGGAAGAAGAAAATGAATCCATTGGGTTTTTTTCTTGCGAGCTGGGCAATACTAGACCTGCGAGAATCCGCAGCTCCTGGAGGGCTGCCTGGCCAGGTGGAGGGCTTCAGTCATTGGCCGAACTGCAGTGGGCATATCTAACCCTGCTTGCTCCTCTGGGGGAAGCGTCAGCAATCTCAGATGGGCCAGACAGAGGTTCAAAGGCACACCAAGGGGCCTGGCAGTTTTGGGTAGGTGATAAGAGCAAATAGGGGTGCCTCTCCTTTTTTAACCTTCCTTTCTGACCTCCCCAGGCTGGCAGCTTCCATATTTTTTATTTCCTTAGCGTACCCTTGCTAATTCCAAGGAATTGCTGTCAAAAATCCTTTAGAAAAGTATAAGTAAATATAAAAAAAGACCTTGCCACCCCAGCCCATCGGGTGGTCCCCGCTTAGGGTACCCTGCCCAAGATGGCATGGACAATAATGCTCAGTTCCCACGGAACAGCATCTCAGGCTAATTCAGCTGCCATTCTTCTTCTGAGTTGCTTAAAATCTTTTTTTTTTTTTAAAATAAAGATTTTATTTATTTGAGAGAGAGAGAGAGAGCGTGCACAAGCAGGGGGAGTGGCAGGACAAGGAAAAGCAGACTCCCCGCTGAGCAGGGAGCCCGAAGCAGGACTTGATCCCAGGACCCTGGGATCATGACCTGAGCTGAAAGCAGACGCTCAACTGACTGATCCACCCAGACGCCCCTGCTCAAAATCTTCTAATCACTTCACTTAGAGCAACAGAGCTAAAGGAGGTCGGGTGCCTGGCACCAGAGAGAAATAAAACAGTTATTAAAATCTCTCATTTTAATGTTTTTAAAACATAATCATGATTTAATGATAAATACCAATGTATTAAAATCCATAGTGCCGCCTCTGGAACTCACGAGGAGCCAACGTGGTTAGGAAATATGGATGACACGGACACAGGCATCTGGTTCCATTTTATTAAAAAACAAAACCAAACAAAATTTTGCAATGAAATTTCCTGGAATTCACAATCCTCTTCAAATCTTTAAAGTTGCATTTTTTTTTTTTTACCAGTACATAAGAACACGATTGCACTTATTTACATTATAGTCTTCTATATAACAAAAATAGCCATGTTGTACGGTTGAGTGTTTCCAACTATCATCCTTAACATTTCTTCACTAGCCCAGTATGAGACAGACTGTTTATGCTCTCCAAACACATAGATAATAGAATAAAGCAAAATAAAAGTCCATGTCTCCTAATAGAAGACAAATCCCTTTAAGGACAGTTTTTTAAACTTCTGTGTATTTCAAGAGAGATATAAAGTGCTCTGGAAGGAGTAAGGTGGGTGCCTGAGGTGGGGAAAAAGGAAAGAGAAAGAGATCTTTACCACCCTGCCCCCGCCCCCCCCGAAAAAACCCCCAAACCAATTATACCGCCTTCACCAATCATTTAAATATACCTGTGATTTTGTACAGAAGATGATGTTTTGGTAAAAAAGCTACATAATCCACTACTAAATTTCTCGGCAATGAAGAGCTAACCAAGGTCCAAATTAAAAGCTATCCATGCAAATGTCATCAGGGATCATTTTTGTGATTTTTGAGTTATGTGGCAAATAAATCCAGGAAGCTGTCCCATGATCTGAATGTGGAGGATGGGTGATAGCATGATCGCACCACCATGTGTATGATCTGCAGACTGGCCAAAGTAAAATTCTACCTGTGACATCATTTGTTTTACGATCAAAGCACAAAAATTCATGTATAGGGAGGAAAAATAAATCCACTGGATTTTTTTGTCGCTAGCAGGGAAATACTAGAGATTGATTTATGGTGCCATTTCTGAATATTTTATAATGGTAAATTCTTTGTAGCACATTTTTTTTTTCTTTCGGTGAAAATAACAATGTGTTATATACAAAGGGGTTAAAAGAAGTCGGTTTTTTTCTTTTCACATTATTGAAATGGCAATTGCTGGTCATGGTCTGCAGTCTATAAAATTGGGTATCACATATACACTGCTTGGGAGGCTCCCCTGGAAACTAGAATAATCATCCTCCCAGCTCATGAATATTTTAAAGAACAAGTCCCATTATTTTTCAGGATGAATGGAATGTAACTTTTCACAAGTACAAAATTACTTCAAGTTTTCTAAATATAAGGGACATCCCACTATAAAAATAACAGCCCCTCCCAACCCTCCCCCACCCCCTACATCTCTTTCTAATTATAAAATGGTACGACCATTTCAGATTACTAATGTGAGAGCAGGAAGTAAATACATTATTATGTACATGTACAAAACACGTCAGTATTTCACACCATTTACATTCATATGAAAGAAGTCTGTTTATTGATCTTCCATTGTGATTTGACAAGAAGAGAGTTGAGATAAGTTACCAAACACTCTGGCCCTTGCCTTCGAACTCTGCACAAACACTCCGGCCAGAGGCATCTTCTTTGCCAACCGAACTAAGGATACGCTTTGACATTTTGCAGAAGAAAGGGCTGCGGACAGTAAGACCTTCTGTGGGGCTCCCCTTCAACTTCCCCAAGCTTGTGACATTCTTTCCTCTTTTGATGAACGTGGACCAAATTCTCAACTACTGAGGAAAAACTGTATGACGAAAGGCAAATAACTGGTCCTTGAGGAAATGGTGACCCTAGTCAAATTAACCGGCTGAAAGAATAATGGCGATTAGTCCAGCAGAGGGCGCCCTGCCCCCTTGCAATAACAGCCTACCGACCAGTAAGTACCACAGATGCCAACGTAGAGTCCTTACGCTGGCAATCCTTCTTCAACTGCTCTGCTGTGTATTCGTACAGGCAATAGTTTGGTATTTTCTTCAAAAGTGTGGGATACACTCTAATTAAGAAGCTCTCCTACATGAAAATTCTTTGGCTATTTAAAATCTTCACATTCTCAAAGAGAACAATAATTCCGAGTACAATAAAGCGCTAGTTTTGTCTAAAATTTTTTGAGGGAAAAAGGAGATGAAAACACCAGACTTTAAAGATGGTGTGGTACTAAGGCCACGATACATTTTTTTTTTTTTAGATTTCTGGATTTAGTAAGGGCAGTCACCAGCCTGCAAGAGAAAATCCCCTAAGGTTTCACAGTTTCGTCTGACTAGGCAACCCACCTTCACCTTTATTTACGAGAACATTAGGAGAAAATTAAACGGGTCAATGGAAGAACATGTGTCCATCTGGATGGTGATTGGTCTTTGGTTTGCATAGCACACATGGTCCTCACATTTTCCTGCTTCTCCGAGCCCTTCAATTCAGTAAGGATGACAAGACCACAGACATTCTGCCAAGCAGTGATTCTGGGTACCTTGGGTGGAGCTTCCTTCTTCAGAGAAGTTCTCCCTTGCTCTGTACGGACCTGCAGACCCCTTAAGAGACTGTGTTCTTGCCTTATCATTATCATCAATGAACATTTCTCAGGTGGCTATGGAGCGAATGGCTCTGTAGTAAGTGCAAAAGTAGCACAAGGATGAAAAGGTTTTTGATCACTGAGATTCCTGAAAAAGCCGCTTGATTGAGGCAGGCATAGTTCACAGGGTGATAAAGAGATATGTGAGTGACCTCATCGGGTTCTTTGCATAACAAGCAGGTTTTGTCATTAAAGGGCTTGATAATTAAGGATCTACATCTAGCATCCGGAATCACCTCTTTAGGTTTGGGATAATTTCGTGTTGTTACAAGGGTCAAAGTGTAAGCGTGGCTACCAATCTATGGGTTTTTTTTTTTTTTTTAAACAAATTACTGTTCCTATTACAAAGGGCCTGGAGCTGTGAGATGGGGAGACAAGCAGGCAAAGAGAAGAGGTAAGTGATGCTGAGAAACGCATTCCTGTTTCTCAGAATTAATTTATCTTTCAGGCAATCCCAACCTTCTTTGCAACCATGAGTGTTTAACTCATGAGTGTTAAACTCCTTAAAACACACACATACACACCCCAAAACACCGGGTCAGTTCTAAACCTAGGGGATGAGCATTCATTTGGGAAGAGTGCCCATGTTCATATCCGGCCATCCTCTTTCTCACTTCCTGCAGGCTAGTATTCTCACCTCCTTTTAACTGCCATCATCAATTACATGTCGGTGACACACAGCACTGCGCAAGCCATCTGTGTCCCTCACCTGAGGAGAATGGTTTCTTTGTGTCTCTTTTTCAATCTGAAGGAAGAAATGGCCTCTCAGATCCCTTACAAAGAGGAAGTTCTTGTGCTAAGAAGCTGAGTTATGAAGCATGAGTGGACATCGGATACGGTCCGGCCCATACATTTTTCTAAGAAGTCCTAATCTCAGGGTCCTCTGGTGAACTAGGAAGGTCACAAATGCTCAAGGTAGAAGATAATAGATCTCGACAGCATTCTGGAATTGTGACTTTGCCATTATTTGCCTAGGAGACTTTTCTGGCAAGGAAGCCTGAAAAAAAGGCAATAGCTATAGTGGTCTGTGATTAAATTCGTGCCAGGAGAAGTGAAAACATGACTAACTCCATTATGGAGGAAGTTAATTTGCCTTTAGAGTAAACTGGTTGTCCTCATCAGAAGTGCAAATATAGACATTGCCACACAATGAAAACAAGAAAAACACCAACACCAGTAACAGTAATCACAATAAATGGTAATCACAATAATGATTAAGTCTATAGATCCAAAGCCACCAAGGTTTTTTTGTCTTGAAAGATGGGAAAAGAATGTGTGTAGGTGTGTGTACAGAAAGAGACAGGCAGTCCGAGAAAGCCACACACACACACACACACACACACACACACACAGAGGAGAGAGAGAGAGAAAAGGGAAAGAAATCTAAGAGCATATAAAAAATGCTACTGGAAATTGCTGTGGGGGCCCCAGACCACAGAGGGCTGGGTCCTCGCTCCACAGAGGATGTGACTCTGTATCTCAGATTTTCTGAAAGAGTTTTGATCTAATGAGATTTCTTTGTTTTCAGTCAAGGTGATGCATTCAGTGGATAACTAAATGCCACTTATTTTTTAATGCTCTGCAAGAATTTTCAGCTAAACACAACTCATAAATAAGAAAGAACCCCACGTTAGGCTATCTATCACCATTTCTGGTTCTGAAGGTGTGGTAGCCACAAGGATGTCAGCACTGTCTGAAGTAGCCATTGGGCATTGTGGTTTCTGACATAACCAAACCCAGACCTGTGAATGTCCAGAATGAGGGAAATGCTGAAAACAATCTTTGGACAGGGATTTGCCTCCACGGTTACCATCATGACCAGGTGATGTCAGAATAGGTAGGTGCTTTTGCCACTATTCTTTTTTTTTTTTTTAAGTAATCTCTACATCCAATGTGGGCCTCGAACTCACACCCCCAAGATCAAGAGTCACATGCTCTACCGACTGAGCCAGCCAGGCGCCCCTCCACTATTCACTTTCTGCCTTTTTCTAACTCCCCTTCTTCCTGCCTAGGTGATGGAGTTAGTATTTCAGGGATAACTAAGCCCTGGAGACTAAATCAATGTTTAGCTGCTGTATTCATGATCAGGGCTCAGTTCTTCTCAAAGGGATCAGCCACACGGAAGAGGCAATTCCTAGAGGTGACTCTCAGTTCTTCTGAGGGAATGGAAATGCTCCCTTTCTTGCCCACAGCCTTCAGGTGAGAGAGGATGCTGACTTCTGAGTTGAGAGCTGGCGATTGTCGGCTGTCATGATTCACCCAATAGGGCTGGGCAGTCACAACCCCAAAGACTTCTTCTCAATGAGGCCACTCAGAGTCTTGTATTTGGAGTCAGTGCGTAACTTCCCACTTTCCCCCCTCAAATCCCCAGGGAGCACTGGCACCGGGAAAAGGCCTTCTGCCAGCCTGGAAGCAGGAGAACTAATGGTTGAGGTGAAGTTGGATGGAATTCTTTTTGGCTCCTGAGTGCCACATACCAGTCTAAGGGTTTGTCTTAGACGTGAGGGAGATAATTTTGTTTCAGCACCAAATCAACATGGTTTGTGTGACTTTTTAAAAAAAACAACTGGTCAGCAAAGTAACGGTAACAGTAATGGACATCAGTGTATGGTTAGAAAGGTCAGGCAGAAATTTCAAAAAGAATGGCCTGAATATTTACCCATTACAAAATAAACAGATCTTTGGGCCTCTCATTAGGCAACTTGGGTGGAGTCTAGTTCTCTCTGGAGGTAATTAGGTTTTAACTTTTTTTTTTTTTTCCTTTGCAAGGGTCAGAGGATCTTGTGAGAATACTGGAGCAGTTCTGGACCTGCGCTGTCCAGCTGGAAGCCACGGGTCACATGTGGCTGTTGAGACAGAGCTGGAGATGTAGCTAGTCCAAAGTGAGGCATGCTGGGAGCTTAAACACACGATGGGTTTAGAGGACTTAGTACAAAAAAGAATGTAAAATATTTCACTTATACTTTTTACATGTTGAAACAAAAAGATTAAATATATTATTAAAATTATTTTGAACTGTTCCTTTTTACTTTTTAAAATGTAGCCAGTAGAAAATGTAAAATTTACATGGGTGACTTGCATTATATTTCCATTGGATAGTGCTGGTCTGGACACTCATTATAGAAAAATGTGCATCTGTAAATATGCATAAAGTTTGCATATACTTTTAGAGGGTTCCCAACTCAGAATTTCCTCTTTGGGAGGTGGGGGGAAGGTGGTGAAGAAGGTTATAGGAGAAGGTTTTCATTTCTTTTAAACCCTTCTATGCTGGTTAAACTTTTTTTTTTTTTTTTTTTTTAACCACCAAAGCCACAGGAAAATCCTCTGGAAAAAAACCTTTGGTAAATGGAGAGCCTCCTAGGCTCAAGGGTTTTGTAGCAGAACCTCCTTGGGGTAAAGTCATAGGCCTCAGAGGCGTACATGGGCAACCAATTCCTGATTTACCTGGTCACCGGCAAGAAGAGACAACACTCATCAAATGGAGAACTATGCAATCCAAAAGGCATTTTCTCTCCTGGGTATGGAATACAATTTGTATTTCTTTTGCTGTTGGATTATCCTTCTAATTCCATTTGACCTAAGTTAACACCCAAATGTGCTTCAGGTAGAGCTGACTGAAGGAGCACATGGTGTAACCCACGCTGACCAAGAACAAGAAACATCTTGAGATGAAGAATCCCACACCGAGGACTAGGATTTGAAGGTATCCAGAGATTACAAACTCTGTGACTAACAGTGGTTTTAAAACAAGGCAAAACAAAACCACTCCTACTTGGACTTCAACCTTGCATCATGTCGATACTCATTCTCAGCAACACAGGAGTGCTGAGTCCCAGAAGCCATTAGTGTCTGTTACGTGTCGAGGAACTGCCTCCCTAAGGTAGGAAGTCAGCTATATGTCATCCCCATCTGCCAAAACATGGAGTCCCCCCGCCCCCCGCTCATTAGCAGTCTTAAGGCCAGAAGGAGCTTTGGCCATCATCTTGTGAAACTCCTTCATTTCACAGATGAGGGAGAAGGGAGAAGATGAGGCCCAGCAAACATGTGGCTCAGCCCCAGGACTCCTGCCCCCCTTGCCTGCCTTCGCACACTGACACTGGGTTTCATTACAGGACGTGTGAGACTCCCAGAGAGAGGTGACATTTCTGAAGGTGGTAATCATTTTCCTTGCCTTGCTGCCTACTTAGAAAGCATCAAATAGGAAATCATTAAAGATGGCGAAAAAAGAGCAACCAGTAGTCTGACATCCACTCCCTTGACATCCACTGCATGTTTCAGCAGGGCAGCGGGGATTTACGACACAGCCCAACTCTGGTTTTTGGATGAGTATTAGTGTAATGAGGTGGAAGAGCCTCGTCAAAGATGTAAATACCTCAGTGAGAAAAGCTCTCCTTCTTAGTAACCCACGCAGCCGCGTCGCCTTCTTACGGAGGATGAGGTGATCCGTGATTGTCCAGGGAAACCGTTCACTACCTTAGTCATCTCTGCATCGGGACAGTCTAAATGTATTACAAAATTGCCCACTGAAAAAATAGCACATCTCTGTCATAGTTACAAAAAAAGAATAAAAACGTAAGTAGTTTAAAAATGCCAGTGGGTCTCAGTATTGATTGGATGCCTCTTTTCCTCTCCCTCTTTGTCTCTCTCCGTCAGGAGAAACTTGGTTCGCAAATTCCCATGCTGTACTTTTTAGATCAAGTGGTCTATCAAATCACACGTCCCTCCTCACTTGGTATTTAGATGTACTCGGGGAGCCCTGGGAAGCAATCTACTAAGGATTCCCCTAAACCCTCCCTTGAGGTCTGGTGAGGTTTAACAGAAGTGTGTTGGGATTAAGGTAAAACCCTGGCGCTCCCTCAGCCCCCACTGTGTTGGACACTGGGCTCCCAGAGGATTGGGTCTCTTCTGAAGCCTCCATTGCCTGCAGAAGCCACTTGTGGAGGGAAAAAAAGACTGTTCTAGCCTTGGGGAGACCAAGATCACAGACATTTTTGCTTTTGGGAAGAATATGTGGTGTCTGGTCTTAAAACTGGGCTTGCAGTCCCAGCTACAAGCCCTACAGTCAGTCATGAAGAACAGCGCTACAGCCCTGGAGGGGGGCTTCGGAGTTTGGAATTTCAGTCAAAGTCTTTAAGATCCAGGCAAAAATGAAGCTTCTTTCTCACGTCACGTGGGCCATTAACAGAGCGAGGCAAGTGGAAACCAGCGTGATGTGGCTGCAAATAATTAGTAGCCTCAGCGGATTCAGAGCTTAGTGTTGGCGTCTCTGGCAGCTAGGATCTTTAAGATCCACTTAAAAGAATTTAGATTCTTAAGGAAAGCTGGCCTTAGACTATTTCAGGGTGCTGAGGCACTTCCCAAAGCCATGCACACTTCATGCTGAGAGGTCATGGCCATTCATCTCAGAGACGGCGCGTAGAAACTGATCACAGCAGGAACTGGTGCTTCGAAACAGAACTCTCTACAAAAGCTGGAGTCAACCAAAGGGGTGGACATCATGTAAACTGCACACAGTCTTTAAAAAGAAACTGCCAAAGAGATCAAACCACATTCCCCAAACAACAAAACAAGACCTGGAAGAAAAGGAAATAAAACTAAGAAGCCCTAAATGTGTCCTGTCTGTTTTAGGAGCTTCTGAAGTGTGTGTGTCTACAAGGACATGGGAGGGAAAATCAGCTTTCGACTTCTCAGCTGCCAAGGCCATGGACTGTTGTACAGATGGAGAGACGGCTTCCTGATTAACATGACTTTGGATATTGCTTTCATTACCATTCTTGAGCCGAGCGCCGTGGAGTTACCAAGTGGTTCTGGAGGTGTGTGTAGCCGGTCCAATTCTCGAGGTTCTCCTCCCTTCCTTCCCCTTGGGTCCTACCATCCCTTTGTTCTATAGTCACCGTTTCAAGACTTGACCTCTTCACAGTCTTGGTCAGTGGAAAGGTCTACATCAGACAGTCCAACTTCCATGGCCATGATCAGCGAGATGTCAGAATCACTGCTTACAGCTGGTTCCTGCTCGCCTGGGAGGAGAAAGCAAAGTTCATGGTGAACACTGAACTATGTTTTTGGAGGCTGGTTATTTTAATACAATTGTCTTTAGGAACATTTCTTTGATGGCCGAGAGAAGGTATTAGAAAAATTGGCTATTTTGTAAAACAAAAACCAAAACAAAAACTAGGTAGAGCCTTATCTTACACGATAGCCCAAAATAAATTCTAAATAGGTCAAAAAGTTAAATGTAAAGAAGAAACTAATATAGCTAGAAGAAGATATATCTTATAAGTATATATCTAAGTAGGAAAATATCTAATATATCAAAGTAGGGCAAGAAACTCTACGTGGAAAAGCAGTTGAGCAATTCACAGAACAGACTGATAAATGTGCATAAAATTCAAAAAATATTAAAAACATGAAAAATAAGATTAAAAGACATATATCAAACTTGAAATATTTGTGAACATTTCACAAAGGGCTGCATTTTCAACATATAGCTTTGAAATCAGTATGAAAAACTAACCAGAAAAGTGGGCACAGGTTGCTATTAGAGAGCAATACAATATAAATGACCAATAAACTATAAGGTAAAAATGAGCTACTTTTTTTTTTTAATAAAACTTCTCTCTTGAAGAAACACAGCATTACACTGAGGCAGGTACTTTGATATTACTGCATGCAGAACCGTGACATTTTCACTCAGTAATTTCATTTCCAGACTGTATCATAGAGAAATAGCCATGCAAAAATATTCACTGAAGCATTATTTATAGCAGCAAAACATCTCAAGTAACAAAGTCCAACAATATAGAATACCTGAGGAAAGTGTCTTACTTCTAGAACACAATCTTCTTGCTGTAACAACTAAAGTAACATTTCCAAAGAACCTGTAGTTACATAAGAAAATGCTCACAGTATTCTTCTAAGTGAAAACTGAAGTGTTCAAAGCTTTATATGCAGTGAGGCTTACAGAGAAAGTTAACAAGAAGCAAGAGAAAGTTAACTAGAAGCAAGGAAGCCAAAAATGCTAGTAGGAGTTGTCTCAAGTTTTGGGATTTACATTTTCTTTAAAAAAATTTTTTTTCAGTTTTACTTCCAAACATTCTGCAATGAACAAATATCATTCATTCACTCAAGACATAGTGAGTCCCCACTATGTACAAAGGACTGGGCTAGATGTGAGGGACCTAGGTAAGAGCAAGACAGTTCCTGTCTTCAAGGAGCTTACTGTCTAGTAGGCAGGCACACCATGAGACAGGCAATCCCAACACAGTGGGGTATGCATGATGCCGGAAGATGCGGCTGGTGTTATGGGAGCAGGTAAGAGGGCGATGGGACCGACGACTGAGCCAGAAGGCTTCCCATCGGGTGTAACGTCTACACCGAGCCCTCAAGGAGAACTCGCATTCTAGCCAGATGATTAAGAAGGAAGCATCTCTTAAGCACTAGCAATAGCATGTATGGATAGATATGTCTGAGCATGATAGGGAGCCTTGTACAGATGGACATTAGATCATATTTAAATATGACTGGAATGCAAGGTCAAGCCAGGGACTCTGAAGGGAGACTGGGGTGCTCAGCTGCATAAAAGGCAGCTTTAAAACCAAAAGACCTTGCATGTCCCATTATCCTGTCGAAGAAACACATAATTAGAAGACCGGCAAAATGTCGAAGTACTGAAGAAGCTGGTGGTTATAATACTTTTGCTCTGATAATCACTGATATAATTTATTTCATGTTGAGGTACAGTTAAAGAGTTAAAGAGAATATATGAGTTTTATGAAAGATGTAAATTCTTTTTTTAAGTTTAAATTCAGTTTACTTAACATATAGTGTATTATTAGTTTCAGAGATAATTTAGTGATTCATCAGTTACATATAACACCCAGTGCTCATTACATCAAGTGCCCTCCTTAATGCCCATTATCCCGTTACCCTGTCCCTCCACCCACCTCCCCTCCAGCGACCCTGTTTGTTTCCTACAGTTAAGAGTCTCTTATGGTTTATCTCCCTGTTTTCATCTTTTTTCCCCTTCCTGTCTGCTATGTTCATCTGTTTTGTTTCTTAAATTCGACATTTGAGTGAAATCATATAATTGTCTTTCACTGACTGACTTATTTTGCTTAGCATAATACCCTCTAGTTCCATCCACATCATTGCAAATGGCAAGATTTCATTCTTTTTGATGGCTGAGTAGTATTCCATTGTATATATACACCACATCTTCTTTATCCATTCGCCTGTCAATGGACATCTGGGCTCCTTCCACAGTTTGGCTATTGTGGACACTGCTGCTATAAACATTGGGGTGCAGGTGCCCCTTCGAATCACTATGTTGTATCCTTTGGATAAATACCCAGTAGTGCAATTGCTGGATCGTATGGTAGCTCTATTTTTAACTTTTTGAGCACCCTCCATACTGTCTTCCAGAGTGGCTGCACCAGCTTGCATTTCCACCAACAGTGTAAGAAGGTTGTCCTTTCTTCACACCCTTGCTAACATCTGTTGTTTCCTGAGTTGTTAATTATAGCCATTCTGACCGGTGTGCGGTGGTATCTCGTGGTTTGGATTTGTATTTCCCTGATGCTGAGTGATGTTGAGCATTTTTTTATGTGAAAAGACAGTGAATTCTTAAGATGTTTAAAAGGAAACAAACAGAACTAACACAGAGTTATGGCCTTAAGAATCAGCTTGAGGGGCGCCTGGGTGGCTCAGTCGTTAAGCGTCTGCCTTCGGCTCAGGTCATGATCCCAGGGTCCTGGGATCGAGCCCCGCATCAGGCTCCCTGCTCAGCCGGGAGCCTGCTTCTCCCGCTCCCCCTGCTTGTGTTCCCTTTCTAGCTGTCTCTCTCTCTGTGTCAAATAAATAAATAAAATCTTAAAAAAAAAAAAAAAAAAGAATCAGCTTGAGAGAAATGGGCTGTTTCACAGGGCTATATCCAACCTAAAGACTGAGCTCTACTAGGTTTCCTAGGCCCATAAATGCATGAGGTTCACAGAAACAGATCAATGGCTAGAATAAGACTCTGGAAGCAGCTCTCAGCAGACAGAGGTATTTAGTATTTGAAAACGGGGGCGCTCCACAAAATATAAAACTAGTCATTTAGGAAAAAAAGGCAAAATTGGATCCCTGCCCCACACTTCTCAACAAAATACATACTCGGCTGGCGAATACGTGTGTCTAGACCTATATTTATAACTACGTCTGCACTACGTCTGTGTCCGTACCTGTAGCCCATTTTTAATTGTGCGCGCGCACTTCCTCTGCTCCAGAGCCGTCTGGCACTTTCAATCTCTGACTTCTGGGGAATTCTTTTTGCAAACTGGGATGGTTCTCCCTTCCCTCATGGCTGCTTTGCATTTGTTTTCTCCGCAGGGCCCTGGCTTGCTGCCGTGTAGGCTATGCTCAGCACCACTCCAGAGAAAGCCTTCACTTTGGAGTCGGAGTAAGCAGTGTCCACTAGATTGGGACAGTGCACAACCTGCACAGCTGGACACAGGAGCTCGCTCTGTTTCTCAGATCCACAAAGTCCTTGGCCCTTTATCCATTTTTTTTCCAGTTGCCCAGATCTTGTTATTGTCTTTTTACCTTTTCCCTGGCCATGTTGGTCTACACCTTACAAAATCCCTTTGCTATAGTTTATGTGGGGTTTTAGGAGAGGCTGGAAGTAGTTTCACATGTTCAGTCTACTCGTTTCCCTCAGCACTCTCCTAAAGCATCACTTTTACAAGGAGAAACAGATATAGTTAAAATTATATGCAGGAGAACTGGGAACCCATTTTACTTCATGAGACAGTATTCTAGTCTCAGCTATAGTAACTACACATGTTACTTTGTCTAAGTCACTCTGTCCTCTAGGGCTAAAGTTCCGTTGTCTATAAAATGAGCCTGGACTGGGTATCTCAGAGTCCTTTCCAGTTATTAAAGTTTGTACCTGCATATGTTGATGTCACCCTCGCACGGTGTCTCCTACACGCTGCTTTCTCAACGAATATTTACTAGAATTCCCACTGAGGAGCAAAGTTATAAGCCTTTCTTTTTGCACAACCCTCCAAATTATTGTTTTTTCTTGAAAACAGTCTTCTCTTAATAAAAAAGGGTCTGTTTGTTGTATATTTAATACAAGTATATACTAAATGGGAGAATTCACTATTTGAGGTGTAGTGAAAGCTGAATTATTCTTATTCCTGGAGATAAAAAATGAGGGTTATATTATAGAGATATAATCTCTATTTTTTTTTTTTCCACAATGGTCCATGAACTAATTCAGCTCATGAGCAGCCAAAATTTTCAGCTCACAATTATACTGTCAGTCAACCAAGGAGCTCATCATGGAGTGGTTCTATGCCTTTCATAAATATCTAGTTAGAAGAAAAACCAAAGGCGGCCCACATGAAGGGCTGATTAGTCAGAGTTCTACAAAGACAGCTCCATGTACCTGCACTGGCAGCTTCTCACCTTCACTCCTGGCTTTTCAAGCCACCGGCCTCAGCAGATTCTATGGACTCATTCTCACTGTGGTGTTTTCTAAGTTGGACCTTGTGAATCGAAAGAAAGAAAGGCCATGGGGACTGATGGAACTATGGCTGCTGAATTCATGATGCTATTTTGGAAACTGACCGTCCCGCACAGCTCCAGGCAAAGATGAATTCGAATCAATGAAATCAGATACTTGCCAAAAAGTGGTTCAGTTTTTACGATGTAGCATTGCATCAAGCATAGCATCTAATCATTTTCCATTTCAAAACTTAAAAAAAAAATGATCTGAAGACATTTGAAGTTATTTTTTTACTCTGTCCTGTGTTTTTAATTGAACTTAGTTTGCTCCATAATTTTTAAAAGCAGGGCTTTATCTTTTAATTAAGGCAGATGTTTTACTTTGAGGCCACAATAATACAAATGTAACCCACGGTCACTAAAACATTTAGAAGGTTCTCTGTAGGTGGTACTAATTGGGGAGTGTAAAGTAGCTATTAACAATATAAATGTTCACTGAATGTTACCTCCTTCCCTGCAAAAGCTGATATAAAAGGAATGCAGAAATAACACTGGCCTTTACTGAACCCTCACAACAACCCTTTGATGTAGGTATCTTGACTCCTGTTTTACAGATGGAAAAAAAAATACTCGCAGTCCATTGGATGCAGTAGTATTATACCTACTTGACATACTTTCTTCTCCTGGTTTTCATGCATTGTAAAGACATGGAGAGAACGGAAACAGAGAGTGATAGGATCCACTTAATATTTTAAAAGTTCACTCTTGCTGTTAAGTGAAGAACAGATCAGTGGGACAAAGGGTGGAGGGAATCTGGGGGGAACCACTGCAGCCAAAAAGATGAAATGTGATGATGGCTCAGTACGGCAGCAGGGATGGAGCTAAGGGAACACACTGAAGAAATATTTTAGGAGGAAGATATACAGAAAGGTGATGGGCTGGGCA